>NC_142664.1:31232804-31546242 GCF_026168435.1 Sesamum indicum
TCAATATGTAATACATCAATATTTATAAATCAATCAATAAATTCACAAGAAATTAAAAAAACAACATACTACTATAAAAATAAACTAAATACTTATACCTGTAGAAGTTAGAACTCAAACTTACAACTTTTTTACTGTAATACCTCAATCTCACGACTAAAACAAAACAAGGGATCATTGGTCCAAAAATAATGAAAATGATCTTTTATCACATTTTGGCGACACCAATATGTAATAGACATGATAACGTCTCATATATTGGCATTTGGTGTTATGCTTAATTTGTGAAAAGATTATTAAAAAAAATCCCAAATAGACTGCTTGCCGATAAAGATTAATGGATTGGACCCAGAAAGCAAATATAAGAAAAATATGCTCCCCGATTCGACATGAGCATAAATTAAAATGAATTTGACGTTGGGTCGTGTCTAAGCCCTAGAATATGTTCATTCTTAGGTCCACTAGCTATCAACACAAAAGATTTATGAGTTACTGATCATACCATGTTTTGGATCCATATATCTGAAGCCCATAATGCAAAAGTTGGTTTTAGTTTAGTTTCATGCAAATGCTTCACTGTTGTTATCCACATTTTCAAAGTCAACAATCAACATTGCGTAGTTTGGTTAATTGTTTGTACAAGCTCCATACCTTGAGCTACACTTTAAAACGACTGCCTCAAATATAGTAATGAAAACAAAAGCAGTTAACGTACATGCATGTGATAATCATACGTTGGACAATGCCCTTTCTTTCCCAGGCATTTCTCAATATCGTCAAATTTTAGGCGCATCTATCATCAATAAACACAAACAAGTTGGTCTTATCCTTTCAAATACCTCTGCAAAATCAAATTCCCCCAAAGAGTATACACAATTTATATGTAGATGATGATAACAATTTGCTGCCTGTGTCGGAAACTAAGGAAGTTAATTAGAAAATGAAAAATTCAAAGGGAATAATACATTGCTACTTCCTTAAACTATTCAAAACTGGTTACCTCATGTGAGCTAATAGAATAGTAAATTTTAGTGAATTTCGAGGATCCCCACAATCACAAAAGACAACGTTTAATATCAACAGTTTAGCATGTGATAATTATCCATTGCCAAATCAAGGAAGATCCACAATTTGAAATAGACGGTTGCAAATAACCCCGTCTTGAACTAGGGATCGAAGATGGTTCGGCCCATTGCACCTCCTACCAATATCCCTAGCAAACAAATCGAGAAAGAAAAAAAAAAAAAGAAAAAAAAGAAAAAGAAAAAGAGATTCCTCCCGAAAAAGAAAAACGATTCCGACGTGAGGAAAAGGCTGTGATTATAGTGGGAAGTCATCAGGCAGTGTACCCGTAGAGCAACGGCCTTGATTCGCCGAAAAAATCTGGGTTCTCATTCCTGACGCCCACGTGGCAGCATCGCAGCTGGAAGTCCGACTTAACCGGGTCGCCTAGGGACACGAATTGGAGGATCTCCTCGAATAGAGTTTCGTCACACGGAATCGCCAGCGGCCCCGAATTGTTGGCGAAGCCGTACTCCTCCTCGGCTTGGCTGAGCAGCCGCCTGAAAATGGGGTGGTTAAGATACGTCGCGCGCACGATGAACCTCCGGCAACTGCTCCCCACACTGACCGCAACATGTCCGGCAGGAACGTCCGATGGCAAACGGAGGGATGCTGCCTGCGACGCGGCTTTCCTGCGCCATGACCGGAGCATTTGCCGGATTCTCACGATGTGCCGGATTTTGTTGCTTTTTCCCATTGTATTGGGTGAGAGAGGAGAGAAGGTGATGAGTGGAAAACGCTTTTGGCCTTTGAACTCCAAAACTCCCGTTGATGAGGGATCTTATAAGCCTCGTCTACCCACATAGCCCCTGGATTTACAATTATTTACGATATTAATGCTAACCAACCCGATTTATATCCATCGGTCAAAATTTTGTTTAAATATATGGTCATTTACAAATACCTATCAATTAACGTTACTTTAGTATTTAAATAATTTCAAATAACTCAATTAATACTTGAATTTTTCACCATTCATATCACTTGTATACAATATTGATGTTTTTCATTTGTTTGATCTATTTATCTTTTTATTTAATTGTTATTTTACCCTTAAATATTAAAATAAAAATATATCAAAAAATAACCCACATAAATCGCTATCAATATATTTTCTATTTATATAAATCATCTTTAAATATTTATTAAAAAAATATTTTATATTAATAGTCAAGTCGACTTAATTGCATGTGCGGCTTTAAAATTTCCAGAATTAATTAATCTACAGAAAACTTACGTACATTTGCAAATTGCAATGAACTTAATTTGAGAGAAAAAAAAATATATTAATGGTGTCGTTCAAAAAAAGCATAGTATGAGATTATGCCTAAGATAGGAAATATCCAAAAAGTAATTAATTAAATATATATATATATAGATATCAAGAATATTTGGTTATGATTAATGGGATAACTCCAATTCAAAACGCACTTTGATCTACGTCTATTCTTACGGATAAGAATTAACAGATTGATTTCCTTATTAATTAGATCAAAGATAATAGCCCTTCACACCTGCTTCTTTCCTTATTTTACACCTTTTCTTTCTCTACCTATTTTAATGCCAATTTTAACTATTTTTTTTTATCTAAACATGATATCAATTTCCCTAATATCCAGATGTTAGGGTTAAATCAAAGCTACCCTTGTACCTATAAATTAGGGGATGTTGGATCTGCGTGATGATATGATTGGTATAGACTGTAATTTTTTTTTTTTAAAAAAAATATTATTGCATCTATCATGTGATGGTCTGATACGGTCGGATTTGGTTTGAGCAAAAATTATTGATTTAAGCATGCCTTTGATGTGATTTTCACTAATCCAAGTTTACAACAATTACATTAAGTGCTACCATCATTAATGATTTGTGATTATTCTAAGCAAGATAGATTCGGTGCAACACTGATTAATCAGTGCAGTGGAAAGAGGTGATTTTCCCTGTTACCCTTAATTATTATCATTTCTTGTCTCGAGTTGTCTGCTTAATTAGCACAGTAATGCGCGATTAAATTAGTTAATCTTGTAAAGATTTGGGGAATATATACTGGGGACCTTGTCTTCCAGCTTAGTCAACTTTAATTGTCTATTAGTGTTTCTTGAATTATTTAAGGGCCCTCCCTCTCCCTCACATCACATGCTTAATTATCATAAGGATTTATACTTCCCATCTTACCCTTCTTTAATTTTTTAGGTTATTCATTTATTCATACCCATTTTCTTCCACATTTAAAAAAACCAAAAATATTATTTCTTTATTATATTAAAGTATCGATATCTTATTATACACAACATATAATTTAGAGTAAAAAATCTAAAGTAATAAGAGAAAAATACTATAAGTAATATAAGAACATGTCTAATATCGATTGCAAATAAGAAATTTGAGTAGTTCATAAGTCTCAACAACTTCTCTATTTAACGAGTCACTTTTTTAGGATAAAATCGCAATGCAAGGCAACATCATTTGGCACAATCTATGCTCGTCACAGGTCCTTTGTCTTAAGGGGGTTATTATATTAGTAGAACAATGAAATATAAAATTGTATTAAGATATCAAGCAACAAAGTAATTAGCAATTAACATTCAACTATATATCAACTATTATTGAGATACATGAATGTGCATATTAAGTAGTATTGTTGGTTGTGCTACATTAATTATGGGGCCGTTGCATAGCTAAGCTTATAAAATGCTATAAATATCCAAGTATTATAGTCGCTTGCATTATAATAATCATTTATTATTAGGGCTCGTGCTCTGCTCACCATACATTCATTCAATCCTTGGAAAATACCAGACACAGGTCATGAATACACGTGCACATTGAAGGTCAACTTTTCTCTGTAATTGTCCCAACCTTATTGGGCCTTAAATTGGAGTTCTCATGGCTTATATTGGGCTAGACCCAGATAGTAAGCCCAATAGTTCATTGTTTTTGATAAATTTCCCACCAGATATCTCCACGGAAGATTTTCATACATATAAATATATTCCCTAAATTACCCTTGACCGGCGAAGGGATATTCTGGATTTTGTACCCTCGCCTTCTCTCCCACCGATAATATTCTCTAATGCCGCACCTTCTAATCCACCGTTCAACAATAACTCTCCCATGTTTCATCGCGCATTCCACGCCGTCATGTAGCCGTCTCGCCTCCGTCGGCCTGCGTCGTCCGGCGCAGAACCGGCTAATTAGCAGCGCCACATGCGTCGGCGATGGAAATGCCGCAAACAGAACGATTATATGCATGGCGAACCCTAGGAGGGTGAAAATGGTGGCGAAGCAGATCAGGAGAGAGCTCTCCGATATGTTGCTAACCGATAAGGTTTTGCAGTATGCGGTGTTGCCTGAAGCTGCTTTAGGCGCCGATCGCTATCTGTCGTCGCTTACTACAATAAGTGATGTTGAAGTCTCTGCTGATTTGCAGGTTAGTAGTTTAATTCCTTTTACGTTGATTACGGCAATTTTGTGCCGAGGCGATGTACAACTGCTGAAGCAGACAGTACTATTATGCCGCAACAAGTTGGTTTGAGGTAGATAGAAAGACCAAAATTCTCACGGAGTTAATTAAGCGACATACTTAGAATTAGAAATACTTCGATCAAAGTTTTTATATATTACTTTTTTTACCATTGCTATACTGTATGCTCAAATCTGGAGCCAAACAACAGTTTTAGTTCTGAAATCATCGAGCGAAGTCAGTTTAAAGTAACTTTTATCATCTTCTGTCTTACTAATGATATAAATGCTTTGTTATGGGTATTTTATTTTCAATCATTGAAGTGTAATTTGGTTTTGATCCCATGCCCTAGCTGTGATGGCATCGCTTCTTGCAGGATCTTAAAGAAGATGAATGTGTTCACTTCTCATGGTGAAAAATGTAAGAAGCTGAGACATTTGATAAATAGCACCAAGAATCAATATGAATTAGTATGTGAAACCAAAGGAATACTTGTTTGTGCATGTTGTTTTAGATATCTCATGACTATTCAGCTGTCAATTCTGAAACTAGATTGCAGAATAATGCAAACTTTGTTTGGATTGTAGTTTAATTGATACATGCATTGGATGTCAACTTCTTAGGATTAGATTCACTTGTGTATTCAAAGTTCATAAGATCCTCTGTTTGCATTGGACGAGTGTAAGACTGCTCCTGTATAGTTAGCATTTTCTAGCACTAGGATTGATTGTTACTTCACCTTTAAGGAGGTTCTTGTCCTGTTTAATCTTTATGTGAAACTTTAAGTATGGTAAGAAGAGTTGTGAATTTGGTTGTTTGGGTAGAAAACTTTAAAGGTGCTGATTCAGTTATCATATGAGTTTTATATTAAATCTTAAGCATCGTGTTTGCTCTGCCCTTAGGTTGTTAAAGTGTATGTCTCTGTTTTTGGAGATGAAAGAGGAAAAGAAGTTGCTCTAGCAGGGCTCAAGTCAAAAGCAAAATATGTTCGTAGTGAACTGGGCAAGCGTATGAAGTTGCGGCTCACTCCTGAGATTCGATTCCTCGAAGATGAGTCTCTAGAACGAGGAAGCAGGGTTAGATTTCCACTAGTCTTTTCCTTGTTCAGTTATCATATTTCACTTATTAGGACCCTACATCATGTTTGTGAGTGTGACTTAAAGTCTCATTTTTCGTATGGTATTGCGGTTGTAGTATTGGATTCAAAAGAGAATGTTTGCTTAGATTTTCCTGAGCACCAGAATGTTTTCAAGGAAACTGTTGTTGAAGTATCTTTTTATCTAATTCTTCTAGGAGATGGTGTCTATGGACATCTAGAAAGTACTGATGATGCCAGAATCTTATCACCTATTTCCTCTACAAGATATCTTATGCAAGAGATTTTGCACTGCCTCTTTTCATATAATGCATTCAACTTTTCTGCTATGGCGCTACATGTTCTGCTAAATGTCCGTTACTCATATTGAAATTATTATACATGCTGACATGACTTTGCTGGCTACCTGTCCATATGGCATGTGCTTAGTTCCTAAAACCACAAATTATTGAGATAAATTATGAGGGCTCCGAGGTGAACTTTTGCGTATGTGGCATGATCTTCTTGGAGTCGCTTGTTATAAATTGAAAAACGGTCAATTATGAGTTTTAACTGTTGACTTGATTTTCTGCAGATGTATCACTATTTTAGTTAATTTGGCTAATTGAAGGGTTGTGTCTTTTACTCTCATAACCGTTCGATGTTGTATCTGATTCAGGTAATAGCTATATTAGATAGAATAAAGGATGAGAATGAGAGAAAAGTAACAAAAGATCAAGTTTACGATTCAGGGGAGTTTGCTGATGGAAGCAATGACAATGTGGAGTGGGAGGGTGATGACCTTGATGATGAAGGCATCATTTATGTTAAGTAGTCTGGTCGAGCACATTGCAGACACTCTGCAATCTGGACAGGGGGTTACTTCATTACTGGTTAGTTCAGTCACCATTAGATGTAAAGAATTATAACTATGAATTCACATTTGCAGTACTGCCTGGCGATTGATGTTGAAACTGGCTTGTTAAAAAGTTTACTGTAGCTGCTTGGACCTCATTTTGTACAAAAATATACTAATTCTTTGCAAGTTAACACTATCATTGCAGTACTCTTAACATAGACTACCTGAGCCATTAGATTTTGGACAGGGGGTTACTTCATTACTGGTTAGTTCAGTCACCATTAGATGTAAAGAATTATAACTATGAATTCACATTTGCAGTACTGCCTGGCGATTGATGTTGAAACTGGCTTGTTAAAAAGTTTACTGTAGCTGCTTGGACCTCATTTTGTACAAAAATATACTAATTCTTTGCAAGTTAACACTATCATTGCAGTACTCTTAACATAGACTACCTGAGCCATTAGATTTTCCAAAAGAAATTGCCTGTTGGAAATGTTTTTGCTTCCTCATACTCTTATACTTTCTCAAGAAAAGTTACGGGGTTGCAGTCTCATCTCCATGAGTTTGCAGTAGTTAGTTGATTGCTTTAGCTTTTGCATATTTCATTTGAATTTCCACTGAAGCTGAGTAATTTCTTAATTCACTTTGTGTATTATGCAAGGACTCACGAGTTTTCTACATGATTAGTAGTACCCCACGAAGCATTAGAGGATTATTTGGTGCGCTTGCAAACATGTAGGTATGTTTTTTATTTATTTTGGAGCCAAGCATTAGAATCCATTTACTGCTGCAGGTTTGGTCTTCTGCATTAGGAGAACATGCACTCAGTGGTTTGTGTGATCTCAACTGCTCAAGGTTTAAGTTTCTGCTGCGTTGAAGTTCTCCCAGTGCTTATTGGATTCGGGCAAATTGTCAACCCAGAACTAATGGACAATAGTATCTATGAAAATTCTTTGTAAATATATGCTCTCTCCCTCTCTCTCTCATGCGGGCATGCACGTCTGTGTTTTGAGTGCCCAGTTTTTGCACCTCCTGTATTGGCACTTGCGCACATGTCAAGCATCAGTTAAACAAATGGGATGAATTTTCCGCATAGGAGTTGTCCAACAGACTGGATGCTGTATGAATTAAACAGATTAGGCAAGCATAAAAGATGTAACATGGGTTGGCATTGCAGAAGCACAAGATAATCGAATGTTTCACAATAATCTACCATCAAACTATTGCCAAAAAACACGACCAAAGGAAATTCCTCAAAGCTGCTTGCTCAGAGCTTATAAGCTCAAGATGCCAAACATACGGAAATTAACTCCGTAGCATTGCACAAATCCGTCAAAGAAGTGATCTCTTGCTGTAGGTGCAAATATAATTGTTTTTCCTATTGAGCTAATATCATTTGGCCGTCTTCAATGTATTGTCAAAACTGAAACGAAATGACGGAGATTAAAGCAAGAACCTCGCAACCATTGTCCGCAAGCTGAAACGTTACACAGACATTTATGGTCCTGCACATCAGGCCCGCATGGAAAACTATTTTTTCTCATAATTATTTTCATTAGTGAACCAAATCAAAAACACAATTCTTTGCTCTAGTGGTGCCCTTTAGCTTCAGCTTTCTTATGAGACTTGGCCTGCATCTGGTAAAATAATAAAAAGGCGAATGTAAGCCTTCTCAAGCAATCACATGACAAGATGAAATCAGCAATAAAGGGCATTGTTACGAACACTTCGCATGGCTAGGAAAGACTAGACAAGTGCAGAAAAGAATTGGATATGATACATATAATATTTTACATCACTACTAGGCAAGTGATGTAAAAGAATAGAAAATTTGTGCAGATGCATGCGTATAGAAAAGGAAGGAACTTATTCAGCAACATGCACCAGCTATGCGGATGATCAACTTAAATGAACACGCATGCAGGCAGCATATGTTATTTTAGTGTTAAGTTTTCCATCCCAGAGGAGATCAAAGTGTATGCGGACTGCCTATTCTGAAAGAGTAACAATGTTGTTCAAGCTGTAGTATTCATGAATGAGTTTCACAAATGACTACAATTGTATATTGATTCAGGGGGTTAGGAACTGGGATTCACCCATTTTTTCTCAAACAGAGTTGGATGACAATCTCATTCTACCGCAGAGTATAGAGATTTTCAAATAAGTTTTCCAGTACAAAGTTGAGGTAAAGAAGTTTGGTAGTCAATCCTATGTCTTGTAATGAAGTGAACCAGCTATACTAGAAAGATGACATAGAATATCACAAACACATGTCCAGCACTCAATATTTAAATACAAAACATTTCTCATGTAGCCAATGTCCAACAGATCAGAAATTTTAGGCTCCATTTGATTTTAACCCCAATACAACACGCCCAAATTAAAACAATGCAAATTTGGTATCAAGTTTTATATTATGAACACATAACTAACTCCTTGATTTGACACCACCAACATTACATTCAACTGACATATAACATCAGATTTAGCACTATTGGAAACATAACCAAACACCTGTCCATTTCTGAATTTTAAAAACAAATCGGCCATGTAGATTATTGTTTTCAAATGAATACCAAGGGCATAATCTTGTCAGTTTCCCCAATGCATTCAACCAAAACTCTGGAAGCCAGAACCTTTTCTTGTAAGGAAAAAGAAGATAGACAATAGCTGAAAGGATATAACAATTTCCAGGCAATAAGAGATTACTGAAACACTTCTAATCAAGGCACTCATGAAAGAAACAATTCTTTTAGGCACTACAACAATGCAATACTCATAAAGTCAAACTCAATCAAGGTAATCAATCAAACTAGCCAGCAATCATGCAACAAATTTCATCGTCGTCTATTGGTTCTGAAATGAGGCCCCTGCCTGTATATATTCATGAAAATATTTCAATTTACAGTTTGACTATACATCTGGAGATCTGAAAACCTCATCACCTATGTTCATTAACTTCAACTCAAACAAACATAAGTAAACTTAATCCAATTTCAGTTACACTCTCAATATTGAATTATGCGATATCAAATCTAATTTCAACAACAGTGGTGAAACTTTTTGAGAATAAAAGTTAAAAAGATAGCTCAAGCTATATATTTGGGCAGATAAGTCATCCCCACCGACAGATCTAAATATAGTCAACACCAAACCGCGGAAGGAATGATCGAATTAACAATCCACCGATTGATTTAAAATAACAACTAAGTAAAATCAAAGCGCAAAACAGTATAGAATAAATATCCATTCATATTTCTATTTATCTCCTACGAACGGAGAGAATGAAAACAAAAATAAAAAGGAAAAATACCTTAAGAATCTTCAGTTTTACGCTGCCGTAAACCAGTCCGAACGAGAAAGCGGAAACCCTAGCGACCTGCCCCAGTCAATGAAGCTCAAATAAATTCTCAATAAATAAAAGTATAGTATTTGTATACACTTAAATATACGGATGCAGCAGATCGGATGATGAAATGCAACTTACCAAAGCGAGTGTGCTGGTGCCGGAGTACGGTCCAGGAGGAGGCGCCATTGTTGCGAGCTCTGAACAGAAATATATGGCAAAGATGAAACGCACGCCGGAATTCTCCTCTTCTAGTTTTCTTCTTTCCAATTGGTATCGTTTCCTTTCCACGTTTTGTTTGTTTGCAGAGTTTGAGAAAACACACACTCTCTCTCTCTCTCTCTCTAAAAGGGAGTACTGAAGTTTGGAAATCTGAACCTTTTCGGCCCAGTTGTTTGTTCAGGGCTCAAGTATTGTGGGCTACGAAGCATACTAGTATTCAGCTCTTTATGAGGTTGGGCTGGGCCCACGAAGACACACTAAATCAAAATATCTGAAATTTTCAATTTTAGAACAATGAACAGAACGACGTTGCTTTGTTTGCACGCGAACCCTTCAAATAAACCCCAAACTGGTCCCCTCCACTTCTACCCCCACTACCTCACCAGCTCCACTCCACTGTCTGCCATCTCTCTCTCTCTCTCTGTTTGATTTTCACCACTGCATAATCCGAAGCAGAATTCGGGATGTCGTCGAGCCAGAAGGTGAGGGCATCGCACATACTGATAAAGCATGAAGGATCCCGGCGGAAGTCCTCCTGGAAGGACCCGGAGGGCCGCCGCATCTCCTCCACCACAAGGGGCCAGGCCGTCGCCCAGCTCAAAACTATCCGCGATGACATCCTTTCCGGAAAATCAAGATTTGAAGATATTGCGTCTCAGTTTTCCGACTGCAGCTCAGCCAAGCGCGGCGGCGATCTTGGTATGCAAATTGAAATTTTTATTCTCCAAATGGGATATTTTGGTCTTTTCAGTTTCATCATTTTTTGACTTGATTCCCCTTGAGACACTATTTAATTCTTATTTCTAGGTTTCGTTTAGCTTTATCTGTCGCGACATATTGTCCGGTTTGATGTTTTCCGTTTTATGCTTGCTAGAACACTCTGATGATCGGATGATTTGTTGAAACTTTTATGAAATATTATGATGAACTTTGGGAGCAATTATGAGAAAATTACTATACGTCGATTATATGGAGAGATAAGTAATGGGCTATGATCAGTATTAGATCCTGATCTTATGTACTCCTTTGTGCTGCTTGTAACCAACGGCCCTCTGTCGTGGATGCTCTAGGTTGAGATTTGCTTTAGTGGCATGCCCAGCTTGCACAATAGCATGTCCTTTGTGTGACTGGTATGACGTTCTGATGTAAATGGTCCATATTTGCCGTTTGAACCTCAAGATTCTGTATGTTAATATACTCTCTGTTCTGCTTTGTCCTTCAGTTTGCATATAATTTTCATAGGATGAACCGCGAGCTTAGTAAAGGATATGTCACTATTTTCAGCTCTTTTACATTTCTTTTGATCTCATTACAATGTAAAAGGTTTAAACCGCATGCAACCTATTTAATTGTTTGACTCTCTCTTCTCATGAGTTGTCTGCATTATTTTCTCCAGCAGGAAACTTTCATTGGTTGCTTGCCTAAGTACCCTGGCTTGACTTTGTCCTGTGTGTTTCTAAGTGGTTAATTTCTGATAATTATAATATTTTTGGAGATGTGTCAGTTTCATGATTTCCCTGTCCTTGCATTCTTGTGGCATCATCAAAATTTCATGTTTATTCTATCGTGCAAAGAAACTGTTTGGAGTTGGAAATCATTTTCATCTTTTTATGAGAAGCAATGTTGCCCTTCACTGTCCACGTTGACTTTGATCAGTTCTATGGTTTCAACTTTTGAGCCCTTTTAACCGCACTTGTCTTTATTCTTGACATTCCATTAGTGTGAGCTGCACGTTATTTTATTTTCAGTTCTGAGAAGTGTTAGTTTATGTGGCTTGTAAGTCAGAGTTCTTTACTTGAGCATAACCTAATCTCAAGATTGGGATCTCATTATGTTTGTTCTTTCAGGCCCTTTTGGCCGTGGTCAGATGCAGAAACCATTTGAAGATGCCACATACGGGTTGAAGGTTGGTGAAATTAGTGATATTGTTGATACAGATAGCGGAGTTCACATAATCATGAGAACAGGTTGATCAGACCCGGTTACAGCAAGGAAGAATAGTTCCTGCATCAAACTACAACATGCCAAATAAAGACTCTACGCATTTTTATGCTCTTAACATCACTCTCTCTCTTTCTTTCCCCACGATACTCAATATTATAACTAATTTATTTGGCAAGATGTATGACATTTTCTCCGTGGACTATAGTAAATAAGTTCCCTTCTTCTTGAAGAGTGTACTGAACAACCAAATTCCTATACTTCACCCCAAGTTGGATTATCTATTCTGGTATCTTGAGAAATTTTTGTTATGTTTACAAGCAAATAGATATGCATCCTTGTGATTTTTATTAATATGAAACTCATACTTGTCGTCAAGGTTTTACTTGAGCTCTGCTCTGGCAGCTAGGATGCAGTTTGATTGCTCTAACTTCTATAACGGTAGCAGCTACAAAATCCAGCTTTGAGCCATTGACATTATAGTATGTTGATTCAGGATCATCAACTATTGAAAAGTGAAAACTGTATGTATCTTCCAAAGCAGACATTGACAGAGCAGTTGCGGTTGGTGCTATTGGGGATAATGGCCCAGATACGAACTTGATTGGATAAAAGGGGGTGTGGGATATTCCCCTTCGTCCATATAGTTGTTAGCCAATTCTCTTGGCCCCAAACAACTTGGACCTTGCTATCACAAACTCAAAAACCACATGTTCCTGAAAATGGCTTCCAAATTCTTATCACCCATATCTTTTTGCTAGCGTAACGTGGACTTAGTATTTGGGGTGGGGGTCGAGCTTTCTTATGGAAAAGTTTGAGACCATCCAATGGTCTGTTGAATTTGGGTGTTTTTGGTTAAAGTTTAATAAGATGTCAAAAAAAGTGAGTATATGGTGAAGATGTTATAGTGAGAGTGGGAGTCCTGAACAAGAATATTGTATTTGTAGCTACACATCCATGGAAAAATTCCAGTTTCATTATCGAGTTTGGTGTTTGGCAGTTAGCCGATTGGAATTGAAGTGGGAGTCAAAAGTAGCAGCATCCCTCAGCCATTCATTGAGCCCACAAAACAAAAAAGCTTTACCCGAATCTTAGTTTTAAAAACACACGCACAGCCGCTGCCACTGCCACCACAATCATATCAATCATATTTTAATATCGCTCTGATTCCCTTTTTATTATTATTATTTCCCTGCTCACTCTTACCTTTTAATTATGTCCATCAATTAAAATTCTATTTCTTTAACCCCACGACGCCGTATCACCATCATGGACCAAAAAAAAGAGGAGGGTGCCGAATTTTAGAAAAAAAATAAATTTATAATTCAATTCTAACCACCCTTCCGGGAGAAGTAACTCATTCTTAAAAGACTCTGATTTATAATTTCTGACAATTCCAGTCTCTATATAAATTTAATAATAATAATTATTATTTTATTAATTATTGCTATTATTATTGAAACTGATCTTTTTTTCCGAATCTGGGAATCCAATTCTCCAATATTACTTACTAAAAATAACCACCGAAGATGTGAGTAAGGAAGAACAAGAACACGTCAAACAAGTGACGTCACGCTACTAGATTGTCTACGTATTTCACCGTCTCAGTTCGTTCAATTCTGTCCCTTGGGACCATAACAGACCAATCATGTTCCTCCGTGATACTCCCAGTTGTCACCGCAGTGTATCTTAGTTACCCCTAACCTTCTGAGTTTCTCTCCCTCCTCAGACAACATAAAGCCACCAAAACCTAGTCCACCTCCTTTGGCTATTCATAGTCCGCCGCCCCACCCCAGCGTCCTTTATCTCCCTCTTCTATTCCCATGGCCACCGCCACCACTGCCGCCTCCGCTCCTCCTTCGGCTTCCGCCTATCCCGCGTCCTCCGCTACTCGCTTCTCCCCTATCTCTCCGTCCTCCAAGTCGCTCTCCTCCCTCTTCCCCAAAATCTTTCCAAAACCCCTTCATATTACTCCCGCAAAGAATCCCATCTCAGATATCGTCTCATCCTACAAGAACACAATCAATTCAGGTACTGATAACGCACTATTTTTTCATGATGATGACGATAAACCTCGGGAAGAATGTGGGGTGGTGGGTATTTACGGAGACCCGGAAGCCTCCCGCCTCTGCTATTTGGCTCTCCACGCACTGCAGCACCGCGGCCAAGAGGGCGCGGGGATTGTGGCGGTGCACGATAACGTCCTCCAGTCTGTCACCGGAGTTGGGCTCGTATCCGAGGTTTTTAACCAGTCAAAATTGGATAAGTTGCCAGGAGATATAGCCATAGGCCACGTGAGATATTCTACAGCTGGATCGTCTATGCTTAAAAACGTACAGCCTTTTGTTGCGGGTTACAGATTCGGGTCGGTTGGGGTTGCCCACAACGGGAACTTGGTAAATTACCAAGCTTTGCGGGCGGAGCTTGAAGAGAATGGATCGATTTTCAACACGAGCTCGGATACGGAGGTGGTTCTGCACTTGATTGCTATATCAAAAGCCCGGCCGTTCTTTATGAGAATAGTCGAGGCTTGTGAAAAGCTGGAGGGTGCTTATTCGATGGTTTTCTTGACAGAGGACAAGCTCGTGGCGGTTCGTGACCCGTTTGGTTTCCGCCCGTTGGTCATGGGTAGGAGGAGCAATGGTGCCGTGGTTTTTGCTTCTGAGACTTGCGCATTGGATTTGATTGAGGCCACATACGAGAGAGAAGTTTTTCCTGGAGAAGTTCTTGTGGTGGATAAGGAAGGGGTTCGGTCGCTGTGTTTGATGCGTCACCCGCAGCCCAAATCATGTATTTTCGAGCATATTTACTTTGCACTGCCGAATTCTGTGGTTTTTGGGAGATCCGTGTACGAGTCGAGGCGGGCATTTGGGGAAATCTTAGCTACTGAGGCGCCAGTGGAGTGTGATGTGGTGATTGCGGTGCCCGATTCAGGGGTTGTTGCTGCGCTAGGATATGCTGCCAAAGCTGGTGTACCGTTTCAGCAGGGCTTGATTAGGTCACATTACGTTGGGAGGACGTTTATCGAGCCTTCTCAGAAGATTAGGGACTTTGGCGTGAAGCTGAAATTATCGCCAGTTAGGGCCGTCTTGGAGGGCAAACGTGTTGTTGTGGTGGATGATTCAATCGTCAGAGGAACGACTTCTTCCAAGATCGTTAGGTTGTTGAAGGAAGCTGGTGCTAAGGAGGTTCACATGAGAATTGCGAGCCCTCCAATCATAGGCTCGTGTTATTATGGAGTTGATACTCCTAGTGCGGAGGAGTTGATATCGAATAGGATGAGCGTGGAGGAGATTAGGGAGTTTATTGGGTCAGATTCGCTTGCGTTTCTGCCATTTGAGAGCTTGAAGAATTTGCTGGGGAATGATTCTCCCAACTTCTGTTATGCTTGCTTTTCTGGGAAGTACCCGGTGCAGCCAACTGGTAAAGTGAAGAGGGTTGGGGATTTTCTTGATGATGGATTGAGTGGAAGTATGGGGTCTATTGATGGAGGTTGGCTTCCTCAGACCAAAAATCAAGAGGGGGTGGGAGTTGGGAAACTCAAGGTGAAGGAGGAGATCAAGTCCTCTGCTTAGGAGTGATCTATTTAGCATTTTAGTTCTGGATACACACTAGTCTCCACATTTACCTCTGATTATAAAGCTTTTCTGGTCATGGAAAGATCGGATCCCTAGTTCAATTAAATGAAACACATGTTTTTTTGTTTCGCAATTTGACTGCTTTATGTTGGAAGTATGGGTGTCGGACCAATTGCTCATACAAAAATTTTGGCTGTACTCTATTTATTCATTTTAATATTTAATGTGGGCGATAAGTGCTGGATTGGATTTATATCACCTTAGTTTTGTAAGGTCACACTTTGATGTCTACCACGAAAATGCAGCCATTCCACGCCCAGAAGATGTGTACCATCTGTTCTGTTCCGTTGTCCTTCCAGCAGGAAGGCCCACCTTTGGATCGAGGAATTTTGTTTGTCCTTTTTTGTTCCTCGCTCCTATGTATTTGCATTCTGCCGTCTCCGTTAGATTTAACGGAGACCTAAGTAAACAACTGTAAGAATCATAACTCAAGGTTCGAATATGTCTGAGAAGCACATTAAGCTTTGACAAATGCTTTATGAGAATACAAGTAGAAAAACCGTATAAGGATTCGTTTTACAGTCATCCAAAATCAATTGGATTTTGTATTGTTAAGTCCACAAAATTCACGGCTCTCTCACCACAGAACAAATTTCTCAGTGTGTAAATGACGCCTTAGAAATCATGGACAAAGCATTTGTGCGGGACATACAATGTGTGTCAGCATCTTTCTGCAAGTTTGCCTTAAATTGAAACCCAGATGCTCTACTTAGCCATTTTCTGCGCTATCATATGCGTTAGACTTGTGCTTGGGAGCAAATGTGAAACCATAAGGCACCTTGCCAAGCAACATCTCAGATATCCTAATCTGCACAAAAAATTTGCCGGACAAGTTTAAGATCTGGAGAATACATAAACTTTTCAGAGGATAAATGGCTTGATATGGTTTAAATATGTACCCAATCAGCAGCAGATTCAGAGGCCATTAGGGTCTCAAGATCGTCACGACCAAAGTATGAAGGTGGCCGCCAATTTATTCTTTGGGGGATGTTATCTAACAGCCCAATTGGTATATATCTGCAAGTATAACTAAGCCATTCCAGCAAGAAGTGTCTGGTTGTTTCAACTCCTGCCATTAAATGCCGATGATGTAATACTCGATCACCTCTTTTAGCAATTTAAGATCTTGGCTCATAAATCATAATTCACTTACTATAAATATAATAGTTATACATAACAATAGAAAAGGTATAGAAAAATGGAGGAGAATGTAGATGATTTCTTTTGAAATGCTCGCATACAATTATATTAACACTGCAATGCTGGAGGACAAACTGCCTTAAAACTCTAAGTTACCACTCGTAAACAACATGGATGTGTGTGTTTGCAATGAGATATTCCAATGGGAAATAAGAATGTGTAAGTACAGGCTTATATACCTTTTGAGTCAGAACCCCAATGTTGAAGGCCAAAACGTACATAATCCTTCAAAATATCCAACCTCTGTCCGGAACTAATGTCCCAATGCCTCTGTTCCTTGATTTCAGTAAATATCCAAGGCTGCAAATTTTGAGAAAGCATCTTCAGAACTAAGCAGATGAAAGATGCATAAGACTTCAAATTCATTCAAATACTTTTACATTGTTGTGTAGAAGGAAAAGCTCAATTACAAACCTTGATCAATGCCCCTCGAGCAATCATACATGTAGAGAGTTCAGGGCAGTCAGACTTGTGACTGTTCCAGTCCAAATAAGAGAACACATCACCATTTCCAAGGACCTGCAGACTAGATGGAGCTGCTCGTGCACACTGGTAGATGTACTCCCAATTAGCAAGTTTGCTGTACCGTTGCTGTCGTGTCCGACCGTGTATTGTTACTGCAGTGGCTCCCCAGTTTCCAATATCTGCTATCAAAGAGTCAATCCGGTTTTTGCCCTCATAAAAACCCGTTCGTACCTGGAGAGGCAGAAATCACTACAGTGACAAATCCTCAAAGTAAACCATGCCAGAGAAGGTCAAGGATTGTTTCTAGGAAGCTAATATTAATGTAATGATAAATGGGTTTATACAGTTTGAACAAATATTTTGTTTAAAACTGCAGCTTATATCTCTCTGTCCTTTTATCAAACAGGAGAATAAGTATTTGCAATACATTTTTTTTGTGTTCTGTAACGAGAAAGATTATTAGGCATTGAATGCTTCAGCCTCTATGGAACAAGATAAAATCAAGGACAAACCTTGATAGTAACTGGTATGTCGACTGCTCTAGAAGAGGCTTCTACAACACTTTTCATTCGCGTTGGTTTCATAAGAAGGGCAGAACCAGCACCTTTGTTGACAACAATATCAATTGGACATCCCATATTAATATCAATGAAATCCACTGTACAATTCTGCTCTATTAGTTCAACAGTTCTTGCAACTGTATCTGGATATGCTCCACATATTTGAACACCAAACAGATCCTCTGATGAGTGGCGCCTTAGCAAAGCCCATTCTGAAGCTTGACCCTGTACAATTTTCCAGTGAAATGCATCAATGAGCAATTAATTTCAGTAAACTCTTAATTAGTAAAACTACAAAAAATACATGTAAAACTGTAGTAACTGCCAGCTGACAACAGCAAACTTTTAATCCCTGAGAATTTTATGCTCTCCAAATGAATTTTTTAGATTAGGAACTTCTCCGTATAGAAGAAGGAATTAGAACAGACTTAATAATCAAAGAAAAACTGGCATGGAAATTGCAAACAGCGTGCTAGTTCCATCTTATGGACCATTAATAAGTTACATAAATTGTAAATACCAATTACTGCATAAAAATGACTTTAAAAAGTATTATTATGCAAGGAATCACATAAAACAAAAGCACAAGAAAAGAAAATTTGTCAATTTATTAACATTGTTCTTTTTTTTAATGAATTCAGAAGAAACATCAGAGGTTTGCAACTGTTCGTAAAAAAATCCAGTAGTTCTGGAAGACCTGGCATACTCTGACCCCAGTAACAAATTAGCTCAGCACAGAAGAAAATATAGCTATTGCCAACCTGTAAAAGATTGGTGCACATTGCCATCTCACCACATGTAACATCAGCTCCCAGGACCTTGCAGACCTGGCGAAATGGTAGATTTCCTACTGTCGTCAGGGGAGCAAGATAGAGCTTTTCTCTGAAGTCAATGAGTTTCTTCTCCCGTGGGTGTAACTTTAGGCATTTATCATTGTCTTCCACAATATTCTCAATGCAGGTTTCTGGTTCATTCTGTTTGCAGCCTTCTGTTAAAAGAGACCAAATAAGCAAAACCACCTAGACAGAGAACTTAAAATGGAGCTTACATCAGTAGTTATTAACTAACCATCATTAACCAGAACAGAACAAGTCTCATCAATTGAGCTCTTTGTCTTCTTGGGTGGTCTAAGTTCATCAGTTGTGTCTGCTTCATCTGGTTTACCTTCTTCCAAGACTTCAGCAGCACAATCTAAATCGTTGCTTGAGTCACCAGTTGCTCTACAGCAACCATTTCCATCAACATCACCAGAGTCATTGCTAACAATTTTGTCATCATTCTCATTCTCCACCATTTTCTTCTTTTTTCCCTGCCCCTACAGTCAAATATGAAAGTAAAAAAAAAAAGCCGAAAATGAACAATTACTACTCTGGGCATGGGGAATGGTATCGAGATTAAAAGGTTTAGTCCTTGCCACAAGCCCAAGAAGTTCAAGTGCGGCATCAGCCTTGGGGAACTTCATTCTGTTTTTTTTCCACAAAAGCTTCTGGACATCCTTTTTTAATACATTCATTTCACTGCTTCTCTCGTCTCCATTAATTGTTTCATTAGCAGCTTCACCATTATCATCCTTATGTGTACCCGCAAATCTACAAGCCAGGCCATAAGGGCACGGCCCCTTGGTAGTCAAGAAAGGGCACATGCCATCTAAATCATCTGGTTTCTGCACCCAAAAGCACCATGTCCCATCACAACAGGACAATAACTAAATTTAACATTTATTCAACAGAATAGCTCTTCAATGGAGATTTGGTAGGTTCTATTATCTTTCACTTTTAAAGTCTACCTGAGCTTTGAATGCTTCCACATCATGGTTGAAGCGGCATCTGTCACCGTAAGGACATGAACTGACCTTCCCACTTTTCGCTACCTCTGGACAAATATGTAGAGCAGACTTTTGTTCCTAAGTTAAGTTTTAAAAAAACCTTTAGTCCACATAATATAACGTGTACAAGTGATTAAAGCAAATAAAGTACAAAAGACGAATGAACGTAATTCCATCCCATTCCCCCCCCCCCCCCCAAAAAAAAAATAATAATAATAATAAACAAAGCAATTCCATCAGTCTTTGCAAGAAAATGTAATGCACCAAGAAAACGCTTCAAAATCATTGTACAAAGCAATTCCATCAGTCTTAGCAAGAAAATGTAATGCATCTTCACGCTTCAAAATCATTATACATGAGTAAGCAAATAGTATTTCATTTCGTATACCGCGCAGTTTATAAGTGTTCCAAGCAACCAACTTATTTACTGACCTGACGGCGCTCGCGTTTTAACTGGCGTTTGGATTTCTTCTCCTTGAGAATTGGAGCGGAGGCGTCATCCTTCTGGGCGGCTGCTCCTTCATCAGCTTTACTACTGTTGTTGCCATCGCAAGTTCTAACGGGCGGCGGGCGTAGGAAATGTCTTTTCACCGGAGCTATGGCTTTAGCCACTAACTCGTCGGGGGTCGGGTGAGCTTCATCCAGAGGCGGAGGTTGAGCGGCGGAGACGGGGTTCAACGTATTATCCAGGAGTGAGGGGTCAGCCATTGCGGGTGGAGGTAGGGTTTGTGGGAGTGAGTGGAGGATAGTGGCAGTTGAAATATAAAAGTGCAGGCAGGGGAAGAAGACTAGCATGTAACTGCTAGTGAAACGGCGTCGTAGAAAGGAAAGGCGAACGTGATTTGGGGACTGACTACTAAAATAGCCCAATGGATTGAGGCGTTCAGCCCAATATAGGCCTTTTGGGATTGCCACAATTAGTAAGTTGCTGGAGTATTATAGACATTGTCAAATAATTTATTTGGTTGAAATATTGAAATTATTAGGGCTGAGTTGCTAATGATATGGGAAAAGAAACAAATTTTGTCAGAAGTGGGATTTGAACCCACGCCCTCTCACGAGGACCAGAACTTGAGTCTGGCGCCTTAGACCACTCGGCCATCCTGACCTTTTGCCGACCAACTGTAGCTTTACTTTATATATAAATAGACCTGGCCTTAACCATTCTTCCAATTCCAAGGAAACTTGTGGAAATTGTCAAAGTTCTTATCTCATTGTTTTTGCCGTTTAAGGGCATTCTGCATAGCATCTTATTTGCATCAACCTTTAATTTCCCAAAATGAATTGCAAACCCACGCCCTAAGGATTCTAAGCAATATCTTCCCTTCTACATATTTAATTATCATTGTTGTCGCTTTGTCGGGTGCGTGAACATGCTAGCTAATCTTCAACATTATCATCCTCACGACTCCTACAAGTCTCAGTTGAAATCCAGATGCATTGATCTGAGACAACTGATGCATTAGACCTTTGCATAAAATCACGACATAATCAAGCATCTTGATATTTAAAAGTTCCAACTGATTAAACGAAACATTAATAAGGAGACATTTAATCTCCGGGAAAATATTGGATTTGGCCAATGTTAACAACTTAAATAGCATTTACCTGCTCGTCCAAGAGCAAGAGACAAATGTAACATACTAACATCACCAGTAAATTCTGACACAAAAAAAAAAAAGATGACAAACTGAAACGAAATCATCCATCCAACAGAACAGATTTACTAGACACAAATCTCTTTCCCAGAGCACAAGTGAATGAATGCTCTGAGATAACTATAGTTTGTAGACGCAAGAAGAGGAGAGAGCATATCGACTCCGCACCTCAATGTTTGAGTTCGAGGTGCAAAACCAATGAATGAATGCAATTCAGTAAAAAAGTCAAAGCTGCTGAAAAATATGTAGTTCCAATGAATTGTAAGAAGGCATCATAGCCTTTGATGCCACCGTGCCATCAAAAGCCATTTCTTTAATTTAAACTTCTGCAGATGTGGTGTTGCATTTGCACACCACCCATAAGCTATTGGTTTGATTCATTTTTTGCAGATGTATTGCCGTTTGACTGCTGGGACTGCTGCTGCAATTGATGCATGTTCAGTTGAGGTGTCTGCTGTTGGCGTAACTGGAACATCTGAGGGCTAATTGAGAGCTGCTGAAACTTTGAGGTGTCTCCACTTAGCTCTGCAGTTGCAAGCTTCAAACGTTGCACTTCTGCTGTCAATGCTTCGTTTAGTGCTGTCGTAAGAAACCCATATGAGCGGGATTAGTTTCATTTGTGAAGCAAAACGGGTCAAATGAGGGAAATTCTCAGTGCAGGTATTATGCATATTAAGATATAGAATGATAAACGACCCAAAAAATTAAGGACAATAATAAGCACATGTTAGCAGCCAATGCCATGCAACAAACTCACGGAGAATGATCAATGATGAGTGTGTCATCTATGTCCCCCCAACCCAAACCAGCAAAACCACATCGAAAAGATAGAGTTGACAAATCCAACATGAGCACATTTCACAGAGTTCAAAACTGGGGTATATATGTCCATCAAAATCCTGTAGTAAAGCACAGGGATCAAGATCAACTACCCATTGTGACAGAGAAGAATGACGATCTTCAAGGAAGATAGCAAATTCATCCACGTCCGAACATACCTGGTGCTTAAAATCTAAAAAGTAGATGCAGATTTGGTACGGCGGTGCATGTGAATGTGGGTTTTTCTGGTGGATTGGAAGTGGGATGAGGTTTACAAGCATCAATTTTAGATATCCACAACCAACAAAATATGCAGATGGTATTCCGCAAGAAAATAGAACAGAATAATTTAAAATAGTTTACGACATTGTGCATAGCTAGATTATTATAGAGACTTTGACAGATATTTCGAGGGAAGTAGACATGAAAAGCTATTTTCTATGGACAAACTTTGATGCAGATCCATTGTGGTACATTCTCATATAGAAGAATGCATGTTTGGATAGTCATGCAAAAAGGAAATGGCAAAAGATAGCAACTACTTCAACAGTATCAGCTCTATGGTTGTAGAAAGCATGGTTCCTCAATTATTCAAATGTTTCATGAGGCGCAATGTACTTAAAGGGACAACAAGACTATGGCAAGATACATGTCAGCCATTTGCAGAAGGACTTGCACGAAATTAAAGTGGATCCACTTGAGTGGAGAAGATGTATTGATGTAATAGAATCAGGAAGGTAAGTAAAAGACTATAAATAAATACTGGAGTTCGTACCATCTCTGAGTTGAGCCTGTTGTTCCATGGCCTGCAAGCGAAACTTCAGCTCATTGTTCTGGCTAGTGAGCCCAGCAGAGTCTCGCTGAGTGGAAAAGAAACAAATAAGAGACTAAAAGAAAGGTTGCCACACTATTCACTAAAGCAAATAATTATAAGCTAGCACTCACTTGAAGCAGAGTAAGTTGGGCGGACAATGTGGTAGCTTCAGTCTGTAAAGTCTGGACTTTATGCTCCAATTCTGCTATATATCTCATCTTTCGCTCTTTCGACCGAGCAGCAGACTGCCGGTTGGCTAAGATCCTGAACACAAGACAAGTCCTCTTATTAAATACATTAAGTGTCTCTACATTATATAACACAGAAGAATAAGATAAGCTTAAACCTACATACAGATTATAAGGATATATAATACCTTTTGGCCCGCTTGGGATCACTTAATGCTATCTCCGCAAGTTTGTCATTTGCCATAATTTTCTTCAGTTCAGCACCAGTAAACTCACCATTCCCAAACTCCAAGCTAAAAGAATTAGTGTTTGCATCTAATGAATTGGTTGGCGAGAGTTGACCTGGAAGGGTTCCAGGGGAAGGAGGCAATTTGGGTGACTCGTCGCCAAAATTTATCTTTCCCATAAAACTGTCCATGGAGACACTTCTGTAGTGCCTAGTTGTTGGAGCAATATCTCCCCCAGCATTCCTTTTAATCCCTTCCCTCTTTTCAGGCAGTGAAGAGGCTCCTGCTCTTTGCATACTGCTCCCACTCTCATTGACACTACTGGTTGCTTCATTATCACTGCTGTCACCTCCATTTGTCTTGGTACCACTGGCTCTACTATCTAAATCTTCACGATTCTCGTTTCCCAATTTCTCGTCAGTACCAGAAGAGTTGAATGCATCAATGTTGTCCAAATTCATGTAAGCAGAGAATAGGTCATCAACAACTTCCCCTTCAGATTTTCTCTCCCCCATCCCTTCAGCATTGTTCTCTCCTCCTTTCTCCCAGCTAGACTCTCTCTTAACCAACTGCACCGGCTGAGCTCCTGAATTCTCTCTTGTGGAGGCCGACCTATCCAATGCACCAGGACTTCTCAACGGTATTAGTGGTGGCGAAGACTGCATCATGGACACAAATCCAAATGGGATATCACTGTTGGACCTTCTATGAGCCTTGCGAGGAGGAAGACTTTCACCAATCCTCAGGGAAGCACCTCTTGTGAAAGGTGAGGGCGGCAACAATGAATGTGAGCTGCCATCCTTATCCTCCATTGACACATCAGCTAAAACTTGATCAGAAATAGAATTCTGAGGTGAGTCTCGATAAGGTGAAGGGCTCAGAGGTGGCAAGGAGTCAAGAGCAAAAAATGATGGCTGCGACAAAGACCGACTGTGCGATGGCCCTGGACTAGAACTAAAATTCTGCAACCCTGTTTGCTGATTTCCGGGGCGGTTAACCGGGATCTGGGAATAAGGGGAAATAGGAGGAATTTGTGGATGAGAGGGTGGAATTCCAACCCTTTTACTACAAATTTCAACACCCGGGTTGGGTGAGAGCTGCCGAATGTGACCACGAAATTGCGGCATGTTTAACTGAGGTACGTCTAGATGATTCATGGAAAAGGGTTGCTGTTGTTTAGGAAGTGAAGATGATGATGTCCCAAATGAAGATTGAAGCCTTTGTGTATTAGCTTCGTCATTATCACCAGCCATTTCTTCAATTTGAAAACTCTTGTACTTATTTTATGCACTGCTTGGATAGAGTTCAATCCGGACAACCTGATGGCAAATCAAAGATATTCACTGCTCCACACCTCATACAACCATCTTAATTGAAACTGTAACAATTCAAGTCATAAAGTAATCAGCCAACAAAACGAAATGCACACATACACATACGAAGCTGCAGATTAACAAATCATCACTAAACTACGGACTGAAAAATTCCAGCAAAAAGGCGCAAAGAGCAAACAAATAAGCACTTTCCCCAAAGAGTTACCGACCATTTCTCATCAGCTGAGCCAGTTAGCGAGAGGTTATCGGCCGCATTCAGGGGAGAAGTGTAGCCACTGCGTGTTTTTATGCGTGTAATAGTGCGTGCGGATTATAGATATATAATATATAACAATATCTGTACGTATATATATTTCTTTTCTCTCTCTACAATCGTTTTCTCTTTCTCTCTCTACAAATATGGACGACGATGACTGGTATGACTATTTACACGGACTTCATGACTACTGCTTACACTACTGCTGCCTTTACTCGCAAGAACGCGTGAATTTAGTATGAATTTCAATTTCATTTGGACCGAATTTGCATTTCCACGGGATTACAATTTCATTCCGACCGCATCTCCCACGAATTTAATATGAATCTCAATTTCATTTGGACCGAATTTGCATTTCGACAAGATTTCAGTTTCATTCCGACCGCATCTCGCTAATCATTTTCTGGTTTTCCTCTATCACCGCAGCTTGTGTAGCAATAAATCCCTCTCTGTCTAATATATTTTTTTGTCCAACCAAGGTTTTACAATCTCCTTCCACGCGCGTGCAATGCAACCGCCTTTTATTTATTTTTTTCCCTTTTTTTAAATAAAAATATCTAAATATATATTGTTATAATAGAAACCCTATTCATCGCACTAATTTTTTATTCTCCCATCATAACCTTTTATTCATCTTATTCTTTCAAAAAAGATCGTTCATAATAGTAATTTTAATAACTTTTTTACTCTCAACCCACTATTTCATTTTTTCTCTGACATTCTCCATATTTTTTTGCCCTCACAAATTTTTATAATTTTTTAATAAACCATATTATAATTAGTTTTTTCTCTCATATTCTTCGTATTTATTTTTTCTTACAAGCTTTCATATTTAATAAACTCATAATTAAAATTTATTTTTCTTTCTTTCTTTAGCCCACATTTATTTTCCCACGTACTTCTTTCTCTTTCATCGCCTCACTGTATTTTGTTTCTTTTATTTGTTTTCTTCATCTCATACTATAATTTTTCATATGCTCATGAGAATCGCGTGCAAAAATAATTAATTTTTCTTAATCAAAACTACCCATTTTTATAAAAATAAAAAAAAATTATATACATTTAAAAAAAATAACAATTAAATTATAAAAAACTAATAAAATTAATTTCCCATTACACATAAACATTAAGACAAAAGGTAATTAAGTTTAATTAAAGTAACAAAAATAAGTTTAAAGAGGAGTACAAATGTAAACAAGTTAACTATTACTTAATTTTAGAAACAATACAAGTATTTTTAGGAGAAATCAAAAAAGAAAATCAATTACTAACTTTAAGGAGAAAAAAAAAAGATGAATCAAATCAAATCTAATCAAATAAAATATAAATAAATAAATTTTGACAATCCAAAAAGGGAATATTTGACAATTATCAAAAGTAAAGCAAAAGGGTACATACAATTTTATTTTTTTTATTTTTTTATGGTAAGCAATTAAGGTACATTTTGCATATAATAATTATAAATAGGAAAATTAAATAATAACATGATAATTTTTTATAATTAAAATTTATCACACATTCACACATATACGTAGGAATTTAAATACAAGAAAATGATAGCATGTGTGGTGAAAACTTACAGTGAAAGTGTTGAATGTTGAGGTTGTTATTCGCTTATAGTGGTTTGATTCTGCAGGAAGAAATAATGTACCAATTACCTTTCCCTTTATATAATGTAGAATGTAGGGGTTGTGTGTGTATTTGGAATATTCTTTCAAGTTGTGGGCCAATTCGTAATAAAATGAAAATTGAATACAGGGGATAAGAACGAAGTTAATTCACCCCAATGTTTAGGTAATCGCATAATTTAATTAAAATTAGATACTAAAAATGGCGGAGGGTGCAGTTAAGACTTGCGCTGCTGTTACTGTTAATGATGAGGTGGTGTATTTAGTGATTGGATGTGGGTGTGGATTAAGGCTAATTAAATTAGATTCCCCCTTGCTGCTGCTGTCTAATTATGACATCTAACTGTTTTTCACTCACTGTAATAATCACTTACAGTTCATCAAGTAAATATTTAGGAATAATTATACTCTCTTTTATGAAATTTGACGTAATTATATGTAATTTTTTTGTAGTTTCAAAATTTATATTTAATACTCCTGATATTTGGTTTCGTCTAATGAATAGATCAATTCGATAGTTAAAATTCATTGGATTTATAAATATTAATAAAATAAATAAATAAATATCGATATTTACTCTCGAGTGACTTAGTACTTACTTACGCCAGACCAAACAAAATTTTTATGACTGAACTATCTTTATAAAGGTGAAAGTATATCTCCTCACATTCATTAACGAATAAAGATTTATAAGGATAATTTGGTTATAAAAAATTTCAATAAAACCAATAATAAGTTAATTGGGAGAAAATATAATATTTTATCTGATTCTTTTGTTAATATCATCAAATTCAATTAATTTTGACTAACAAAAAATACTTATTTGTTAGACGAGAGCAAATTTCATGGGTATTAAATATAATTTTTCAAATAACAGGGGATATACGTGTAATTATAACAATCCTCGAGGGAGGAGAGTGTGATTGTCACAAATATTTATGGTGTTTGGAGACACTTATAACAATTGTGGGGTCTTAGCGACGGATAGAGTGTTTGTGCAATATATATTTCTTTAAGATAATTATATTGATTTTTCTTTAGATTTGGTGAAATTACACATAAATTATTTATAATTTAAAAAATTATATTTAATACCCCAACGTTTATTTCCGGCAAACGTATAGATTCATTTATTAGTTAATATTCACATAATTTGCTTACATCAACAAAGCAATTAAAAAAAAAATATATTTACTTTAAATTGACTTATTATTAACTTACCGCATGTTGAGCAAACTTGTTTTCAGTAAAACTATCCTTGTATGTTTTACACTCTAATGCATGTCATGGAGGTGCATTTGTAGTTTTATAAGTGTAGTTTGGTTACAAAAAAAAAAATAAAAAATTGGTTGACTTAAAATAAGTATGCAAGTCAATTAGGAGTAAATATAGATTTTGATTCAATATTTTTGCTGATATGAACAAATTACTTGAAATATATCAATAGAGAAATCTATTTGTTGGACGGGAACAAAAGTTAGGGGTATTATGTATAACTTCTTAAATTATAGAGAATTTATGTGTAATTATATCAAATATTAGGAAAGTATAGTGTAATTATTATTTGGTTTTTTTGTAATAAAAAATGAATGTTACATTTCGTTTAATTATATGTATATATTACGCATATAAAACGTCTCTTTAAATAGTAAATGATACGAACCTTAAGTATATAAATAATTTTAGATGTTATACACATAATATGTATATGTTAAATAATATGAAAAGAAAATGTTACTTTATTAGGACCATCTTATAATTGTCATTCAATTAGTATGAATTTTAATTATG
This sequence comes from Sesamum indicum, assembly GCF_026168435.1. NCBI lineage: Eukaryota > Viridiplantae > Streptophyta > Magnoliopsida > Lamiales > Pedaliaceae > Sesamum > Sesamum indicum. Next base: position 31,261,179 of record NC_142664.1, read on the forward strand.
ATTATGTATAAGTATTAATGTTGAATATCAATTTAATTAATAAACTACTATAAATTAAAAAAGAAAAAGAAAGTAAATATTTGTATATGGGAATAAAGCTGGAATGGATGTTAGCAGGCGAAATTGAGATGGGGCAGAAGAAATTGGGTTGGAACGGATAAGGAATATATTACATTACTGGGTCCATATCCACGGGGAGAATAGTGGCATTTTCAATATAAGAAGCAAACAAAATGTGGGCATTCAGCTGCCTTACTGGGTCCATATCCACCTCGACGAGCTTTGGTGCTGAAAAGAGAATTTTTGGCGAAGTGGATAATTGCAGGGTCACCTCGCCAGCATGTCTAGTTTTAGAATTAGGGCTGCTGTTGTTTTTGAAAGTTTTACGCAATTATTAGGTCTACTAATTCGTGATAATGTGTCTCACGTAATTGCATGTGAACCCACAAACCATGTTGCTTATGATGACAATGGAACTGCCACTTGGGATTTCAGGTGTTATTATATTATATTAGGAGTTTTGGATAATGATGGGTGTATGATGAAGACCGTTTTGACGTGTTTACGACACCATTGCTAAAATAAAAAGATTGAGAGAGAGAGAGGGAACAAGAAGTAGTTGATGCTGAAATGTGAAAAGCCAATACTGAAACACATCCGTCTCAAAATAGCTATATTTACCAAGTTTGAGTAGAGTACAAAATTTCCAGTCTTCAGAGTTAGCGTTGAATCAATCAAGGGCACTTAACATTGCTCGTATGGGAGAAAAAGGAAGTTACTTGATGGTAATATAGCGATTTGTTCCATGTTTCGCCCAGTAGTTCTTGAGGTCTATGGGAATTGACAAGTCATGCCCAGCCGACGCCATTCTGGTAAGCAACCTGCTAAAAACACTCCCGCTCATCTTTCGGCCGCCCATTCTTGCGTGTCTCTTGTTCGGTATTTGTGGCAGAGGGTATACCGATATTGAGGTGGTGCAACAAGACGACTGCCAGCCACCGTTTCCCCACTTGTAACACTGCCGAGGTGCTCCAGTGCATGAACAAATGGGGACCGGCATCGTAGATTCGTTGAAACTTATTGGACTAATAGAACCAAACTCCTGAGCTTCCCACTCGGCCTTCGACCCTTCTGTCGTGATATTCCTGTTCAAATCCTCGCCTTTCCTCTTTACTTTTCTCGGTGATTTTGTCTTCTTTGATGTAATGTTTTTGTTTACTTTGGTCCTCTCTTCTTTTTCTGCGTCAGATGGAATGGCTGATATTGGTAATGCATTGGTGATACACCTTTCTCCCAAATTACGAGCAGATTTAACATTGTTGGCTTGCTGGTTTCTGGGATGGTTAGTGCGCTTCAATCCACGTGCGTTATTGCCTAATACTGCATTCATGGTACTCTCATGAAATTGGAGGGCAGCAATGGCATTGTCACGTTCTCTTAGGGCATTATCTCGATCTGCAATTGCCGCATCTCGCTGCTGGATTGCTACGTCTCTCTCGTTCAATGCAACCTTCTTTTCAGCGAGAGCTCTGTCACGTTCTTGAATAGCTGCATCCCTTTCATCACAGAGCATGCTGATCTTTGCATTTACATGATAAGCGTTTTGTTCCTTTGTTTGATACTGGGATATCATGTTCCACTGCAACATTAGTTAAAGAATGTACGGGAGGAAGTCGTCAGTGATCAACTTAAACCACGTTCCACCAAAGAAAGAATACAAAGACAAGTAGAAGATACAAGACTGGTTTTGCTTTTAAATGATCATTTCTTTTTTTAAACAGAGAGCTAATCTCTGCATAGTTACCGGAGGTACTTTGTAGTAATCCACCCTATGCCTCCTGCTTTCTCGTTGTCCATTTTCATCCATTTCACTATTCCTTTTTAGGCCTGTCCAAATGGTGGTTCAGCCAATCCTTGTGAGATCTTATATCTCTATTTCCGAACTCATGCATTCTCCTGTAGCCAGAAAAAAATGGAGATTCTGAACATTAGGAATCAATTTAGACACTATAATAGATGGAGTAATGAAGCAGTGAATTAGTAAATTTCATCACTTTTGGAGGTTTGCATTCCTGCCCAAAAGAAATCCCCATTGATTCTGGTATAACAGCAGTTCCTTGTCAGTTACAACCATCAGAAAAACCAACAAGATAAAAACAATGTAACATGAAAAAGAAACCCGACTGTCTATTTATATTTGCAGCAAAGAATTTTACGATCTTCCCAAAGATAGCTTATTGGTAACAAAATATGCTGTAGGCAATCTGAAATCAAGCGCATCTGAATAGGATTTATATGATTGAATGAAATAAGAATCCGACTAAACCAAGTCATACTCATTTGTGGATGAAAGTCCATCAATTCACAATTTAACTATACAGGGCTTGCTTATTAGTTAGAGTAGTAGCAAAACAAGAACTTTACACCACCAGTCAATTAGTTGCAGCCTATGCCTTAGTATTTAATCAGTACAAGTGATATATTTATTATGGTGGCAAAAAGGATGCAGGCAGAAGTAGAAAAGCTGAGGTGGAACCACGGGGATCCAAATAAAGGAGAAACCCCCATTCTCTAAATTGGAACAGATAAAGCATTGGAGAGGCAAAAAGATTAGCAAATGAATAAATTTGATGCTTCCTGTTATCAGAGTATCTCGCAAATCCCCCTCATCCCCGCCTTGCTGTGTTGTAACAGTAAAATTAGAGAAAGCAAACTGCAGTTGCAAAGACCAGGTCCAGTGCATAGATACTGCAGTTGCAAAAACCTTGTTGCTAGCAGTTCACAACCAGATTCCTCATTGAGAATAGTGAACAAAGAGTTTTCTGCTTACTAGAGAAATATAAAGGGAGAACCTCAGAATATCTACCATAAAGTTGACATCAATATCCTTCCCAGGAACAACACTTACAAATTCTAATCTCAAAACAGGTCATGATGAGATCAGACTTTAATTTCTCACAGAAACAAAAACAATATCACTTCCAGTTCCAGTGGAGCCATCAGTTAGTACTCCCAGAATGAGGGAGAATGTAAATCTTGGCAATTGTTAGTCAACTCCTTTTGTCTTACTTTACTTTCTCCATTTTCTTAGTAATTTAGCGTCACCACGATCCCGACTAACAATTACCACGGTGAGCAAAAACAGACACACACTATTTCGTACAGGAATAAAAACAGAGCAAATTCTTCTGCACAAGTATCCTTCAAAAATTCTATAATTGGCTGGAGGTGAGAAATAGAATCAATCGAGACAAACAGAATCAAAATTGCGATAAAACTTTGGACATACAGTCTGTTAAACACAGGTACCATCTAAATACAAAAGTCACATCTCAAAGATTGATGGTTTTAATCTGAGTTCTTGCTCTAAATCTTGCAATTACATGTGTTTCTGTCAAACCTCACAAATGCAAACCTTAACCTTAATTGATTCGAACCAAGCCCATTAAAACCACAACATCCCAAAACTGCTGATCCGCATGATTCACTTAAAGTATTGGCATAATTTTTTTCCCTAGAGAGCTAATTCTTCAACGTCAATGAGCAAAGCTTTAGAAAGTTTAGTAAAGTTATTTAACTTTAGACGCTGGCATCTAAAACGCAGAGCAGTAACTTCAAGCAAGACATCATCAGAGGCAAAAACAAGCTCGTGAATATCAACACAAAATCAAACTTCTCTCTTCCTACTCCAAACTTTGTCCTTCACTATTTACTCCAACCACTTTTCGGATAAATCTAATGCATAGGGGTAAAAAAAAAAAAAAAAGGCAAACACCAGAACTCATAAAATGCAAGCTTTATACATCCTAGTATCACTTCAATAAAAGAACATCAAATGTTGATAGTAAAAGAAAAAATAAAGAATCACTCCAGAACCAGTAATATATCACATACAATGAACAGAAAAACAAAAAATGTGCAAGCGAAAACAGCTAATGTGCAAAGGGGCAGAAGGCATGGAGAGCGGCGCGGCGAGGTGTTACCGGAGACGAACCGCATATTTGATCGGAGAGCATCGGCAATGGCCCCTGACCAGTAGAAACCCTCCTCAAACAACTTGCTCTACTCTCTCCTCTCTTTAATTTTACCGTTACAGTGTACTTGCTTGTGTGTAAGGATTTATTCACATAAAATACTCTCTCTCTTCAGTCTTCACCCTTTTTTTTTTTGGTTGAAATATCAAACGCAGTTAAACTATTATAAATAACAAAACAAATAAATATTCATTTTGAGTATCTAACCAAAATAAAATTTTGAATATATTACATTGACACCTCTAAAATTATACTAAAATACACAACTCTCTTTTATATTGTACAAAATTACAATTAAATTTCGCGAGGTGTATTTTTTAATAAATTTTTATATAGATTTTGAATATAAAGATAATTATAATTACAATTTTATAAAAAAATATGATGTGTTTATATGTTTTTGCCAAATCTAATAGGGTGTGAAGGTAATTTATTCTAAGATTTTTAGGCTTTCAAAGGGAATAGAAATACAGGATTTAGGTTATGAACTTGAATTTATATTGGGCCGTAAAATGGGCCTCACATAATAATCAAATTAGAATATTGAACAGTTAAGCCCATAAAACCAATGAGGAGCCCATTATGAATTCGTTAAACTTAAATCTCATAGTAGGTTCGTGGACGGCTTTGCGTCATCCGCTGAGAAAACGGGTTTACATGTCCGGTGTAAGCACTAATTTGATTCCCCGCTTCTTTGTCCTACCCTCTACTTTCGATTTCCATACCAAAACCCTTCGTTCTACTCTATTCCAAAACCTCACGCCACGCAATTTCGACTCCTTGTTTAATTATCGCTACAATCTTCGTTAATTTCCTCGTTAATGCTTGCAATTGCTGTTTAACCAGCAATCAACTATGATTTCTGTTGTTTCGCTGTTGAGAGCAGCGTGGATTGCAGGGACTCTGCCGATTGTGATCGCTTCTATTCCCTCACCCAAGCTCAATGCGTTTCACGAGTTAATTATTGGGTTCGCTAGGCGAGGAAAAATTATGCAGTCTTCTTCGAAAGTGAGTAATGTTGTTTGATAATTTTGGTGTGACTGCAAATTTTGATTGATTTTGTCAAAATGTTTTCGTCTTTGGAAATGCAGAAATTCAGTCTTCCCCAGAGGTTCTTTTGTCACTTTTACATACTGGCAGTTGTATGGACGACGTTTCTGCTTGTAGCCACATCGCTTTATGCACACAGAACAGCTCCCACAGTTTCTGAGCCAGTTCTGTATTCGAGCATAGCTAGCCACTTGACTGGAGTTTCCCATGAGCTTTCCTTGCATAAATCTCGTTCATCATTGAGAGACAATAATTACAAGATCTGGAAATCTGTGTTTCTGCTTTTATTGATGGAAACTCAAGTACTGGGACGGCTTTATGAGAGTGTATATGTCTTCAAGTATAGCCCTGCAGCTCGAATGCATATTTTTGGCTATCTCACGGGCCTGTTGTAAGTGTCGCCACATTTTAAAATCACAAAAATATGCATAAGACCATATAGTTGACCAGAATAATACACTGTTCAATGTACAGTGACAATTCTTTTTCTAATCCAGCATGGACGTAAAAAGTGTTTGTAGAGTTACATGATTTTCTTGAAATATTTCCGTGCTTATCCAAGTAAATCAAATGGATCTTTTACTACCCATTATTTAACTATAAAATAACAGAAAGTTGAAGCTTTCGTCCCCTCTAATTTGTTGTCTTTCTGGCAATAGTTTTTATACAGCAGCTCCACTATCCCTTTGCTGCACGTATGCCTCAGAGGTGTTCAGATTTGTGGCAAAATTATTTGCAGAGTTTGTTGTTAAAGGGAAGGAGAGAATGCAAGTCACAGAATTTGATTTCTGGGGTCATGTCAATCTTCTTATGCATCTCAAATGGTATGTGTGGTTTGGTGCAGCTCTTTTTTCCTGGGGTTGGACTCATCAACGCCGTTGCCATGCTATTCTTGTAAGTCTTTTATGACCATATGTTATTTAGTTCTCTAATTAGATTTGCTCTCTAGGATGTGGAACTTTCTCTATCTAAGTGGTAGGACCTGTGAAGTAACCTCTGTTGATAAGTACATATAACCAGACACTCAAAAACTGAAGGATTGTTAAGTTCCTTTACATGGAAAAAGTATGTTCTCCATTGATTATCCTTTGCAGTTGAAAAATAGAATATGGAGCCTACGAAAGTTGCACCAAACTTTCTAGGAACTCTCTTTGGCCCTCAGTTATAATTGAGTGGGTCAAATAATACCTGCATAATTTGGCAACAGGGGAATATTAGGACATAGGTCATTTTCACTATTTGTTGGCAATTTCTGATAATATTTATAATCTCATTTACCTCTGCCACACATATGGCATGCTAAATGTTATTGGAAATTAGAAACCATACAACAATTTCTTTGTTTGTAATCCTGGTTAATTGCTGATGAAGTTTTGTAGCTAAAAATGTGCCTGCTATTTTGAACCCTTCAAATCTTTAGAAGCCCCTTTTGGTACTTCATGGCTACTGACTGACCCATTGGAAAACAATGCCGGATTGTATCACTCCTTTAAAGTCGCTTTACATAATTCTGACAACTATATGATTTATTTTCTATTGCGTCATCATAATTGGTTATACACTAAGTTGGGCACCGACTAAAAAATATCATGCTTTCAGAAAACCATGAATACTTGGGATATGTATACTTATGAGTGCTGACTTTCAAGGTTAGGCTTGTTCTACGCAATGTTAGTAGAGCACTTAAATCCAGTAGACTATTTTGTGTTATCATTCTTGACTTGGCTTGATTGACATTGTCGCCCAAGGCCTGATATGCAAATAACATTCTTGTTTCTGAAAAATCAGGGCTCGTTAAGAGAGAATGATGCAAAAGTTGATGATTATGCAATTCCTCATGGTGACTGGTTCGAATATGTTTCATCTCCACATTATCTTGCAGAGATTGTAGGTTCTTTTTTCTATTTGTGGAACTTTCATTAGCCTTCCCGTGAATGATCTTGCTTGCATCCCAGGATTTCAACAAGTTTTAGTTATTTACTTCTCTTTTTCTCTTCTCTTGGAGGTCATGTACGGAGGACTTGTGGTCGCTAGTGGATTTTCTGATATAACAATTTGGTTACTCTTTGGATTTGTGGTATGTCTTAATTTCCTGAAACATTGAGCGAAGAAAGTATGATCCTCTGTGCCTAGAAAGATGTTCAACATGATTGACTGTTTTAATACTTTCTATTTTTGCAGGTGGCAAATCTTGTCTTTGCGGCAGCTGAAACTCAAAGATGGTACAATTGTAAATTTGACAACTATCCTAGAAACCGCTATGCTATTGTCCCTTTTGTTTACTAGTGCAGATAATAGAATTATATATCCAACTCGTTTGCATGTATCCTAAAAATTGTAAAGCACTTGTATATTCGAGTTCAAATGGGAATTCTCTTAGTTACAGAAAAAGAAAAAAGGTGATATCCTGATGCTGGTATATTATGGGGGGCATTTTACTCACAGAAATGAGGCTAGAAAACTGATAGTCAATGGATGCTGTAGACACGAAATTTGCTACATGGTAAGCTTTTACTCCAGTTATTTAATCTGTTGTGGTGAAAGTCCCATCATACAGATTGAATAAATGGATTCAAGCATTTTAGTTTCCTATCGGAAGATTTGATCAAATACCTGGCACACAATGTGAAAGATCAAATTAAATTCAATTTTCCTTCTTGGAGTGAATCACAATCGATGAATGTAATCATCTAGTGTATCCATAGGTTCGGATACTTTAAGCAACAAACTTTCCACCGATGCAAGATTGAGAAACAATCTGCCTCTCCCATCCTTTATCCCTCCAAGACAAGAGCATATTAGCCTTTGCAGATTCGATGCACAAGCAACTTATGCATACAAGTCTATGCCCCAAAACTTGGCAGGTTGATTGGTCCGGTATTTGCGGTCAATAGTTCTGATAAAATCCATGTCTTCTTTAGTAAGCTCGAAATCAAATGCCAGAAAGCTCTCAACTTTTGGTGACTTTGGTATTATAACTGTATTCCGTTGGATACCCCAGCGAAGAACAATCTGAGCCACAGTCTTATTGTACTTCTTGGCAAGAACCTGATGCAAAACAAGCAGAATTAAAGTTCATTTTGCACTGGATTCTTATTCAACTTCAATTTTTTACCAAACGAGAATAGTTATGATGGTAGAATGGAAAATCTACAGAAGTAATAGCTCATGTCCTTCTTTATTTTCCATTTCTTCTTCTTGTAGTCTCATTTTGACAGTTTTCCGATGCTCCCTAAACTTTATGTCATATCTATTGGTTTACAATGAAAGACTGACTTCTTTCAAAGTTGAAATTGGAGTACACAGAAGAATCAATCTCAGACCTTTCTTTTTCCGACCTTGATTCTTCTAGAAAGTAATCTTCTCCCATAATACTTCATTCATTCTTCTATATTACTCCATATCTATAGAGATGGTTACATGTTAAATTCCAGGCCAAGAAACAGAAACGAACAACTGAAACAAAGAAAGGCGTCTCTGTTAAGAAAGCTACTACTAAAACTACCACAAAAGCAGAATTCCAGGTAATAAGTTAGTTTCATGCAGAGATTTTTCTGTTCCAACATCCGCTTTACGGTTTGGTAGAATCAGGTAGCAAAAATAGTATTTAAACTGCATTCCACTAATTTGAACTATATTGTAAATTTATTTTTCCGGACCTTAAACTTTTAGATATCAGAGTCGTGGATGTCCCTTCATGTCCTCTTCAATACAATTTGGTGTATGGCTTACCCTTTATTGCATTAATTGTAGCCAAACAGCCATTTAAGATGGAGCTGCACTAAATTTCAAGGTAGATGGGGCTGGATATGGCTGTTGCCTGCCTCATGGATAGGACCTAATAATTAATAGAAGAATATTCTAACCAAGTAAGGTTAAATTTAAAGATTAAATTCTTCAACAATTTACCTCTGTTTTGTTATGAAGTATTTAGTATTACTTTCCTAAGATTCTGTAGATAAAATCTTAAAGGCTCCTTTTGGACTGGACACAAAGAAATTCACCTTTTATTATCAAACTTCAGTATCAAGAAAAAGCAATTCAAGCAATAATTTGACGTACCTCAGCATCATCAATATCAGAAAGGCTATCTGACTCATTGTTTTTAGTTCGGCTTCTCTTTAGCTTGTAACTCTTAACAATCCCCAAAAGTATCCATACTGATGTCCCGGTGTCTGGTTGAAGGACCTGAAATTATTCAATAAATATTCGAGGTCAGGATCTTCTTTTATGAAAGAATGAGTACAAGAAACCACATGTGCACATTTATCAGAACAGCAGGTAGGATTACCATCAGATTTTCTCAGTTGTGTAAGCCCACATGGACCAGCATCTGCACCTTCTACGTGGGAAGGTTCAACTCCTGTCTCTACCTATAGAATTAAGGTCTGTAAGATATGGAAGAACATTAAATCTTAAGATGGCACCATGATCCATCTTTCATGCCTGTAAGGTAGCACGTAGGGATGCAATCAGCTTGGCCATAGTTGCCGTCCATCTCCTCCATAATAGGAACAAATGAGAAGCTTGCATGTTTTCATACATCAACATACACTAGTTGTAACTCATACCACATTTCGATATCAAGGCAGTTACATAGATAAGTAATTATAAAATAACCCTTGCAAAAGCAAAGTACCTTTTTAGGTAATGGAACAAGAAAACCCATGTAGTAGTTGAATATCATGAACCTTGAAACAATTAGCCGAAACCTTCCAACGAAAAATCAAGAATATACAAGAAACCGGGTAATCTAAGTCGGTGATCATTGAGTTGATACCTTAACAAATAATTGACCGAGGCCAGATGGCGGCGGTCGCAGAAAACGGCGGAGGTGGCTGCCTAAGAGGACGACTGCCTCATCTTTCTGCTGTTCCAACAGCGGCTTCGATTCCCCAGTGAAGTTCCCGCTTTCTTCATTTGGAGCCAAATTTTCTCTGGAATCCGCACCAATACTGGAACTGTCCGGGCTTAGATACTTGATTTTCTGGTTGAACTCTGAATTGCATCTCCAAAATGCTTTCTGGGATGATTCTGGCAATACATCATGCCCAGCGGATGAATTCCTGTGGCAGAAGCTGCCAAATCCTTGAATCCCTCCTGAAACTTTCCGGGCCCTGTCCCATTCTTCTTTCAGATCAGGGCCTCTCTCCAGCAGCTTCAATATTCTTTCACATTTATTCCTCACAATCAGTCCCCAGTTGAATCTGCAAAAACAAAAAGAAAATTACGGAATAGCACAAAATCTCCGTGGGCAAAGAAAACTACAATGCGAACCCCTGAATTTTTAAAAAAGCAGCAAACTACCTCCTGCATCAGAGAGTCGGTTGAGAGTGGCGGTTGGGGGAGTTCAGCAGTTCTGATCTTCTCCTTGAAGAAGAAAGAATGTTGAGAGTGCCGGTTGGGGAAGGAGATGGGCGGCTGCTGAGAATGTAAACCAAAAGGGTAGTTTGCTCCTCAGTTTTCGTATTAAGTGATAACAAATCTCCAACGGTAACATTTCTATCTTCTTTTACATTTTATTTTTTTAATTTAGAATGGTTACAAAAATTAGCCTGCAACGGTAACATTTGCTTGGAAATTCAAAGTAAAAATAAATTTGAGTGATTTCTTTCTTTATTTTATTCAGTATTTATCAAAAAAGATATTGAATATACATGCTTTTTTATATAATCAAAAAATAAAAGATAAAAAAATAATATTAATTATATTCTTTTATAAATATTAACATTTTTAATTCTTTATTTAAAATTTTTTATTAGATTATATTGATTAGATACTACATAATATTATCAAAATAGATATTGAATATACATATTTTTATATACTTAAAGAAACAACAAAGAAAATGATATTAATTAGAATTTTTTGTACAAATATTAATACTTTTTATTGTTTATCTAAAAAAACTTGTTAGATAATATTGATCAGATTATTTTTGATAAATTCAATATTTTTAATTCTTTATCCAAAAAGTTGTTAGATAATATTGCTAAGATCTCTTTTGGATGAAATCTAATAGTTTTTTATTTTTATTTAAAAAATATATTATATTCCATTTGGCATCGCATAATAAAGGTCATTCAGGTTGTCCACACGTGCGAATAAGTAGTGCTTAAGTGGAAAGTCTCAATGATTCTATTTTATTATATATATATTAAAAATTTTAACCGATCAAATCTAACAATTGTGTAAATTAAATGAGTCGAATGATATATTATAAAATATAAATTAATATATTAAAATCATAAAATTATAAAATCTAAATTACAAAAATCCTCAAAATGACAGTAAAGTGAATATTTGATAGAGTCATCCAGCTGCAATAAATATTCTGAAGATGGTAACTTGACTAGAAAAGAAGGCATTATTTCAGAGTTTCTTCCTGATTTCTGCGTACAAGCCTCGCTTCGGCGGACATATGTTCTTTTCAGCAAATGAGATTTATGGCTTCATTTTAATGGTACTTTCTTTTCAAGTTGAACATTCTGACAAGATTCTCAGCTGTATTACCAAGTTTTTCTTTACACAACATTCAGAAAATTGTAAAGCACTGGTACATTTCGAGTTCAAATGGGCATTCCCTTAGTTATAGAAAAAGAAAAAAGGTGATATCCTGATGCTGTATATTATGGGGGGCATTTTACTCAGAGAATTGAGGCTAGAAAACTGATGGTCAATGGATGCTGTAGACTCGAAATTTACTACATGGTAAGCTTTTACTCCAGTTATTTAATCTAATGTGGTGAAAGTCCCATCATACAGATTGAATAAATGGATTAAAGCATTTTAGTTTCCTACCGGAAGATTTGATCAAATACCTGGCACACAATGTGAAAGATCAAATTAAATTCAATTTTCCTTCATGGAGTGATTCACAATCTCCATGATTCACAATCGATGAACGTAATCACCAAATGTATCTATAGGTTCAGATTCTTTAAACAACAAACTTTGCAAGATTGAGAGACAATCCGCCTCTCCCATGTTTTATCCCTACAAGATAAGAGCAGATTAGCCTTTGCAGATTCGATGCACAAGCAACTTATGCATACAAGTCTATGCCCCAAAACTTGGCAGGTTGATTGGTCCGATAATTGCGGTCAATAGTTCTGATAAAATCCATGTCTTCTTTAGTAAGCTCGAAATCAAATACCAGAAAGTTCTCCTCCAATCTCTCGACTTTTGATGACTTCGGTATTATGACTGTATTCCGTTGGATACCCCAGCGAAGAACAATCTGAGCCACAGTCTTATTGTACTTCTTGGCAAGACCCTGATGCAAAACAAGCAGATTTAAAGTTCATTTTGCAGTGGATTCTTATTCAACTTCAATCTTTTACCAAATGAGAACAGTTATGATGGTAGAAATAGGTTAAAGTGATGCAAAAAACATACTTTAAGAACTGGATCATCCAAACATGACACTGAACCGAACCATTCTGTGTTGGCTGTGGCACCTCCAAGAGGAGTGTGGGCAGTAACACAGACACCGTGTTTCTGACAAAACTTAACAAGAGAATCTCGCTGGAAATAAGGATGTGTCTCGATCTGATTGACAGCAGGCTTCACTCTCGCATAGGCTAAGCAATCTCTGGTCAGAAATATGTCATAGTTGCTGCATATAGAAATTGATTAAATTGTTAAGAGAAAAATCGGGCAAATACAAGTGCCAATAGTTTTTATCTGTTCTGGGAGAAACAGACTGAAAAATGGAGGAAGGGAGCAGCTATCACCTATATAAACCTTTGCTGAGAAAAGCAAGAATGTTTAACCATGGAGGCAAGGACTAGATAGTACTTAATCCAAGTGGTTGAGAACTCATGCGACCTAAAAATGGCCACCTGCAGCTTCTGAGGACTAGATAGTTGCTTTTTCCTTGTTGATCATCAACGTGGAGCGTGTTTTCAACAGCATTGTTATTAGCAATCTTTTTGCTCCTAGCTAGTTTTCAAATTTGAACTTATTTATATTATTATCCACATTCGAAGTACAATAGAATTGTGCAGTTCATCATATGTTAGTTATTCAGAAGCAAAATACATTGAGAAAAGAAGAGAAAATAAATTAATGAAGAAAGAGAAGCTTCGGGTCACCTGATCCCAATGCTTCGCACTAAGGCCATGGAAACTAGATCTTCCATTGCGTGCCATGTGGTCTCCAATGATACAGTAGTGTCAATGTCCAAAACACCATCCTCTCCCAAAGCACTTGCAGTTGTACCAACTCCTGCAAGAATGTCAATATCAGAGAAAACAGAACTTTCCAACATCAACACACCAGGGGCATTAACACTTGAACAAAATCGTTCTTATTGCTGACAGGAAAAAGAAAAGAAAGACAAATAACTCTGAGGTCCCCCATTAAGAATAGATCACAAAACACAATGATACGGAAAGCATCAAACATATGTGATAGCTTGTTTATGATGTGAGTAGCTCTTAAAATAGAATCCCCCGCAAAAACGGCTAGGAAGGTGGAACTGAAACATCAATGCCAGAGCCACCTGTAAAAGGTGTCTGTGTTTACGCTCAACTACCCCGTTTTGTTAGGGCGTATAAGTACAAGATCGTTGGTGACAAACACCAGCATTTTGGAAGAAATGAAGGCAACTAGAGCTAAAAAATTCGGACAAATTGTCGGTCCTAATGGTCTTAAGTTTGCAGCCAAATTGGGTAAGAATTTTGTGCAAAGAAAACAGTCAAAGTGTGCAGTGTTTGAGACTTATGATTTAACAAGTAAGTCCAAGTAGCTCGAGAGAAAATCATCTACAATCGTCAACATATAATGAGCTCCTGATAATGTGGCTTGTTTATAAGGTCCCCAGATGTCGACATGTTTGAGTTCAAAGCAGGAAAGAGTGCAAGAATTACTGAAACTAAATGGAAGGCGAGTTTGTTTAGCCAAGGGACATATGCTACAACTATGATCTTTATGTGGTTTAGGAATATGTGAGGATTTTGTGTGCTTTATTACATCAGGAGAGGAATGTCCTAGACTTTGGTGCCATAGAGAAAAATCATCTCCAGAAGAAGAAAGTAAGGCATGTGAATTAAAGCAGACAGATTCAGCAACAAAGGATTTGCTGCCCAAGTAATAAAGTTGTCTATGCTACTTCCCTAGAGCCAGAATGCGATCAGTTCTCAGGTCCTGCAGCACACAAAATGAACCATGAAATGAGAACTTGACATGATAAGAAATGCAGAGTTGAGATACATATAAAGTAGGCTGTGGGTAAAATGTGGAACAAATAACATATTAATAAGTGTAAGGTTGGCACAAAGTTGGATGTCACCCTTATGTGTGGCAAGAATAATGCAATTATCGGGAAGGCGGATTTGTATGAAGTTTGTGAGAGTGGTAAGGGATTGGAATAGCTTTACATTCCCACTCATGTGACTTGTAGCTCCTGTGTCTACAATCCACGAGTTAGCGTTATAACCTACTGAATTGCAACGATCCAAAGCCATACCTGCCATCTCGTGTTCTTGAGCAAAATGCACGTTGACTGGATCCTGAGGTACTTTGTGCTGAACCATTCTTAATGCCTCTAGCAACTCAAACATCGAAGCGTTATTAGAGTGAGAATTCCCCAGTTTATCCAGTCCACTGTCTTCTCCACTAGTCACTGCGTTCGCTCTCCCTGCACTGTCCGGGTTTCTTCGCGATTCATGTAGCTCCTTATACCAGTCAGGAAAACCGTGAAGCTTGAAGCAATTTTCCCTGTTGTGTCCAGTTTTATTGCAGTGCTCGTAGAGGAGACTATGTTTATCCACAGGTCCCTTGCGTCGCATGAATTCTCGAGGTCCTGTATTAGAGGTAGAATACCTTTGCTCATATGCTTTCATGGCAGATCCTTCCCCTATATCAGAGTATTTTGAGTTCACCATCCTTTGTCTCTCAACCCGTAGCACCATGGAATATGGTTTGTTGATAAGGGGAAGAGGTTCTAGAACCAAAATCTGACTACGAATGTTGTCGTAGGAATCATTCAAAGCCATCAAAAACTGTATTAGTTGGCTCGCATTGTTTTGTTCCGACTTGGTTTGCTGCATCCGCAAATGCAAAGGCCACACGAACACATAGTTAGTGGCATGAGGCATAATAATTCATCGCAGAGTTGTTTCAATTTGGTGTAGTAACCAGTTACGCTCATATTACCTTGCAAGATAAAACTAATTTCCCGTTGCAGCTTGTATAGCAGAGTTCTATCACACTCACCGTACCTAGCTTCAAGCTCCAACTAGAGATTTCTAGAAGAACTTGCATACAGGTATGCGTTTACCAAGTCCTTGGAGATGGTGTTCAAAATCCATGTCCATACCATACAGTCTATAATCCTCCACTGTCATGTGTTAAGGAGTCCCAATTGCAGGCTGTAGTCATCTGCCGTCTATAAATGCCAACATATCCTTGCTTTCTAAAGCCATCCTTACATACCTACTCCAGGATAGCCAATTGCTCCCATTGAATGGAGCAGAAACCATTACCATGTGATCATTCCCAGTTCCAATTGCTATGGAAGGAAATGAAGGCGTATCAGTTGATGAGCTCGCCATTCTCATCAAAATGTGAGGTTCAGATGAGTGAAATTGATCGGTCAAAGCACCTCGTATGCAGAGACCATCAAGATGATGACTCTGATACCATGACAAAATTAGGCATAAGCCCCACGGGTACTGGGTTACAGAGCAAGAAATGTAGAGGACTGAAGTTGTGTTTTCATTCATTCAACGAGAATTGGTACAGCTTCAATTTAAATAGAGATACAAAGGCGGTGATGAAGAAACTGTGTAACTAACTAAAACAGAAATAACAACTCATATTCCAAATCAGTTGCCACCTAAGCCACTAATGCCAACTAATGAAAGTGTAAAGCACAACTAATAAAAATGTAACCAAGGATAAACACGACTTCTTCACTGCAGAACCAGAGTAGCAGAAACAGAGTAATGAGAAGAAGATGTTGTCTGTGAAGGAGATGGAGCTTGAGCTGAATTCAACAGGTTCTACCAATCTCTTCCTTAGATGTGGAGTGATGGGATATACATTAGGAACTTCTTACATTCATGGGTCTGCATCGCAAATGCTTTTCTTGTATTATATTCTTTTGGCTGCAACCCATAAATATGGACATGATTGGTTAAATAGATTATTGCAGAGATCATAAAAAGAGGCTAGTGAATGAGAGGTCCTATGGTTCATGTTTTAAGTGTATTCAAGGTTATTAGTTGTTTATCGTGCTTATGCATGTAAATGAAATGCTTAAATTAATTGCTTTGAACTACAAATTGTCTAATATTTCTCTATTCAACTATGAATTCCAGGGATTGCTTTATTTGGTTCCGTACTTGCTTAATAAATTGAGCTATGCCATAATAATTACATGAACCCTCATTGATGTGGTGAACTAAGCCATAACGAGATCAACTAAACTTGGATGGTGCAACACTATCTTTTACTTGTTTCTTGCAATTACTACTTTCTTGGATGGCGCAACGAGTTATTTTAAATAATGTTATCTTTCCACTACTCCTGTTTAAGTCATATAGAGACATATTTCTAATACTTTCGTCAGTGGTGTTGCATCACATTAAAAATTGAAGGAATTGCAATAGGTAATTTTAATATAAAATAAAAAGAGGAACTTGATCCTCAAGTCTAAACAAAGGCTTTTTCCACTGAAGACCAAAGGTACTACAAACAAAGTATTCTTATTTACAATAGGCCAAATTTGTTCTAAAGATAATGGATGTCGATGTCCCGAAAAAGAAACTGCAAAGCTCTTGTGTGTGTCATGAAAGCTAGTGTGTCATTGTGAAGCAAGCGGACGACTGTATCATTTGGCTAACACTTGTCGGGATCATCTTCACTAGCATTAACCTGCACATAATCAACAGTATTAGTATCATTTCAAGATATGAAAAAAGAACAAAATACATAACGTACAGCATGCAATCTATACTCGTCTATTACGATTGACGGCTCTAGATTTTATATTTGGTTTCTCAATTATGTGCTTACCTAAATAACATCATCTCGTTAAAAACTATGTGGGAATTTAAAGATTGAAGTAGGAGATTCAAACACTCAATTGTTTCGCATTTGACCACTAAAAAGAATATGCTTCTTGACACTATCTAGAACCACATGATAACCTAATGTATCCATCTCTTCCTCTCTACCATTTTTCTAACCAAAGTCGCAACCTTTGTCCCTATCTAGTTATTCTCCACCGATTTTTTCTCATATTTTAAAATTCAAGAAAGGGTGAAACCATTGCATTTTTTCTTTGTACACTTCAAATCCAAAAATGTATGTGATTTCTATGAAACCTTCACATTCTCAACATTCTAACTTGGAAATAATGGGATTATGAATTTTGAGGCCAATTTAAAATGTGAAGAATGCAAGGTAGTTCGGAGTTGACGCCTAAAGGGGAGATAATCCTCCACCTTTTTGTTAATTTATTCCCAAATTATTCATTATGTTAGGTTTTATCCAATTTGCTTTTTCAAAACCTTTTGATTGTCATACATTTAAAACTTTTGTACAAATTGAACAGAAACACCATATTTGTCCATATCGACATCCAAACTTTGCAGGTGTATCATAGTAAAGTTTGTTGAAAAATCACTACTACACAACCACAAATTAGTTTATTTTTGAACTTAAGAAATAAAATATCATACACTACACGGCAAAACGATTGTCTAGATGCCAATCTCATTGTTTATTTTTATATTACTTGTACACCTATCATCTTAAAAGATTTGTTACCACATCTTGGCGAGTAGCAATATAGTTAATGCATGTATTTCTTTAAGTATTATCAATTCAATTATTTATCACAACAACAAAGTTAATTATACATTTTTTTGGACGTCCAAATAAAAAATTATCCATTTGTTCAAGAGTAATAAACCAAATGCACTTCAAACTTCAAAGTGTTTTCAAGAATACAAAAACTGCTTTAAATGACAATAAAAATCAAGTAATGATTTTCTCTTAAAATAAAAATATTTGACTTTTTCAGGCACTTATCCATAAAATATTCAAACTTTGTAAAATTTATCTTAGAGAAATTAGTGCATTTCATACTGATTTTGAAAACATGAGTTTATAACGGAAAGCACTTGACAAGAGAAAACAAATCTTAGTAAAAGAATAAAAAAGAAAACAAATTTTTTAGAAATATACTGCATTTCATACTGATTTTGAAAACATGAGTTTATAACGGAAAGCACTTGAAAAGAGAAAACAAATCTTAGTAAAAGAATAAAAAAGAAAACAAATTTTTTAGAAATATACTATGGTTGATTACTCAATAATTTTTTTAAAACATTTATCAAATGTTTGAGATTACGTATATATACAAAATTCACGAAATCTTCTTAAAAAGATTTAATTGGCATCTAGACAATCGCTCTACACTTTAGCATAGTATTTAATTTCCCAAAGTCCACAAAATAAAATAACTCATAGTTGGATAATATAGATTTTTCGATATTTTTCGATGATACACCTGCAAACATAAGATGTTAACATGAACCAACATGATTTCTGTAAATTCATACAATAATTTTAAATATATAACAACAAAAAGTTTCAAAACAAGCTCATGAATAATACCCAACACGACGAATCAACCAAGAATAAATTTACACAAAAAGGGGAGATTTGTTCTCCAATTTAGGTCTCAACTCTATACTTGCACCATTCACATTTCAACAGCCTCAAACATTCCCAATCCTATTCTTTCCGAGTCAAAATGATGGTCACGTGAGTTTTTCAAAGAAATCAGCACACAAAATTTGGATTTGAAGTTTTCAAAGCATAAATTTAATGGTTTCAGCCTCCTTGATTTCAAAATATGGGAGAAAAAAGTCGGCAAGGAAGAACTAATAAGGACATTGGTTTCTTTTCGGTTAGAAATTTGACGAGAGGAATATGAAGATACATAAGTCAACATTCGGTTCTAAAATATCATCAAAAAGCATACTTTTAGCGGCCAAAATATGTCCCAATTGAGTGTTTAAATCCTACGCAACCCTTTTGATTCCCACACAATTTTTAACAATATGAAGTTTTCCGGTAACACAAAATTTGCAAAACCAAATCCAAACTCTAGCGCCTTCAACCTTTAATAAACGAGTACACATAACCTATAATACTATTAATATGCTTCATTTGTAGAATCAAAAATATGAATGCTACATGTGTTAGGCCACCATTTTTAATTGCACAATACATACTTTTGGAATTTTCTAATGATTACTCGTCATATCTATCTAATGCTTTTTGGGACTTGAAACATGCTAGACAATTCACAATTTTAATGGCACTAGCAAGACATAGACAATGACAATATTGCTAACAATAAGCTTGCAAATAAAATAATTACTAATAAAAATAATATGACATCTCTATTCAATCAGCTCTTTCTCCTTGTACTTTGCATTAAGGCAGAACTAAGAATAAACCAAGAAATAGAAGAAAACAACATAAATACATGTGGCATTCTCCAATTCAAAGGCATAATATGCAACAGATATTGCACAACCAAGATACCTTCCAAGATACCTTCCAAGATGCAGTTGAGAATATATATTCTGTGTTGGCCCATCAGTTGGGCGAATATCAATTGATTTAAGAAGTTTAATCCCAGTTCAACGAGAAATTTTAAGTTGAGATCAAATTGGAGTAGCAGAAAGTTAATGCGTGGCACTTAAATATCAGTGAATAACATATATGCATTATGACAGGAGATGGGAAAAATTGACTGGCAACAAAAAACAGTAGTTAAAACAAAGTAGTAACTTACTGCTCCTAAAGTAGTATACTCCCAGTTGCCGATCAAAGCCAAAACTTTTTCAAACCAAAGTGCAAGCAAAAGGAAGGATCAGTAGCAGCTAATTGCAGAAAACTTACCAATTCAAGGCCAATAGTCTGATGGTTTGCAGTCTCAAGTTTGGTTACCACCATCAACCACCAAATGGGGATCCACTGTGAAAGCATGCAAATGTTATTAACTTCCATTACAAGAAGGGAAAGACCACCAAATCTAACCCAAAAAGACAAATGAAAGACTAGATAAGCATATGGCTAAGCAAAAGGATAGAAGAATAAAATCAAAAAACATCTCACAATATTCTTGTGTTAAATATATTAGAAAGTGAAGATTTTTAATTTTTCAAGGCATGCATAAATCCTCATGAATCTTGAGCAAGTTTGGATTGAACAAATTTGTGATACAATGGGATACTTATGTAAACCTTTTGTTTTTTTCTGACACAGAGTAAGTGACATAACAGATTCATCTTGGTTCCCTCTGTAACTCAATTTGTTAATTGACCTGCATGCTGTTTAGTTTCAGATGATTCCAACCTTTTCAATTTGAATACTGTTCAGGTTCTTGGATACCTTAACAGGAAGGAGGAGATCTATTACAAAGGATTTTATGGGAAGCAATGCATGGAAAATCTACAGAAGTAATAGCTCATGTCCTTCTTTATTTTCCATTTCTTCTTCTTGTAGTCTCATTTTGACAGTTTTCCGATGCTCCCTAAACTTTATGTCATATCTATTGGTTTACAATGAAAGACTGACTTCTTTCAAAGTTGAAATTGGAGTACACAGAAGAATCAATCTCAGACCTTTCTTTTTCCGACCTTGATTCTTCTAGAAAGTAATCTTCTCCCATAATACTTCATTCATTCTTCTATATTACTCCATATCTATAGAGATGGTTACATGTTAAATTCCAGGCCAAGAAACAGAAACGAACAACTGAAACAAAGAAAGGCGTCTCTGTTAAGAAAGCTACTACTAAAACTACCACAAAAGCAGAATTCCAGGTAATAAGTTAGTTTCATGCAGAGATTTTTCTGTTCCAACATCCGCTTTACGGTTTGGTAGAATCAGGTAGCAAAAATAGTATTTAAACTGCATTCCACTAATTTGAACTATATTGTAAATTTATTTTTCCGGACCTTAAACTTTTAGATATCAGAGTCGTGGATGTCCCTTCATGTCCTCTTCAATACAATTTGGTGTATGGCTTACCCTTTATTGCATTAATTGTAGCCAAACAGCCATTTAAGATGGAGCTGCACTAAATTTCAAGGTAGATGGGGCTGGATATGGCTGTTGCCTGCCTCATGGATAGGACCTAATAATTAATAGAAGAATATTCTAACCAAGTAAGGTTAAATTTAAAGATTAAATTCTTCAACAATTTACCTCTGTTTTGTTATGAAGTATTTAGTATTACTTTCCTAAGATTCTGTAGATAAAATCTTAAAGGCTCCTTTTGGACTGGACACAAATAAATTCACCTTTTATTATCAAACTTCAGTATCAAGAAAAAGCAATTCAAGCAATAATTTGACGTACCTCAGCATCATCAATATCAGAAAGGCTATCTGACTCATTGTTTTTAGTTCGGCTTCTCTTTAGCTTGTAACTCTTAACAATCCCCAAAAGTATCCATACTGATGTCCCGGTGTCTGGTTGAAGGACCTGAAATTATTCAATAAATATTCGAGGTCAGGATCTTCTTTTATGAAAGAATGAGTACAAGAAACCACATGTGCACATTTATCAGAACAGCAGGTAGGATTACCATCAGATTTTCTCAGTTGTGTAAGCCCACATGGACCAGCATCTGCACCTTCTACGTGGGAAGGTTCAACTCCTGTCTCTACCTATAGAATTAAGGTCTGTAAGATATGGAAGAACATTAAATCTTAAGATGGCACCATGATCCATCTTTCATGCCTGTAAGGTAGCACGTAGGGATGCAATCAGCTTGGCCATAGTTGCCGTCCATCTCCTCCATAATAGGAACAAATGAGAAGCTTGCATGTTTTCATACATCAACATACACTAGTTGTAACTCATACCACATTTCGATATCAAGGCAGTTACATAGATAAGTAATTATAAAATAACCCTTGCAAAAGCAAAGTACCTTTTTAGGTAATGGAACAAGAAAACCCATGTAGTAGTTGAATATCATGAACCTTGAAACAATTAGCCGAAACCTTCCAACGAAAAATCAAGAATATACAAGAAACCGGGTAATCTAAGTCGGTGATCATTGAGTTGATACCTTAACAAATAATTGACCGAGGCCAGATGGCGGCGGTCGCAGAAAACGGCGGAGGTGGCTGCCTAAGAGGACGACTGCCTCATCTTTCTGCTGTTCCAACAGCGGCTTCGATTCCCCAGTGAAGTTCCCGCTTTCTTCATTTGGAGCCAAATTTTCTCTGGAATCCGCACCAATACTGGAACTGTCCGGGCTTAGATACTTGATTTTCTGGTTGAACTCTGAATTGCATCTCCAAAATGCTTTCTGGGATGATTCTGGCAATACATCATGCCCAGCGGATGAATTCCTGTGGCAGAAGCTGCCAAATCCTTGAATCCCTCCTGAAACTTTCCGGGCCCTGTCCCATTCTTCTTTCAGATCAGGGCCTCTCTCCAGCAGCTTCAATATTCTTTCACATTTATTCCTCACAATCAGTCCCCAGTTGAATCTGCAAAAACAAAAAGAAAATTACGGAATAGCACAAAATCTCCGTGGGCAAAGAAAACTACAATGCGAACCCCTGAATTTTTAAAAAAGCAGCAAACTACCTCCTGCATCAGAGAGTCGGTTGAGAGTGGCGGTTGGGGGAGTTCAGCAGTTCTGATCTTCTCCTTGAAGAAGAAAGAATGTTGAGAGTGCCGGTTGGGGAAGGAGATGGGCGGCTGCTGAGAATGTAAACCAAAAGGGTAGTTTGCTCCTCAGTTTTCGTATTAAGTGATAACAAATCTCCAACGGTAACATTTCTATCTTCTTTTACATTTTATTTTTTTAATTTAGAATGGTTACAAAAATTAGCCTGCAACGGTAACATTTGCTTGGAAATTCAAAGTAAAAATAAATTTGAGTGATTTCTTTCTTTATTTTATTCAGTATTTATCAAAAAAGATATTGAATATACATGCTTTTTTATATAATCAAAAAATAAAAGATAAAAAAATAATATTAATTATATTCTTTTATAAATATTAACATTTTTAATTCTTTATTTAAAATTTTTTATTAGATTATATTGATTAGATACTACATAATATTATCAAAATAGATATTGAATATACATATTTTTATATACTTAAAGAAACAACAAAGAAAATGATATTAATTAGAATTTTTTGTACAAATATTAATACTTTTTATTGTTTATCTAAAAAAACTTGTTAGATAATATTGATCAGATTATTTTTGATAAATTCAATATTTTTAATTCTTTATCCAAAAAGTTGTTAGATAATATTGCTAAGATCTCTTTTGGATGAAATCTAATAGTTTTTTATTTTTATTTAAAAAATATATTATATTCCATTTGGCATCGCATAATAAAGGTCATTCAGGTTGTCCACACGTGCGAATAAGTAGTGCTTAAGTGGAAAGTCTCAATGATTCTATTTTATTATATATATATTAAAAATTTTAACCGATCAAATCTAACAATTGTGTAAATTAAATGAGTCGAATGATATATTATAAAATATAAATTAATATATTAAAATCATAAAATTATAAAATCTAAATTACAAAAATCCTCAAAATGACAGTAAAGTGAATATTTGATAGAGTCATCCAGCTGCAATAAATATTCTGAAGATGGTAACTTGACTAGAAAAGAAGGCATTATTTCAGAGTTTCTTCCTGATTTCTGCGTACAAGCCTCGCTTCGGCGGACATATGTTCTTTTCAGCAAATGAGATTTATGGCTTCATTTTAATGGTACTTTCTTTTCAAGTTGAACATTCTGACAAGATTCTCAGCTGTATTACCAAGTTTTTCTTTACACAACATTCAGAAAATTGTAAAGCACTGGTACATTTCGAGTTCAAATGGGCATTCCCTTAGTTATAGAAAAAGAAAAAAGGTGATATCCTGATGCTGTATATTATGGGGGGCATTTTACTCAGAGAATTGAGGCTAGAAAACTGATGGTCAATGGATGCTGTAGACTCGAAATTTACTACATGGTAAGCTTTTACTCCAGTTATTTAATCTAATGTGGTGAAAGTCCCATCATACAGATTGAATAAATGGATTAAAGCATTTTAGTTTCCTACCGGAAGATTTGATCAAATACCTGGCACACAATGTGAAAGATCAAATTAAATTCAATTTTCCTTCATGGAGTGATTCACAATCTCCATGATTCACAATCGATGAACGTAATCACCAAATGTATCTATAGGTTCAGATTCTTTAAACAACAAACTTTGCAAGATTGAGAGACAATCCGCCTCTCCCATGTTTTATCCCTACAAGATAAGAGCAGATTAGCCTTTGCAGATTCGATGCACAAGCAACTTATGCATACAAGTCTATGCCCCAAAACTTGGCAGGTTGATTGGTCCGATAATTGCGGTCAATAGTTCTGATAAAATCCATGTCTTCTTTAGTAAGCTCGAAATCAAATACCAGAAAGTTCTCCTCCAATCTCTCGACTTTTGATGACTTCGGTATTATGACTGTATTCCGTTGGATACCCCAGCGAAGAACAATCTGAGCCACAGTCTTATTGTACTTCTTGGCAAGACCCTGATGCAAAACAAGCAGATTTAAAGTTCATTTTGCAGTGGATTCTTATTCAACTTCAATCTTTTACCAAATGAGAACAGTTATGATGGTAGAAATAGGTTAAAGTGATGCAAAAAACATACTTTAAGAACTGGATCATCCAAACATGACACTGAACCGAACCATTCTGTGTTGGCTGTGGCACCTCCAAGAGGAGTGTGGGCAGTAACACAGACACCGTGTTTCTGACAAAACTTAACAAGAGAATCTCGCTGGAAATAAGGATGTGTCTCGATCTGATTGACAGCAGGCTTCACTCTCGCATAGGCTAAGCAATCTCTGGTCAGAAATATGTCATAGTTGCTGCATATAGAAATTGATTAAATTGTTAAGAGAAAAATCGGGCAAATACAAGTGCCAATAGTTTTTATCTGTTCTGGGAGAAGACTGAAAAACGGAGGAAGGGAGCAGCTATCACCTATTTAAAGCTTTGCTGAGAAAAGCAAGAATGTTTAACCATGGAGGCAAGGACTAGATAGTACTTAATCCAAGTATTTGAGAACTCGTGTGACCTAAAAATGGCCACCTGCAGCTTCTGAGGACTAGATAGTTTCTTTTTCCTTGTTGATCATCAACGTGGAGTGTGTTTTCAATAGCATTGTTATTAGCAATCATTTTGCTCCTAGCTAGTTTTCAAATTTGAACTTATTTATATTATTATCCACATTCGAAGTACAATAGAATTGTGCAGTTCATCATATGTTAGTTATTCAGAAGCAAAATACATTGAGAAAAGAAGAGAAAATAAATTAATGAAGAAAGAGAAGCTTCGGGTCACCTGATCCCTATGCTTCGCACTAAGCCCATGGAAACTAGATCTTCCATTGCGTGCCATGTGGTCTCCAATGATACAGTAGTGTCAATGTCCAAAACACCATCCTCTCCCAAAGCACTTGCAGTTGTACCAACTCCTGCAAGAATGTCAATATCAGAGAAAACAGAACTTTCCAACATCAACACACAGGGGCATTAACACGAGAACAAAATCGTTCTTATTGTTGACAGGAAAAAGAAAAGAAAAACAAATAACTCTGAGGTCCCCCATTAAGAATAGATTACAAAACACAATGATACGGAAAGCATCAAACATATGTGATAGCAGCAGCAAGTACATCTCTCCAACTACCACCATGTTTTCCATGTTTGGACTTGTGCTGAAATTGGCAGTCCCTTTTTTTTTTTACCTCTAAGATCTACAATGTACAGTCACGCTGGCACTCACCAGAAGACCGTACACTGATTGACCTTCCCTCTTTCCTATCATTCAGCCATAAGACCAGCTTATGTAATGTTAAAGCTAAGCTGAGAATATCACTCAGAATATGATAAGTACATGATCTCCAATGCAGGAACGTACCTGTGTGTCTTGTGGCAACAGGGAAGTGAACTAGGTATAAGTCTAGATAATCCAGGCGTAGTTTCTTTAGACTGTCTTTGCAGGCCTCAGCTACATGCCCGTGGTCTGAATTCCACAGCTGCAATTGGAGGAATAAATCTTAGTGCCTTTACAATGTGATAAATAATCTTCACCTAAGCACAAGAATTAGGAATATGACATTTTTAGAATGTGAGAATGTCTATAACTAGCCTTTGTTGTTATGAAGAGATCCTCCCTCTTGACAAGTCCTGCCTGAAACACTTCAGCAAGCGCCTCCCCAACTTCTTCTTCATTCTTGTAGTCAGCTGCAAAGGGCAACCGTGCCAGTCCATCAAGTTTATTGATCCCAATCACACGATCAAAGAAAGATTTGTAGAAGTCTCGGAGAAACGAACTAAATCTACCAGTGATGAGGATGCACAGTTTTAACTGACTTTCTAATTTATTTAAGTAATGCTACATTTCGTTTTTCAAAGTCCTCAGAACATTTGGGGGAAAAAAAGCAGATGCTAATTTCAAAGGCACCTATAATACTGCAACACATTCGCAGTTTGCTTGAGAACAAAAATTTATACGTAAAGGTGACTTTTCCAATAGCAGAAGTCTAGATAAACATTCAACAAAAAGGATATAAAAAGAAATTAAAAACAGAATCTCCAGTAGCATAAGTATTACTCAACGAACTTAAAAGAACAATCGAGCGAGAGAGAAAGAGAGTGGGGGAGCGAGAGAGAGTACCGGCGCAATCAAAGTGACGGTAACCGATTTTGATAGCGTTGAGTATAAGAATTTTTATATCTTTGCCTTCCATCCGCCAAACGCCCAGCCCAATCATCGGCATTTTGAAGCCGCTGTTCAGCGTAATCGCCATCTTTTCAATGAATGAGCTTATGTCTCTCTTTGTTTCTCTCTCTAACTTCTTCAATGGATGAGGGGCTTCAGGTTTTAGTTTGCAATAAATACCAGCACTCCTCTGCGTAGATCGGAACCTTGAAATGGATATTTTTCTATCTCCACGTCGAGCAACGACGTCGTTGGCATCTCTTCCGCATATTTCGTCTTTTCATCAAATAACTTCAGGCATAATTACACTCTCATCCACTGATATTTTGGGTAATTATAGGTAGATCCCTTATAGTTTAGGAAATTACATCAAACACTTCTGAAGTGTGTTTCTAAAATAATTTTCTCCGTTATTCAAAATTTATCAAATTTGTTGATATTAACGAAAAAAGTGAGTGTAAATTGATATCTATCATCGATTGACTTATTACTAACTTATTGCAGGCCAATTTTTTTTTTACTAAAATATCCTTATAACTATAAAAATATATTTTATCACATGCGTTAACGGGTGAAGACGCGTGAGTGTAATTTGGTCATAGGCATACTTATTTGACCTACAATAAATTAATCGAATGTAAATATAGATTTTTTTGTTAATTTCAGCAATTCGGTCAATTTTTTACTAATAGAGGAATTTATTTATTAGATGAAAATAAATCTCAAGATTGCAAAATGTAATGTTTAGAACCATATGGAGTCTACATGTAATTATACCAAACTTTAAGGGAGAGAAATATAATTATCTCTAATTCCAATGTAGTAAATTATTTTCTTGGACTCAATGTTTATTACTTATCAACAAGTTTTGAGGCTTAATTTTCTAAGGCTGTATTTGAATTACTGAATTTTGATTTGAATAGAGAATTTAAAAAAATAATTTAGTTTAAAATTATTTCTATTCATAAAAAAATAATTTGAAATTATAATGAAATGACGTAATTTTTTTAAAATTTACAATTATTCAAATATAGTTAAATTGAATTTAAATACAACTTATATTTGAATTTTAGTATGCAAATAACTCTAATTTTGTACAACTGTAATAGTTAAATACGACTCAAACCAGCATTTTTCAATTTTTAGTAGTTTTTTGTTTATGTATAATACTTTGTCTTTACTATACAATAATGTAACATCAAATTTCATGTTTCTTCCCTCCCCCCTTCTCTTTTGAAAAAGAAATAATTATATTATTTATATTTTAAATAAATAATAAATACATTTGGTTGTGCCACACACACTAGTTTATTATTATGGGAGAGGAGTTTCTTGACGTGCTCCCCTATTATTGGTATGCTATTTTATTCTTTAATATTTAATTTTATTTTTTTATTTATCACGCAACTTTTTAATTTTCTACTTTTGTGATTTTTTGTACGTGGAAAAACTGGACTCACTTTAAATTTCAAAATACTTTATTTTTTAAGATAATATATATTTAAATTTATAAAAATAATATTTATTTTTTGTGCACACATCAAATGTGTCCTTATTGCTAAGTATAAATATAGCGTTACGTGGTGATTTATTGTAAAAATTGAAAACCAACGATAAGGAGCCCAAAGCCGTATTCATGTGTTCAAATTTTATGTCCACATTATTATGAGCTGGGCCCATTAGCCCATTCACTCTAATTGTCAAGCAGGCACTAACGCCTCTCAAATCTGAAATCCGGCACCATCGTGTGTAGCAAGTAGCAGTATCGCGAAAACCCTGTCCTAACCCAACGTCATTTTTGTGGGTTGGTGCCCGCCCGCGATATATTGTAACGGTTTCTAAAGCCCTGCCCTAAACCCGACCTTACGCTTTTGGGTCGGTGTCAGCTCTTCTCTGTTTTACTTCGAAATTGCAGAGCGCGGGCGGATTCCAGCCTCTAGGGTTTTAAAAAGTTTCAGTTACTCTCTCACTCTTTCGTACTCCTCCTGTACGGTGAATTCAAGTGTATGCAATGGCGACACCAGCAACTACAAACGCCACCGATCAATCTTCCAACTCTACAAAAATAGTCGACGCTTCCCTCTGGTGGGAACCTTTTAATGCCTTTCTTACCGAACTTGAGAGCGCCTCCGGCTCCTCCGACCTCCCCCAGTCTCTGGTAAGAATTCTGAAACAAAACGAATAAAAAACCTACTTCTCAAATCATGTCTCTGAGTATCTAAAAACTGCAAGTATTGTGTGACTGCATGAATTTATTTCTATAATAATAGCATTCGAGTCGTAAGTGAAATCGCGTCTTCATGTATTGTTAATGGTGAAAATCTTGAT
The DNA here is from genome assembly GCF_026168435.1 of Sesamum indicum. NCBI lineage: Eukaryota > Viridiplantae > Streptophyta > Magnoliopsida > Lamiales > Pedaliaceae > Sesamum > Sesamum indicum. The sequence continues at coordinate 31,290,400 of NC_142664.1, forward strand.
GAGTCGTGTGACTAAATCAATTTACTTCAGGAGAAGAAGTTGAAAGATAATCACGCTTGGTTTCTGGACACCATCTTGCAATTCAAGTCGCCAAATCAGAGATCAAGGGAAGCACTGGATTCACCCAGAGTCAAGATAGGTCCACACGAGTTGAATGTACAGCCTGAATTGAAAGATGCAGCGCTCAAGATTAGTTCCATCATGGTAAATGTTGACATTCTCTATCAGTTGGTTTACTGTTTTGACTTCCACATAACTCAAAGTGCTGCTTGAATTAGTTGATACTGTTTTCATTTCCTCAGACAGTGAAATAACTTGCATACATGCCAGTGTTTAGATGAGGTGCAGTCTTATATCCTTGTAAAAAGATCAGTGGAACGAAATGATGCAGCAGCTAGTGATATACATCCGGATATTCTAAATTTGGTCAGTCTGATCTTCTTCTCTTATCTATGATTCATCTTAGTAGTTTCAACTTACAAGACTACTAGTGTAACAGCATCCGAGTCCCATATTGTTACTACCTTTCTGGAATAGTGGTCACATTCTCTCATAACCAATATATGCCATTCATGAGGAAATGGTTTTTTACTAAAAGAACGCTTATATAGACTGCTAAGTACTTCCTGTACTAGATTTGCTTGTGAAAGAAAATCTGGGAAGCATGTAATGCTCACATATAAAATGCCTCCTTTCTAACGTCTGACTGTTATGGAGCAAACAAATTGGCTGCAGAACCTCACTGGCAAGGTATTTTGTTGCCAGCTTCACCGAAGGAAGGTATATCAAGGTGGCTATAGCAGGCTACCTTTGCTGGACATGCAAAACAGAGGGAAAAATTTGTTCATGTGTTTTCATGTCCGAGTTTATCTAACTTTACATCTTACTCTGATTTTTACAACTCTTTGATTAATATATATTTCCATCTTTTGGTAAAGCATTAGTTTGGTGATAATTAACTGAGATTAGCTATATTTTCTGTTGGAATCTTGATGTGGATGCAAATTATAGTGATCCATTCTGTTAGTTTTATCTTGAAGTCCATCTAAGTCTAACATTCTTGTCCTTGTAATCATTTATTGTATTTCAGTTTTGGATTTTTCTTTACCTTTTTTACTTTTCTAAAAGGTTGTGCTTGAGTACTACATTGAAAGGCAATGCTTGTTGAAGTGCACAAGACAGATCCTTATGCATGCCTGTAAGTATTAACTGCTGTGTTAATGTTAATGTGAGGAGTGTTATTCGCTAAATTTTGATGATTGTCTTCTTATTTTGCTCAAAATGTCTCTATATGCTGTAGAATCATTTAAGTTTTCATACAAGTACCTTAAAATAGGGTTCTTCTATTTTAATTTTAGATGCACTATGAGTCTATGACCTAGATTTGTTGTGAACTGACTATTGCGGTAACAAAGTAATTTAGTACCTAGAGAGTTTTTGTAGTGTATTTATTAGTCATTAAATGTACTCTTCTTTCTTGGTTTTGTTCCCCCAATTAGTCTGTACCTTATGTAATTCATTGAGAAGGCCTGGATCCATTTGTGTAGCACAAGGTCATGATGAAGAATATGAAGCGGATTTATCATTGCTCTATAGTTATATTAATGTTATGGTTCTAAAATGTTACCTGCTGAAATGCAATTTGGACAGGTAATGCTTGTGGACTTTTAGGTTTTGTTGACCCACCTGACCCCCCACCAAAAAAAAAAAAGGAAAAACAATAGTTGTAGTAATGCACCATACAGATTCTACTCCTATAGTGCATCTAACAGTCAATAGATGAGAAGAATGAAAATGTTAAGGAAGTAAATACTGCATGGAATTTTCAGTTACAGATATTGACAATGGCAGCCTTTATTCTTAACTTGATGGGTTTAAATTTTTGGAGCTGTCCAGGGAAGACGGTGGTGTTTAGATTTGAGAATTTAGCAGTTATTACTTTGGTTTTTCATCTTTATGTAGTTGGCTTTTACAAAGAGAAACTATACATTTTTTGTTTATATAACCATTTTGGCCTTCTGATAATGGACAATTTTCTTTGTATAGTGTACTATGGCTCCCAATCAGAAGAAGGTTCTGCTGTATTAGAGGAGGCACAAAGGCTAATTTCTGATGGACTTGAATGTAAATTACTTTCCATCTTCCAGGACCTTCTGTCTTCCAACTACCCCGAGCAGATGGTACGGTCAGTTGTAACATTCAAATGAAATATTGGTACTGAAGCCTGTGTGCACTTATTTAACATTTATATGTATGCATTTATGGATCCATTCTTTTTTTCTTTTCTTGTGACCTGCATTCTAGATGAGACCATGTATTTGATGGCATTTTTGCAGGATATTGACCTCTACACTTTGTGGGCTGAGGAGACACTTATAGAGGACAATTTAATTCTCGACATTCTTTTCCTTGTTTATTATGAGTCCTACTGTACTTGTGACGCCAAATGCTGGAAGAGATTGTGTACGCTATACCAGGTACCTTCTGTTGCTCTGGTTGTACCTTTGGAACTTTATGCTTCCATTACTTATTTTTCTTTCCACAATGCAGGGTATTGTCAATGGGACGTACAACTTCCAGAAACTGGCAATATCAACTGAAGCCATTCGTTCTATTTATCATGCCAAAGTTCAGCTGCTATTCATTCTCATTGAGGCTTTAAACCTGGAAAATCTCCTCCAAATGATCCATGACAATACTCCTTTCAGGTTTTGGGTGCTCTTTTTTGTTTAATTTTCTGTTTCATATTCAGAGAGTGAAATGATCTCTTAAAGCAGTTGTAATTGCTGTAAGACTAATTTATCATCATCTTCTGTTAGCTAAAAACAATTGAGTACAGACTGTGGATATATGGAAGTAGTCAACTCTTGCATGACTTTTTTATGCTGGTTAGTTATTAAGGATGAAAACTTGACCTTCTTTTTTGAAATGTGATGTGCTTTCTCCAATCACCCGAGCAAAATAATGCATGTCACCAGTTAAAGGAATTAGAACCTAACAGAGTGAAATTCTGAATTTGAAAGAAAAATTTGCAGAGCATTCAGTCTATAAAAGTGTCATGGGCTAATCATTCTTCACTGTACTAGTCCATGACCATTCTTTTCTAGATGATGAGTGGGCCCACTTATCATCTCTGTGAAATTTTCTGTATCGAAATCAATGCCTTATCCATAAGCATTTTGATTAGTATGTATTCTATTCCATATACGAAATGTTCTTAATTTGAGATCCTGGTTTTTAGTTTATGACACCTGAAGAATTAGGTTACCAGACCCTAACCTCTTTACTGGATATTTTACAGTTGGAGCGCACTTGGGGCATGCCATATTTGATCTGCTTGCAGCATAAAATATAAAGAGTGTCAAATAATATTTGATATAGCTGACTGCTATTATTTCTTGTTAACTCAACCTTTTATTTTTTGTCATTTTAGAACATATATATTTTATAAACCTACAATTTTCTGAAATAGCTCAATGCTTGCTATTTCTTGCTCAGGCAGGGCACAATAGCCTTTTCAGATGTGGATGTTCAGCAAATAGATGCCTTGGTTTCTAGTTTCAATATTTTCGAGGCCAAAGAAGCAGGTCCTCTGATCCTGGCATGGGCAGTATTTCTTTGTCTAATTTCTTCCCTTCCAGGGAAAGAGGAAAATAATTTGCTAATGGTACATTTTCAATCAGAAAATGTTTCATCACTATCTTGTTTGTAACTTTATTTTGCAGCAACCTACACTTTTGGTTATTTCTTTTATCCTTTTGATTCATATCAGGAGATAGATCACATTGGTTATGTTCGTCAAGCATTCCAGGCTTCATCTTTGGGATATTTCCTCGAAATTCTGCAAAGCGACACACTGAAAGATTCAGATGTGAGTATTGTTTTTCATAACATTGTCCTGGGCTTTCTTTGTTAATTTGTTAAGGATAATATGCACACATATCCTTCGTGGTTAGGTTCTAAATTATATGTATGTTTCTTTATAATTTTGATTCCATACTCTTTTTTTATCTCTTAATTTTTTATTACATGAATCATATAATTTCTCTTTGCTATTATCCAGGGTCCAGTAGCAGGTTATCGGAGTGTTTTAAGGACGTTTATATCAGCATTTATTGCATCTTATGAGATCAGTCTCCAGGTATATTGTGCAAATAAGCATATAAATGGTACATTGTTTTTGGGTTGCTTTGATGTTCATACCACTTTCCGCATCTTGCAGTTTGGGGATGATAATCTGAAATTAATATTGGAGATACTATGCAAAATCTACAGAGGGGAGGTCTGTCTATTCAATGCTTTTGTCATGTTAAAGCATCGGCCTTACCACAACTAATTTAGGACAATTGATTTTTGCAGGAGTCCCTTTGTATTCAGTTCTGGGACAGGGACAGTTTCATTGATGGTCCTGTCAGGTGCCTTCTTTGCAACTTAGAGGGTGAATTTCCATTCCGGACTATTGAACTTGTCAGCTTGTTGTCGGCCCTTTGTGAAGGTGCATGGCCATCAGAATGTGTGTAAGTGGAACTTGGTGATGCTTTATCATGTGTATCATGTATAATAGTACAGCAATGCATCATTTAGTTCTTTGGCTTTTTACATTTGATGAGCAATTTTTTCTCAGTTAAACAATAAACTCTGTAAAATTTGTTTTTCTTCTAATGAACCTTAGAAGATAAAAATTCTGGAACTGAGTGATAAATAGTACTCTAGGATTATGTTGTAACTTTATGTTGAAGAGGCATCGTCTAAAAAGTGGACCAATGAAGAGAAATTCATTTTTTCCCCTTATTTTTTTATTAAATGATTTAACCTCTGAAGCGAATTAAAGTGTCTTTGATTATAAACTGTTTACTGGAGATTAGTTCTGTGGGGTATGTTTGTGCTTTGCATGGTTTTACTTAACATGTCTTTTAAGTTTTTTTTAGCTATATGATTCGGGAGAATTGGAAAGCAATAAAACTCTGTAAGTTTAAGTTCCACTTTCCATGACTCTTTTCAGTTTTTAATTCACAATATTGAGAAGCCTTCTCATTTTGATTGAAAAGAATCATGTCTTAAGAGGAAGTGAAAATTCTTTGTAGGTTTTCTACAATTCTCGTACTTTTATCTGAATTTCACCTCATGAATTTCTTGTACAACTTGAGCCTAGAAGTTTAGGGACTAAAATGGATCCAGTCAATGTTAAATTCCAATATGCCTTTTATAATCTGTGTGCCCACCAACAGTTTAGTTAATGCCTTGGCTGGGAAAGACACAGAAGTTGCGAATATATTTGTCTGATATATCTCTATTATCTTATGAGCAGATTTAATTTCCTTGATAAGTCTGTTGGGCTATCAACTCCTCTTGAGATAAGCAGTGATTCTGCTGTAGATGCTGTTGTTCCCGAGATCATTGAAACACGTTATCCCTTGAAAGTTGCTGGTATTGAAGGCTTGATAATTCCTAGCAAGTCTCGGGGTCAAGTGATGAGAATGATTGACAAAAAGTACGCTCTGGTGCGGTGGGAGGTAAATTTTGAATTAAATTTTGCATTTGTTATTTATGTATAAGATTTTTATCTTTTTTGATATTTTGCTCTTTTTGCTGTGATGATATCTTTGTAACTTCTTGGGCTATAGCATCAGCTTGGTGGATGCATAATGATTTTACTGCTTGTGGTTTTTTTGCTATCTGTATCTTTCTTTTCTGTCATCTTGTTCTTTATTCTTCTTATTTTAAAGAGATTCAACTTGATATATGATTGACATGTCCTCTGTCTATATAGACCTTTATAAATTCCGTAATGCCTGTTTCAAGACGTAGGGATGCTGATTGCTTGTGTGGCATTTTTGCAAAATTGTCATTAAGTACGTGTTTTCTGAAATGTGTGTTTGGCTATGGGTCTTCTGAGAAAATCTCCCAGTTAGTAACTCTTGCCGCTCTAGGGTTTCTTCCTCTTGGAAGAAAAATCGTATTTCAGGATTATGTTTTAGTCTAAGAATTCTTATTGACTGTCTCCTGCACTACCAAACACTATTTGTGATTGGCCTAGACTTGAATCTGGGTTTTATCGTTGCTACTTGGACAAGCGCTATGCACTTGGACACACCTACATTCTACATACAGTGACACAAGTTTTTCTTTCCCATTCCTGGGAAAACATCTCCTCGTTCATATATTATTCTAAGTGAACTGGTGTTTTTGATGTCTTGTCATTCTATCGTTCCTCTGCTCTGTGCTTATGAGTCTAAACATGTGCAGTTTACAGGACTATTGGTTTGTGTGATCACACTTATGGTCGTTATAGATAACTCCCTGCTTAATGCGAGAGTTGTTGTCATTTCCCATGCCTTTTAACTGTTGTGATAACAACAGCACCAGCTCTTTCTTTTGCTGAACCAGGGTTCATGATTGGTTATGCAGTGAGTACCATTTGAGATGTTTGGTCTGATGACTGCTCTTCACTTACTGTGACTTTTTCTTGTATGCTGTGCTGCTGTTACTTGGTGCATGTTTATCTTGTTGATAAAATCTTCAGTGTGGTGTGATGTCCTGTTAGCACTTTTGTTCACTGAACTTTATTATTTGTTTTCTTCTCTCTCCCTCTTTTCCACTTACTAGTTTCATCTATATTAACCTTGGTCTCTGTGCAGTACACTGAATCTGGAGTACTTGTGCTACTTTTGCGCTTAGCTCAACAGCAGTATGCACAAAACACGGAGGAGCTCATTGTAATACTTGATTTGCTCAGCCGATTGGTGACTTTCAATGTGGTAATCTGTTTTTCTTTCAATCTTGGCTTGCTTTTATTTGATAATCTTTAACCATTATTAAACTCTAAATTTGATTGTCACTGGTACCCCTTGCTTTGCTGTCTGGTCATATTTTAGCATAAGTTCTGTACGAAATTATAGTTTGAGATAGTCTGTAGTGCTTTACGAGGTACTCATCATGTTATATATGCGTTTTCTTTTTATATGAAACAAGGTCAGTTTTTATCACCTTTTACATTGTTGAAAGTAGCAGTCTACTTATGATTCTTGTGACCCCCTATGTGTTGCTTGTTGTGTTCTGATAAGGAGTGGTTATTGGGCCTGATGGGGTTAAAAATTTCCTTTAAGTAGCAACTCTTCCGGTTAGCTTGAAACTTGGAAGTTACATGAAAAAAGGCAATTTGAGTGCTGGGTTAACAAGCATTAACACTTTGATTTCTAGTACAGGCTGGAGACACAAGCAGGTGGAAAATATGTGTAAGGAGTAAGATTGGGTTGTCATAAGATGCCTGTCCATATGAATTGTTTACAACATCCATTTGCAGAAAGATTGAGTCGCTAATTTGTGAATATGCTTACTAAATGTCTTGTGGATAGGCTGGGAGGGGTTGATTGAGTATTGCAATGTGGCTCACAGGGAATAGCCTTGAAATTAGATATAATGTTTTGAAAAAGTGTTACTTGCAATTGGAGAGTACTTATGTATATGAATACTTATAAACTGTTGATGTTAGGCTGTTTGTTATTCTCTTATGGATGCTTGGAATTCATTCCATGATGAAGAAACTGGCATAGGGATCCAGGAAAAATATGTGCGGTATGACACTGAATTTCATCTTTTGCATTTTTGGATAATCTTTCATTTTGTATGAGTAATTCTCTTCTGTCATGAAGTTATAAGCCTCTGACTTTAATTGCAGCATCGATGTGGTTGAGATTATCTGTGCTTTGGTGAAAAATCTCCTTCCCAGTGCGAATGGTGCAGTAATGATGTCTATGGGGGTTACTATATTGACGAAAATGTTGAGATGGTAATCTTTTGGTCTTCCATATTCCAAATGCATGCATGACTGCCTTTTATTTGAAGTTGCTCATTTGTCGAATGGGAATGTTTGAATATGATTGGTTTCATGATGATAAGCGGTACATGACTTGATATGGATGTTACGAGTATCCCTAATAGATATTTGGTTACCAGTTGTATCTTTTTCCCCCCTATAATGGTTGCTCATGACCAACTGCATGCGGATAAATATGGTGTTGAGTTTATAAATTTAATATCTGAACATGGCTATTTGAATAAATTGATATGGTTCACATAATCAATTTGCATTTTTTAATTGCTGAATCTGGTTCTTACTTTCGCCTTTTCCAATGTTTTGTTGATGCAGCTTGCCATCTCATGTAGCTACAATGGTCTTGAAGGGCAATATATTTGATGTTGCCTATAGGACGAACCCTTTTGATACCGTCCCCAACAGTTTATCAAGGTTTACCTCTTGAGATGTTTTTTAACTGATCATTTTTAAACTAAAATCTATCATGAGAAATATGATTGACTACATTGGATAAGTTGTGTGGAATATAAGAAGCTCATGCAGATAGATTCCACCTATCTAACGAGGACTTTATACCTGCCCTCTTTCTTGCAATTTATTTGTGTTCTTTTGCCAGCTGAATCTCTTGATTTCAGTCTTTCGGGTGATTCTGTTTTCTTAAGGCAAAGGAACCTTCACGATGGCTTGATATAAACCAAATGTATTGACAATATTTTCCATGGATTGTTGCAGTGGGTCCTGGTTGCTTTCTGGAAGACTTGCCAAAATGCTTTTGATTGACTGTGAGCAGAGTGATTGCTCGCTTACTCTTTCAGGCATGTTATTTGATCTAGCTACTTTTGTGGGTGCTTATATTTGATCTGAAGTGGTGTTACCTTCTTTAATCTATAGGATTATATCCCTAAACGATTTTGTCCTTATGTAGAATAGACCACATTGTATTATTTGTTATCTCTGGAGTTTTAATCATCAGTTAGCGTTGTTAGTTGGTTATTTGTTATCCTGTGGATTTTCATTGGGGTTCACCAATGTATCTGTTGTGTGGTGCCTGCTTGTATTTGATTATTGTACAATTAACCACATTGTATCGAAATACTTAAACCTCCACTTTTTCAAGGATGTCCTACTGTACCCATGGATATTGCTCCACTAGGATTAGCTTCAGGCATATAACAAACAAAAAACAGTTACTAAGAGGTGTGGTTAATGAAACATGGGTGGGATTGTCTCCATTCAGATATGGTCTGTGATTTCATCCAGGAAACTCCGATTTCACTGAAATTGGGTCTATTGAGTTATCATTAGTCTTTTATTTTGAATTGGCGTCTGGACGACATGCTGAAGCCTTCACATGGATCTTCAAGGTTCACCTTTTGCAGTTTACCATGTTGATGCTGCAATTATAATTCTAGTATTTACAAGTTGTAATTTGCCTTTTCCAGTTGATGCATTTCATATTCTCTTTCTCCTCCCTACTGGGTCTACTGTGAGATTTAAGGGTCTTCTTTTGGTGTGACAGGATAAATTTCTTTTAGTAGTCTAATTTATTTTAGTGCATTGATTTTGTTATTGTTGAAATTTCAGCTGATGCTTGCGACTGATTTTACAGTGCTCGACTTCACTATGAATCTCCTGGAGACTGGATTAGAAACTGATACCATCCTTGCACTCATTGTTTTCTCCCTTCGCTATGTTCTTGTTAATCATGAATTCTGGAAATATAAGGTGAAGTATGCTCGGTGGAAGGTGACACTGAAGGTATCAGTTTCTTTCTTGTCCAAAAATATGTTAAATATCCTTGCTTTTACGTTTAGAATACTCTGTATCTGTTATTTGTAGCCAAATCATAGGATAAAGGCATGCATATAGTTTAACGATCAAGATATGAAAGAAGCATAGACCATAAAGTTCATTGAATGAGCAGTTCCCAATTTAATCTCCTTTTTCCCGGTTTTGGTTTAGCCAACATCAAGTGCAGAAGTTCCAAACAACTCGTAGTCATTTCTTGAATCTTATTATTTGGTCATATTTGTCGGTCATCTATTGAAGTTCCTATTGGTGACATAGGAGATGACCTATTTCATTGTTTACTTCCAATTTTTTTTTTTATATTTGCGAATATCTCTGATTTCTAGTTTGATTTCTTTGTTTTTGTAGGTGCTTGAAGTTATGAAGAAATGTATTTGGTCGATCTCAAGCTGTCACAAACTGGGGGAAGTAGTTCGTGATATAATGCTTTCAGATTCTTCCATCCACTCTGCCCTTTTTCGAATTGTTTGTACAACTACACCGAGCTTAGAGGTTAACTGCTGTATTTACTCCTTACATATCTTGAGATACTTTTACGCGACATGTGATTCTTTAGTCATCTTATTTGACCTTAGTTCTTCCTTCTCCCCCTATTTCCCTTTTCTCCTTCTGCCGGCAGAAACTTTATGTGTCTCGCCTTTTCGACATGCTGGACATTGAGGGGCTGCATCAAGCCTTATCCTCTGGGTTGGATGTCCTTATCAGTATGGTATATGCTTTTTCAAAGGTATGCTTCTGGACAGGTTATTTTTGTCCCCAGAGCTTAGTATGACAATTTTCTCAGAATTTGCATCCCTTTTTTCCTTGACAAAAATTTTAAACATTCAAAATTAGATTCTTTGCAGGCGATAGAACTCATTATCTGGTGAAGCAGATAATCTATAATTTTCTGGTTTTCAGGAAAATCTAGTTTGTAATAAAAGATCTTTATCTCATTTATATGGTGCAAGCTGAAACAGAAAAGTGCATGTCATTCACTGTGGTCTTTCTTTAATTAGTTGTACCAAATATTGATAGGTTCATACTCGTTACTTTTTCATGTTCTTAATACTATTGATGTACTTATGTCTGAACTTCCTGAATACAAAGTAACCTTGTGAATATAACTATACTTTCTGAGCCTGTCTCTTGCAGCCATGTTACTCGAGCTTGCTTTCTCACTTTCTCTATTCTGTGTGGGTACCTGAGTTTTAGTCTAATGGTTATCTTCAATGAGAGCAGTGAATGGGCATTTATGCTGACTAGTATTTTTGGTATCTTATATTTGGGCTCTGGAAATGGTTATTTGAATGAATAACTGACTTTTGTTTTTCTGATCTTATTAAATGGAGCAGCATTTATTATTGAAAAATTAAGAATTATCCTTCTCCACCTCGGCGTGCAAAGATATATTTTATGGTTGCATGTGTACTCCAGTTTTTAATTTGAGTAAAACTTAACTGTTGTTTTGTAGGATTCGCCAAGTCTTCCAGTTTTCCATCAAGCAGTTCTATCACCAATGACAAAGCCAATTCCTGTGATCAGTGCTGCCATATCATTGATGTCATACTTCCGAGATCCTGTAGGTCTATTTTCCTCAGAGGCAGCACTTCACTTGGATATGTTTGCTTTGCAGGATTTCATGGATTGAAAATTTAATAGTAGCTTCTTTTGCCAATTTTTGGTTTTTTCATTATATGGCCTGGTTTCTTGGTTTCTTACATCTTATTTTTGTTTCTTCATCCAGAAGATACAAATTGGTGCAGCAAGGTTGCTGTCTGTGTTATTTATATCCGATATTTCACAATCCTATACTTACAGCAATGCGACTCTCTGTTTGGATGATAAGCAGGTTTGACCAGCTTGCAGAATTGTGTCCAATTTTTTAGCTCAAAATTCTCTGTTTTATCAAATGTGGATACATTCTTTTTTGCAGCTTGCCAATTTTCGGAAATCCATTTGCAACACTCTCCGCGAGCAGTCACCTTGGAATGAGGATCTTATTCTTGCTACTTTGAAGCTCCTGACGTCAGTTGCACGTAATCAGGTTTCTTGTGTTTCATTTGACCCTTGTTTGTATAAGATTGCTTATCTTCGACCGTAGTATATGTTTGCTTGTGCCAAATGATTCTATCTTTCAGATATCCTTTCGATCTAGTTGATTTTGAAATTAGGAATCAAAAAATGGAGATTAAGCTTTATCTTATTTTCCAATTCAAATGATTCTTAAATTTCCTGATGTCTCTTTCTAGTTCTTTATTGCTGTTTTCTTTGTGATTGTTGATCTGAGGAACTCAAGATTATGCTAAAAGTTGCTGCATATCTTGAGTTCAAGAATGATTCATAGGTTGTTGGCAATATCCTTTTGCATAGCTTTTATTGCCAATATTTTTAGTTTGTCTCGTTCCTACTCAAACCTGTAGTCCTTGTTCTTCCTAAAAACTATTTTGGATCTGATGCTTTAGAAGTCTCAAAGACCAAGAACCATTGGGAATTCTCCTTTTTCATTATGATCTTTGTAATTCGGGCAATAGTTTAACTTTTGCTGGTTTTTTTTTTATGTTAATATTTATGTTTATTGCAGCCTGCTTTTCTAACTGCTATCATCATGTCTGAAGAGTATTTGAATGCTCAAGTGCATAATGTGGACTCCAAGCACCAGCCACATAAAACTGAGCATGGATCATTGGATTCCAAGGAAGAAACTCTTTTGCATGCAATTCTGCAGTATATCAGAAGGTCTGAAGGTTTATTTGATAGGTATGTCTCCAATATGTTTATTGGGTTTATTCACTTTGTTGGATCATTTTATATTTTTGCAAGATGGCAAACACTTGATTTGTCTAATTTTCTTTTCAGCCAAATGAATATATTATTATGTTTCTTGAGCTTTCTGAGGGCACTGTGGCAAGGTGCGCCCCATTTCACAAAAATTTTGGAGCAGCTAAAAGTTTCAGATAAGTTCTGGAGACATTTGACCGATTCTGTCAGGCTCATCAGTCAAATCGATTTATCTGGGAAGTTAACTGAAAAGCAGCTTCAGAACGTAGCTTACAAATATCGATACCTATCAAATGTTTTGGATATACTTGGTTATGAGATTTTCCTGCAAAAGAAATTGATGCATGCCGAGGCAGATTTGAAGCGAGTCTCGAAATCACCAACTAATGGGACAGAAGAAGCAGATAATTCTCCGTTTGCAAAAGATGGAGGTGTTGGTAGCCTAAAGGAGATAATTTCAACCTGGGGTAAGAGTTCAATATTGAGTGACCTCATAAAGGCATGTGTTTCTTGGGAATATGGTAACAGCAGTCATCTCCGTGCGAAGGTAAGGATAGCATGCTTTATTTTCTTCCACAATTTTGCAGCTTCTCTGGCTTCTTTTTCAGATGAAACCATTAATGTCTAATCTATTGAGTTTGTTTTCTAATATTTTAGTGAGCAATTGTTTTTCAAAGCATAATGTCTTTTATGTTGAATGCTGCAGGTTGCTTTTGGTTTATTTTCCGTGCATGCGATGGTGAAATTAAGAAATGGCGACCTGGGTAGTTTGTCATTGTCACTAATTGAAAGGATTATTACATTATCGCAAAAGGTTTATATCCTTCATCCATGTACGCTTGAGTTGCTTAATTAAAATTCAATTTTAATCATGTCCATCCAGTTAAAGTAGTATAAGTAATTCAATGTAACCAAGTCTGGTCAGAAACAGAAAAAAGTTAAAAGAAAAGAGGGAACCATGGGTCATTACATTCCGGGGTGAATGGCTTCAGTAAATTAAACTTAGGACATGAAACTCGACTTTTCTCATTTTGACCACTATTTTGCCATATTAATTCTATTATTCCTCAACCGTTGCACCAGTCAAAATATACTATCTAGCTTCCTATGCTACATGACTTGCATCAAGTGCATGTATGTTAGTGGGTAGTGTATTAGCTTCATCCTTCCATGCTGTTGTTAAGTTCAATGGGTGCTTTACTATTTAACTCATTTGTGTTCTTTTCTGCAGTTGTTGAAGTTGCCGGCTTTCTCAGAATTGTTGACTAGGTACAAAGAGCGTGGTTACAGGTGGGTTAATTGCGTTACAAGACTTGTTTCTTGTTATTTACGATCATATGTATCTTTCACAGGTATGAGTTTTTGAAACTCAACGTGCCTTGTTTTGTACACCTGTTGGCAACTCTGAGAATATTTGGTTACTGGCTGACCATGTAACTGAATTGTCATGGTTTTCTAGCTATTACTCCAATCCCAAAATGGAGATCTTGTTTCCATGAGTATCGCTCATCTGAAATTCCATGCTGGGCTTAATGGGAGATAAGGGAGAGTATATTTTATGTCTATATACACCCCCTGTGCCTCTTTGTATCAGATTAATTATTAACTGATTGATCTCTGTATTCATGGGCTAAATCTTGTGAGCACCTTCCATGTTATTTTGAAGCATTCCTCTGGTTCTTGTTGTTTTATGGAGTTGTCTGGACTATAAAATAGTAGCATGTAGCATTTCAACAATAATCAAGTCATTACCTCCAGAAGAGTTGAGTTTATGTGTTGTTCAGATGCTCAACTAATGCCTTATCTTTGGTATTTGTAATTGCAGTGGAGGACAAGAGCTGGAGAATTTGATACTAAGCGATCTGTTTTACCACATACAAGGAGAGCTTGAAGGTCGTCAGATTGATAACAGACCGTTTAAAGAGTTATTGCAGTTTTTGCTAGATTCAAGATTCTTGGACGCTTATATACATATAAAACAAGATCATTTTGCCGACATCAATAGTATCTACCTGTATGATACTGTTCGCCTCCGGGCAGACTTGGGGTTAGAAATGTGGGAGCTGTCAGCGTGGAGAGAATCTAAAGAAGTTGCAGAAACTATGCTCCTTTGCTTGGAAGAAGCAAATTCAAGAATGTTGCTCTCTCATTCGAAGCTTTCAGCTTTGAGAGGGCTAATTACCTTATTGTATATGCACGAAGACAATGTGAGTTTCAGATTTCTTGACTTAGAAAATTTATGGAAAATTAGCAAAGTACCCCTTAAGACATTTTGAGATTTAAAAAGTCCATCCAAATATCTTTTTATCCGAAAAACCCAGTACATCAACTTTTCATTCCAAAACTCAATTATTAACTTTTACTGTATGTTTGTACAGAATTACCCCTGGTCCTTACATTATAGGGTCTTTTGTTTACTGAAATTCAGTTTTAAGATTAAAACTCAAAGTTTAAAAATAAAATTTTGTAAAAATCTTAATACAATAAAATGAAGAGTCAATAGAAAATTAATAAAATAATTCATATAGTGGAAGTAGATTAAAGTTGGGCAAAAATAAAGTTTAACAGTTACAATATTGGAATGAAAAGTTGATGGCATAAGTTTTTTGGATTATAAGAATTTTCATGAAATTTTTAGATATAAAAAGTATGTTTAAGGGGGTTCTAGTAATTTTCCCAAAATTCTGACATTGATGATACTAAAGTGTTGAAACATCTTAGTTTAATTAATCGATCATCCTAGTTATTGACTATATCTGTCAATTACTAAGCGTGCTGCTTTCTTTCTGCATGGACATTTAGCTACAAAAATGAAAGCATTACAGTATTGTTGACCATTCTGAACTTATAATTTCCTTGTTTTCGCATTGGTTTATTTTGTAATCCTACCTCCAATCTGTATATGGAAGTTTCTCAATGACTGGGTTGGAATTCTACCTACTTGTGCAGGTATCAGAGAATGAAGCTTCAATTGGGCTGAAGATTTCTGAAAACGTAGTTTCATCATGCATCGACCACATATGTCTGTGTCTCCATGCTACATTAGAATCTTTGACTCCTATTCCTAATTCTAATGAAGATGTGTTTGATATCCTCACGGCTCAAGCGGAGCTACTGCTACTCCTTGTTAGATCTAAAAGTAATTCTATTCCTACACCTGCATGTGTTCTTATCTTAAAGACCTCAGGATATGGTCTCAAAGTATTACGCAGCTGTAGGCCATCTGTTGCCATTGGAACAGCCACGAGGTTTTTGCTTATGTTGATCCTCAGTTCAGTTGAGTTGATTCACAAGGATTTGCATTCGGGCACTAGAATTGCATCCGTTGAAGGTTCTGCTGAGGTATCTAATTCAAGTTTGGGGTTATTGCCTGTTCTATGCGACTGCATTGAGCATGCAGATCATTGTGCCCTGTCTTTGTCTGCTATCAATTTGATACTGAAAGGTTTCTCAACCCCTGCCACTTGGTTCCCCATTATATGGGAACATCTGCGGTTGCAGCATATTATTCAGAATTTGCAAGATGTAACTTTGTCCAAAACTGTTTCAGTAATATTGAAATTTCTTTTGAACCTTGCACGTGTGAGACAAGGCGCTGAGATGCTTTTAAATGCTGGGATCCTTGCGTCGCTAAAAATGTTATTGTCTGACTTACCTGACGGCGGGCATTTTTCTGTGATCCAAAGTGAGAGAATTTTCTCCAGCACATCCGACAAAACAGAAAAGTCTGAACCCATTTGGGGCCTCAGCTTGGCTGTACTTACAGCAATTATTCAGTCATTGGGCGATAGTTCTGCTGCTCGTGTTGTGGATTATGTGATGGCTTGCATATTGGTTGAGAAAGCCCCTGTAATTTCGTATTATCTCAGTGCACCAGATTTTCCAACTGACGGGCATGAAACTAAAAGAGCTCGTGCACTGAAATCAAATATTTCTTTAAGCGAGCTTAAGGAAACACAGAATACTTTGGCCCTAATATGTGTCTTAGCAAGATATTGGAATTCATGGAAGAAAGTAATGCAAAATATGGAGTCCCAGTTAAGGGAAAAAAGTATCCATTTGCTGGCCTTCATAAGCCGTGCAACTCAGCGCCCTGGAGAATCACCTAAGAGAGATGCTCCTCTATTGTGCCATCCTCTACTCAAAGACGAATTTGAGTGGTACAAGAAACAACCATTTATTAACAGCAGAAATGGCTGGTTTGCTCTGGCTGCCCTTGGCTGCAAGTTAAATCCCAAGTTTGCGTCCTTGTCTTCGAGAACAACAGCTCTTGTTTTGAGAGATCAGTCAAACGACAATGCTGATACATCTCCGGAGACACATTTGTCGGACTTGATTGCAATTGAGATATACAAAATTGCCTTTCTTCTCTTGAAGTTTTTATGTATGCAAGCTGAAAGTGCTGCCAGAAAGGCAGAGGAGGTTGGTTTTGTAGATGTTGCACATTTTCCTGAGCTACCAATGCCTGATATCTTACATGGCATGCAGGTAAATTGTATGCTTTATTCTGCATTTTCATGCTTCTTTTGAAACAAGGGAGAAGATTTTGTCAAGACTTGATGAATAGAGTTTGCCTCTATGGTCTGTCACCATTTCGACATTGTTATAATTTTCAAGCAATGATCTGAGCTGTACTGCCACTGCTACTTGATTATGTGTCCTGTGCTATACATAATTTTAGTCAGGTACTTTGGTCTAACTTCTTGCCTTGTTTGGACATTAGGATCAAGGAATTGCAATCATCACTGAACTGTGTGAAGCCAACAAGATGAAACAGCTTGCTCCTGAAATACAGGAGGCGTGCCTCTTGCTGTTACAAATAACAGTCATGGCATTGTACTTAGAGTTTTGTGTCATACAAATTTGTGGGATACGGCCTGTATTGGGCCATGTCGAGACATTCTCCAAGGAATTTCGGCTGCTTATTAGAGGTAATGTTCACTACTTTCTGAACTACAGAGAGTTTGGATTTTGATCAGTAATAATAAGTGAAAATGCTCTTTACATGCATTTGCAGCAACCAAGGACCATCTCTTTCTAAAAGAGCCACTGAGAAACTTGAAGCAAATTGTATCCTTTGTGTATCCTGAGTTGATACAGGCAGAAGGCTTGTTTTGAGGTTGTAGATGTATATGGTTAACCACCCATTGGTGTAAAATTATAGTTTCCTATGTAGTCGTCCCATGAGGTTTATGTGTTGATGCATGCACGTTTTCTGCATGGCACAAATGCCTCACTCATGTAAAACATGTCTATAAGCCTCTTCCCAATGGATACTAGTTTATTTTCATCAAGGTGAGCAGATGTATTTTAGTCGGTCATCGTGGTGCTTTTTGCCCGGAAATTTCAACTGGAATTGAGAAGATTAAAGAAAAATATGATGACAACAATGCGAATGAGGTAAAATCTGGGATGGAAATATTTAGTAGCAGTAAAAACTAATATTGATCTTTTGATAATTATTGGTCACTAAAAAGTTTTGCATTTAATAGTAGCATATGGTATACCAAATTAGGACAACGTATGTAGTTATTCTACAGATTAACCTGTAGAAGGATTCTGGTTATGCAATAAATCCGTTTGTACTTAAAAGAAATTGAAAGAAAAGGAAAATGATTGCTTTCTGGAAATGTCATACAATCCAGTCGGACCATAAGATAAAAGTAAACCCTCAAAAAAAAGCAAAAAGACTAGAAGATCAACACACATGAATTTTTATTTTGAAAATTTGTTTTTATTTAGGAGAATTTTCTTGTATTCTTTTTTTTTTTTAATTTTTTAATCTTAAAATTTGTCTTGAAATTGAGTGATAAACCTCTTCACTTTGGATAAAAATATTAAATAGCAAACATGGGGAGTTGAGGACTCTTTTAAAACGAGTCCAACCGGATATTAAAAGCATATCCCACGTGATCCCGATCCCGATCTCGATCCCTAAACTCAACCACAGTAAAAATAGAACTAAAACAACCAAACCCCGGTTACTTTCCGCTTAATGAATACGCCCCGATGATCGCGTCACGTGTCCTCCTTCAACGGCCTTGATGACTTCTCCTACGGATAATCTCCTTCCTCTCCTCTATATAAACCTCTCCCACAATCATTCTAAACCCTAAGTACGAGTTAGAAATATCAGTGAGCTAAGCTAGTAATTGCAAGATATGGCAAACCCTAAGGTTTTCTTCGACATGGCGGTTGGAGGCCAACCCGCCGGCCGGATCGTGATGGAGCTCTACGCTGACGTTGTTCCCAAGACCGCGGAAAACTTTCGCGCTCTCTGCACCGGGGAGAAAGGCGTAGGCAGATCCGGAAAGCCACTCCACTACAAAGGTTCGACCTTCCACCGCGTGATCCCCAACTTCATGTGTCAGGGAGGCGATTTCACCGCCGGAAACGGAACTGGGGGAGAGTCGATCTACGGATCGAAGTTTGCTGACGAGAATTTCGTGAAGAAGCACACCGGACCCGGTGTTTTGTCTATGGCGAATGCGGGGCCGGGAACGAATGGCTCGCAGTTTTTCATCTGCACTGCCAAGACCGAGTGGCTTGACGGAAAGCACGTTGTTTTTGGCCAGGTGGTTGAGGGATACGACGTTGTGAAGGCGATCGAGAAGGTCGGCTCCGGTAGTGGAAGGACTTCGAAGCCAGTGGTTATTGCTGACTGTGGTCAACTCTGTTAGATCTATCTCGTGATGATCTGTTGTGTTATAGATCTGATGGTGATCTGTGGTTTAAATTCTACTCTTCTAATTGTCGCGCATGTCTAGGAGTTAGGGTTGGTTGCGAGAGGCTGTTCTGTGTGAGCTTTTTGTTTTTCAATTATCGTTTCAAATGTGAACTGCCTTTCTAAATAAGATTATGTTTGACGTCGACAATATCGCTTCACTCTCTACCTTTATTTTGATTTAAGGCTATTCGGTTCTTTACATTTTAGCATAGCTAACAATTATTCTGGAAATCCTTAGCCTAGGGGAGTTGGTAAAGAACCGACCAGAATTCATTCTTTGGTGGTGAAAATGTCGGGAGAACCAAGTATATCCGTTAAAGAGGGTTGCCTCGCTGGTGTCAATGATGGCCATTTAAGTTTCTTGACTGGTACTTGGTGCTCTCTATTTGAAATTTCAAATCTGGCTATCCACCTTTTGTCGTAGCTGCGATCGCCGCCTGTATTATGTTAACTTCTAACTTCGTCCGAGTGTTAATATAGAAGTCTCCGTGGACACAGTCTTTTGTCTTACTTATTTCACTCTTTTGGCCACTTGCTTATCGTATTCATTCACCGTATCAAATTTAATTAGATGTCTAAATGGGGTGTCAAAAAGTCATAGAGCAGAAATATGTCTCTAGCAAGATGACGAAAGTTGGGGCATTTGATTGGAGGAGAGAGTGGGCGACCCGGAGGATCTGATTCTGAACGGGAGGTGAATGTTAATATTGTTTAATTTAATTAAGTCCTTTTTTTCTTTTTAACTTGAATAAATTCGATTGAGTGGGTGTGATGATTTATTTACGGGGGGGTCCAGCTTCTGAAGGATGTGGAGCATGGCTTCCGTGTTTTTGGCTGAAGATTTTTTCCGCATCTTGTCGTGAGGACGCGGCATGAGATTATTTTATCTTTTTTCGAGTGAAGTGTGTGGACCAACGCCAACTTGTTAACGGATCATGGAAAAGAAAATTGATGCTGCGTCGCTTTTCTCTTGCTACATGAATGAGGGAGGCTGCAGCTGCTGCTATTTAATTCAGGAAATCCTAAAAAGATGTTTCCTTTATAATGAAAAAGAAATGGTTGCGGACATCTCTTTTCCTAAATTGAGGAAAAGAGTGCGACTGGAATATTTATAAAAGCGAGAATTTTCAGTGGATATATATATAGAGAGAGAGTCACTAGAACAGAAAAAGATGGCTAATGGAAAATGGCATATGATTCAGTCATGAGTAAGTAATGCAAAAATTGTAGTCTTCTTGGACTATTCGCATGAAATAATGAGTTGGATATTAGTTGCAAGTGGATAATGACATCACCTAAAAAAGGCTGCTGTGTGAGAAGCCTTATTAAAGCCCATTGTTATATAGAAAAGAGAGAAAGAAAGCCCCAGGCCCAGGCCCACTGATTATTGATCCAAAAGAAAGAAAGAGCTTGAAAACCACTCTTTCATAAATCCATCCCAATGACATTCTCCAGTCCACCCCATCTCTTGTTCCTTCTAAGAACCTCCTTCAAAATCAGAGTCTCGATATTCACCTCTACTTGCTACTACTTAGCGCCTATCCCTCCTGCATTAACTTCCTATTCCTCTCAATTCTCAATGTCCTTCCCCTACTAATCACTTTTCATCAGGTTCGCTTTACCTCTTTCCTTTCTTCAATTCAAATATTAATGGATCTTAACATTTCTCATCGCTAATCCATTTAGATCTATTAATTCTTACTGTAACACGCCAACCTTTTCTCTCCCTTGGGTTTTCCACATTGAATCCCAACTGTCCCCTATATCTTTATGATGTTCTAATCTTTTCTTATTCTTCAAAATTGTGCTTAGCATTTAGGAGCTATTTTCCAGTGGCAATGGAGGCGTCGGAATCAACCAACGTTGAGAGCAAAATCTTGAGTGTGGGCCTTCTGCTGATGGCCACTCTCGTCGCCGCGAAACTGATATCTGCTTTGATAATGCCCAGATCCAGAAAGCGGTTGCCGCCCATCGTGAGTGCCTGGCCGGTGTTCGGCGGTTTAATCCGATTCATGAATGGGCCGGTGGTGATGCTTAGGGAGGAGTACCCTAAGCTTGGGAGTGTGTTCACTCTGAAATTGCTCAATAAGAACATCACTTTCTTGATTGGTCCGGAGGTTTCGGCCCATTTCTTCAAGGCCCCCGAATCTGATCTCAGCCAACAAGAGGTTTACCAATTCAACGTGCCTACATTTGGGCCTGGGGTGGTGTTTGATGTGGACTATTCCATTAGGCAGGAGCAATTCAGGTTTTTCACTGAGGCACTTAGGGTCAGTAAGCTCAAAGGTTATGTTGATCAGATGGTTATGGAAGCCGAGGTATGTAATATTTTCTTGTTCTTGCATTACTCATTTCTTTCTACGTCTTGTGTGTATCCAGATATACATGTTCTCATTCTAATTGTACTCGTGTTAGTTTGCTGTAAACTGTTCTCTTTTCTCACTGCATATGCAAGCGTTTCTATGCATGTCATATGAGTAGGTTTTGGCTGTTTGATATTACAAGCTGAACATAATCTTCTGCTATGATGTAGTATTTTACTTGAGTTTTTCAGATAAAATCTTGTGCTAATTGAATTAACACCTCAGATCCTTGATTAACTTCACTGATTCAACTTCTTTTCATTTTGTTCACACTCTTATTCTCTGTTGTCCTTGACCCGACTATGTCACATACTAAATTGCTCCATCTTATGTGTATGGATTTGATGGACATTATCCTGTGCTCCCCTCGGCGGTAGTTGTTCATTCACAGGAATCATGCAATAATAGTAACTGCATTTTGATAGTCTGTCCATGAATTTCTTCCCTATTTATTCATCCCTCTGGCTTTGCTGAGAATTTAGATATTTCTGTTCCAACATCGGGTATCGGAGGTCTCCGTTTCTTTTACCTCTAGTATCCTTTTTTGTACAGAGGAGTCGGATTGTTCTTGTTGTAGTTTGATATGTACAATGTTACTGTCTCTTCCATGCATACTTCTAAAACATTAGTGACTCTTAATGTTCCATAATGGCAGGATTATTTCTCAAAATGGGGAGATAGTGGTGAAGTAGACCTAAAGTATGAGTTGGAACATCTAATCATACTGACAGCCAGTAGATGCTTGTTAGGTGAAGAGGTCCGCAATAAGCTCTTTGACGATGTTTCCGCTCTCTTCCATGACCTTGATAATGGAATGCTTCCTATCAGTGTTATTTTTCCTTACCTCCCAATCCCTGCACACAGGCGTCGTGACCAAGCTCGCAAGAAACTTGCCGAGATCTTTGCAAACATCATAGCTTCTCGCAAACAAACGGGCAAGACACAGAATGACTTGCTACAGTGCT
Organism: Sesamum indicum; assembly: GCF_026168435.1. NCBI lineage: Eukaryota > Viridiplantae > Streptophyta > Magnoliopsida > Lamiales > Pedaliaceae > Sesamum > Sesamum indicum. Next base: position 31,312,840 of record NC_142664.1, read on the forward strand.
TCATAGATTCTAAGTACAAAGATGGTCGACCAACGACTCAGGAGGAAGTCACTGGCCTGCTCATTGCTGCTCTCTTTGCTGGCCAGCACACAAGTTCCATTACTTCCACGTGGTCTGGTGCATACCTCCTCCGCAACCCGAAATACATGTCGGCAGTTTTGGATGAGCAGAAGAATTTGATGCAAAAGCATGGAAATAAGATTGATTATGACATTTTGTCTGAGATGGAAGCTCTCTATCGATGCATAAAAGAAGCGCTGAGGCTCCACCCTCCATTGATAATGCTTCTTCGAAGCTCACACAGCGATTTTAGTGTGAAGACAAGGGAAGGAATAGAATACGACATTCCCAAGGGGCATATTGTGGCCACATCACCTGCCTTTGCAAATCGACTCCCACATATTTATAAAGATCCGGACACCTATGACCCTGATAGGTTTGCTCCCGGGAGAGATGAGGATAAGGCAGCCGGAGCTTTCTCCTACATATCTTTTGGTGGTGGGAGACATGGTTGTCTAGGGGAGCCATTTGCTTATCTACAAATCAAAGCGATATGGAGCCATTTGCTCAGAAACTTTGAGATGGAACTTATTTCGCCTTTTCCAGAGATTGACTGGAATGCCATGGTTGTGGGTGTGAAAGGAAAGGTGATGGTGCGGTACAAACGCAGAGCAGTTCCCCTTAACTAATTGGCATTGGAAACGATCCTAGCGTTCGAATGACATGTTTAGCTTAAGCATATGGTGCAGGTCATTTCAAGTGTTGAATTAATCAGACCCTGCTCCTTTGTTATTTTCCCCCGGTATAAGTTTTCTATTTGCTGTTGTGCTCAAGCCTATTGCAGTTTGTCAAGGAATTCTGAGGATGTGTAGTTTCCACATATGTTGTTCTCATTTCATCAATTAATCTTCTTCCAAGCTCTCACTAAATCGCTTCTTAACAAAGCAAATCCTTATTGGTGAAATTCTTGCAACGCATTGGATGGTGAAAGTAAAACCACCAGCACCAGCAAACCGCATGTGTTGCATTGCATTTCATCTAAGTGCAACCCCCCCACCCCCTAACTTGGAAGGAAGCCCATCAATCAAAGTTAAACGAATTCAGAAAACACAACTAGCAAGAATAAATAACAATTATATTATATCTAATAAAAACGTGAATGAAACAATAGTGGCAGGGAACAAAACCTTGCATTTCTCAATAAGCACAAAATCAATACTAAGCTAAGTCCCCTCCACTCTGCTGCCACAAATTGATAATATCAGTAGCCTGATTGAGCAGAACAACCATCTGCTTGTTGGAAATCCAGGGCTTACTCTCCAGCATAACCTTCAGCTCCTCCCAAGCATCCTTTCTCGGCCAAAAATAATACGGGCTCAACGGAATAGTGCCATGGCCGCCTGGAATCACTTGGTCTATAGCTATCCCGATGTTCTTTTCCATCCAAATGAATTTCAACACCAGCCTTGGCCTCTCCATCGGCTTCACCACCACTCCCAGCTTCTCTTTACCTTTATTTCTCTCATTCTTACCATCCAAGGTTGATGATTCTTGGGTGAGTGAGGAAGATGAAGCAGAGATCCTGACGGGTCTAAGCTTTCCTTTCTTCAGGGGCTGTGGGCATAAGGAAATCGATGGAGTCTTCAGAGTGGGGAAGATTTGAGTCTGAGGGAGGAGAGAAGGATCTGAAGAAGGATTGCCTGAAACAGCTTGAATTCCCACTGATAATAACATCTTCTTCCTACTGTGTTTATGTCTGTGGGTGGGGGTTTTGGGGGAATGAGATGAGGAAATTCAAGAGATATCTGTGGGAACTGGGCTGATTAGGGAACGGATGAGGTGTAGCCCAATGTCTTGTATCTTCAATCCGCTTTGAATCAGGTTATTGGGCCAGCAAGCAGAAATCAATTAAGGATCAGGCCCACTATTGGGCCGACGTATATAAAATAATCTCTCAATTATATATATATTTTTTCTCACACCCCACTAATCCACATTTTTCTCTTGCCTTCCTTTTCTATTTTTTTTTCTTACAATTTTTTATATTTTTAATAAATTTATTATAATTTATTTTTTTCTCTCACTCACTCCACTTTTTTTTTCCTCTCGGACTTCTTTATGTCGATTGTTTATTTTTTTTCATTTTGTATCATAAATTTTTTTCTCTATGCTCTAAAAAATTGCGTGCAATAAATTTATTTAAAATTAAATGCAATATTTCAACAATTTATAGAAATTTTAATAATACAATCATCATATATATATATATATAGATTGTTTGGGGATTAAATAAGTAAGGTAGAGTTTTGGTTTGAAAGAAATGAGGAGATAGATTTCCAGAAATTGAATAGTTGTCCAAGCTACGACGCCAACAAAGTGTGAGTGTGAAAGTGACCTACCCACAACACTAATAACAGCAAAAGGTAAAAGTGAGACACTCCAAAATATTTACAACAAAAACCATGCAAAATTAATCATATATTGAAAGTTTGGGTGTTTGTAGTGATTTCCCTAAGACACAAAAGTGGTCGCAAAAACAACTTACTGAATTCCATTTACATGTGAAAAAGGACAGAAAAAACCAGCTAAGCCTGTGGGTCCCACCAAACCAAGTCGCAGCCAGTAATATGCCACTATACAAATACAGCTACATTTTATTATTATTATTATGTACGAAGAAAGAGAAATCAGAAATACAGCTCCGCCTCCCTCGGGATCATACCTGTCCGCCGCCAGCTGAGTCGTTGACTCCATTTTACTTTCCTTTTTTCTCTTACATTTTTCACCCACCGTTGTAGCCGATTCATTATGAACCCACAATCATAGGTGTGTTTGGATAGCAGTAAACAGTTAAAGCGCCGGCGGCATTACCGTTTTACCTTCATTTTTTGTTTTCTATCGTCATTGGTGGTTGAAGATTCTCCGGTCGTGTGATTGGAGGGAATTCGGTTTCGTCGGATTCTGCGGTTTTTTACTTGCTCTTTTTGTGTAGACTTTATCAAACAGTGGAATGGGTGTTCTCTTTTGGCAGATTGATTAGTCTATATCGAGTATAAAGATACAGCATCTCCGTGCGTGTGTGTTAGGGGACGGAGAGAACGAGTGATGGGGGTTTCGGATAATACCAGAGGATTAGTATTGGCAATGCTGTCGAGTTTGTTCATTGGAACGAGCTTTATTTTGAAGAAAAAAGGTCTTCGCCAGGCTTCTGCTGCTGGTACACGCGCAGGTACGTACATTCAATTTCCATTCTATTCTAATCGTTCGCAGAGATCTGATTGATTCAAATTATCTATATAAAGATGTAAGTTCGAGTGGAATGAGTGCTTTTGGTTGTGGTTAGTGGTTGGCATTGCGTAGCAGGCGATAGTGGTTCGTCTTTGGTGCGTCTACAGATTGATGGATGTGAAATTGAGGAAGTGAATTGGTTTCTTGAAAGTTTGTTATCGAGTAGGAATTGAGAAAGATTGATATACTGGCAATTAAGTCATCTACAAAGTAAAATATAGATATCCTTGGAGGGGTTTCTAATGTAAGTTTGATATCGTGGCCATATTGGGGGGAAGGGGATAGATCATAGTTAGACAAAATGATGGACTGTTCAGGAACTTGACTATATTTTTTTCTTTCCCATGTATTCTTAGTTAGTGGATTGGAGTTTGATTAGAAACACTTGAAACAATCTAATCCTACTCTGTGCAATCAGTCACAGCCTACTCATTGTTCTTCTGTTAGTGCTGCAGGTGTTGGAGGCTACACTTACTTATTAGAACCTCTTTGGTGGGCAGGCATGATTACAAGTGAGTTGTGGATTTTTATGTTTTATCCTTTTGCTCCTCTTGGTTTGCTAGCAGGAAGGAAGTGTTTGCTGGTGGTTGCTAATTCTCTTCTGTGCAGTGATTGTTGGAGAGGTTGCGAATTTTGTTGCTTATATTTATGCTCCAGCTGTTCTTGTCACTCCTCTTGGTGCATTGAGTATTATTGTTAGGTATGTTTTTCAGACACTTCGAAATTTATTGCATGTGGCAAAAAGTAAATTTCTTGATATGTAACATTTACTTATGCCTTTTTTATGAATCCAAAAGTGCTGTTCTGGCACACTTTCTGTTAAAGGAACGGTTGAGACAGATGGGCGTACTGGGATGCGTTTCTTGCATCGTAGGGTCGGTAGTAATTGTTATTCATGCCCCTCAAGAACAAACTCCGATTTCTGTACAAGAAGTCTGGGATTTGGCTACCCAACCAGGTTCCTATCTCGTATGCTCTTTATTCTTAGTTTCATGTTCAGTGATGTTTTGTAGTTAAACTATTGCTTATTTGTGCTCGTTGTTTGTGTCTACAGCATTTCTAATATATGTGGCAGCTACATTATCCACGGTGCTAGTGCTGATTGTGCATTTTCAGCCTCTCTATGGGCAGACAAATGTACTGGTTTACCTAGGAATTTGTTCCTTAATGGGTGCAATTACGGTAACTGCTTTTGTCTTGATGTTCTTTAAGTGTGTATGCCTGTATCAATGTTGTGTGTGTTCAGTGTGATTGAGGCTGCTTATACTTCTGTATTGTTTGATCGAGAAACTTCTGTTACCTAAGTTTGCTGTGTATTCAATATCATGAAGGTTGTAAGCATAAAGGCAATCGGGATAGCAATAAAACTTACTTTGGAGGGGATCAATCAATTTGGATACGCTCAGACTTGGTTTTTCCTTTCGGTTGCGGTGATCTGTGTGATCACACAGTTAAATTATCTGAACAAGGTAACCACAACAATGATGATTGACATTGTTACGGTCATGCTTTCGGTTGTTATATTCTGATTATAAAAAAGTGAAAGCATACACTAACTTTCCTATGCATCACGTTATGCTCAAATCTTAAAGAATTCATGTCTTTCCATCAGTATTGGGGCATGGATTTTGTTATTTCATTTACTATGTACGTTTGTTATTCATCCCTTAAGCAAAATGATGCTCAATACATGTCCCTGTCACTGTCTCATATGATAAACTAGTCGGGAATCTGATGATCCTCCTGGATTAGTCTGTCATAAAAGTTTAAGCTCTGGAACTTTTAAGCTATCTAATGCCTCATTTATGACTGCAAGCTGAATATCTGAGTTACAAGGTTTCTTATTTTCTGAAACATTGAAATATTGGGCCGCCATTCCAAATTAACTTCTTTTTCCTCTAGAAATTTCTATATTCACATTGTTTTTGCCCAGAATCTTTTAGCTTTCTCTCTCTCAACCATGTTACTCAACATTTTTCTTCAGGCACTTGACACTTTCAATGCTGCAATTGTTTCTCCTATATATTATGTGATGTTCACAACTCTGACTATCACTGCGAGTGCTATAATGTTCAAGGTAACAAGCAAACTTTTGAAGTCATACTCTATCATGAAAGCCTTTACTGGAGCCAGCACAATGTGGATGCACTATCAATAATAATTCCTACTTTTGCAGGACTGGTCAGGTCAGAATCTTAGCAGCATAACCTCTGAAATATGCGGATTCATCACGGTTCTCACAGGAACTGTCATACTTCACATGACAAGAGAAGAAGAGCCAACAGCTACCACAGGAATTCCAAAAGGTGAAACTTTCTTGGAGCTGTCCATTTGAGGCAGCTCTGAACCTCTGATTTCAGTTCATTAAGAAACCACACAGAGGCTTGTTTTTTTTTTCTAATTATCTACAGTAAGAAAATTATGATTGAAGGTCAATGTTATTTATCTGGGAAGGTTTCTCATGATATATCTCCTCCTTTTGAATTAAAAGATAACTTTAAGAAACGTAGCATGCTGATTTTCATAGTTGACTTGCTTTTGTTCTGTTCTTGATGGCGTCTATATGCGAGCAAAATGCTTGTCTCGTGACTCTCTATTGATTTTAGCTTGAACTAACACTATACACTTGTTAACTGCATGCAGGAACCATAACTTGGTATGATGGAGATCCATCAAAAGCTTTACAAGAGGCTCCTTTTATCAGATTGGATAACTCAGACTACTTTGATTAACCAAAAATTTTGACATACAAACATGGAACATAATTATAATTCCCAGCTGTTATCCTTTTCGCCACAAACCAATGCCTACACTTCTGGGTTAATGGATTCACGGGCAGAGTTTATTCTGCAACAAAGGAAGGAATTTGGCCTTCTTTAACCTCTGCTGGGAATTGCATCAATGAAGTTACCTACGAAGAGAATTTGTAGATATGCCCCTGGTTTTTTAATTCTTTGTTATTAAAAGTTCTCTTTACGATCGTTTGCTTTAAGATATGTTTGTTGCTGATTATAGTTTGACTTGATTCCCCCCCCCCCCCCCCTCAAATTAGTTCTGATTGTACCAATTTGTTGTATAGTTGATGAATTTTTATATACGAATTATACTTATTGATTAGGTTGGTGGATGTTGATTATATTGTGTGGTGTGAATAAAGTGGAAAGGTACAGAAATTGCATGTATGTTTTGTGTTGGCAATGCCCAACTCCAACTGCAAAACTGCAACTGCATTCACATCACAACGCCCCTCCATAAATCCAGCACCTTTCTGCTCACCGCTCACTTGCCTTGCCACCCCCATCTAAAATTGGCTTTGAAACTAGCCTTTATCAGTTACATTTGTATGAGCTGTCCCATCCCATCTCTGCTTTAACTTATAATTATTTAACTAAGATCTAAGGATTATGATTGATTGGTAATTGGATGCAATGAAAAGTTTACAAATATTTGAAAATCATAATAAATTAATAAAATAATAAAGGGTTTTTATTTTATATTTGTATTATTATTAAAAAAAAAAAAAAGGAAAAGGGTAGACGGTATAAGGAGTATGTGGCTGGGATGTCTTTTCCCTGTTGGCTTGGCACAAACCAGAGCCAACCATTCTACACATGCCACCTCACCTAATCTAATTATAATACTACCCAAATTTCAATTTACATGAAACAATTAAAATCACAAGTAAAGTAATCTGGGCCGTATAATCCCTTTTGGACTGGGACTCTCGGCCCTCGGATCCCCAATTCTACTAATCTACGTGTGCTGCTTCTGCTTTTAGATGTATATAACCAACCAATCAGGCTTGGGGGTTGGCATCTTCTATTTCTACCAGACCCAAAATCTCCACAAAACCTATCGCTACACGCACTATCACACCACCACAAAGAGAGAGTTTTCGAGAAAGCGAGGATGGCGGCAACTGTCAGCGCGTGGGCTAAACCAGGCGCATGGGCTCTGGATTCGGAGGAGAACGAGACGGAGCTCCTCCAGCAACACAAGGAAGATGCCGATGCCGCTAACGGTCATTCCATTGCCGCCGAAACTGCCGAGTTCCCCTCTCTTGCCGCCGCCGCCGCCAAGAAAACTAAGAAAAAGAAGGCGCAGACACTTTCTCTTCAGGAATTCACCACGTACGGCGCGGCTAAGCCGTCAGCGTCTCAGCCGAAGGGCTTGACGCCGGACGAGCTCTTGGTTCTTCCTACGGGTCCGCGTCAGCGTTCGGCCGAGGAGCTCGATCGGAATAAACTTGGCGGCGGATTCAGATCCTACGGTGGCGGCATGAGGGATGAGCAACCGCGGCGTCAGGGAAGCTTTAATCGGGAGTCTAATCGTGAATTTGTGCCCTCTAGGGCTGATGAGACTGATGATTGGGCTGCGGGGAAGAAGTCGTCTAGTAATAATGGGTTTGAGAGAAGGGACAGGGGAGAAAGAGGGGGTTTTTTCTCGGATTCGCAATCGCGAGCAGATGAAGTTGATAATTGGGCGTTGAAAAAGAGTTTTGTTCCCTCGGAGAACAGGAGACATGAGAGGAGAGGGGGTTTCGGGTTGGAATCTAGTAATGGTGGTGCAGATTCGAGTAATTGGGTGTTGAGGAAGGAAGAGGAGGGGCGCAGGATTGGTGGAGCGTTTGATAGCTTGAGGGAGAGGAGAGTAGGGGGTCTTGAGTCGAATGGGGCAGATTCTGAGAGTTGGGGGAGGAAAAACGAGGATGGGAGTGTTAGTGGTAGGCCGAGGTTGAATCTGCAGCCTAGAACACTGCCGGTTGTGGAAGGGCAGAAAAGTGACAGTGCCAGTGTGGTGAAGCCTAAGGGAACCAATCCATTTGGTGAGGCCAGGCCAAGGGAGGAGGTATTGAAGGAGAAGGGCCAAGATTGGAAAGAGATCGAGGAAAAGCTTGAGTCTACTAAGATTAGGGAGGTTGTTTCTGCGGGACCCTCTGATGCGCCAAAGAGAAGCTTTTGGAGCGGAAATGGGAGAGACAGGTCTCGCCTGGAAGATAAGACTGAGAGGGCTTGGAGGAAGCAAGAATCAGCTGATTTGCCTTCCCAGAGGTTGGTGATTTAGTTATGAAATTGTATGAACTGTCGAGAATATTGAAATCTTTTGATTGCTGAAAATTTTTGAAAGTTTATATCTTGGTTGATAATGGCTTTATGCTTGGCATTTGGTGTATTGTCTAGAAACACAATGCGATGTGTTGGTTTTATTCAGCTGTACTGGATTGAATGATTATCTACTTTTAGTACTCTGTATATCTCATAGATGATGGCATATGGGATCTAATAAGATGATGGGGATTGTTTAAAAACTTTGTCCTTATTTTGGACAACCAAACAAAGCATTGAAGGCCTCTATTAAGCTCTATTTAGATGGGGCTGTCTAGCCTACCACCAGACCATGGTTATTTGCTGGTGCGAAGGCCATATATGACTTTTCTGTTATATTGATTAATCCAACATGTAGGTGGTGGCTGTGTTCATAATTGTTTGCTCTGCAAGTGCAATTATTTTGGCGACATGTGCATCAGTTTTGTATTATTGCAATATCTTTTATCTCATGCATTAGCTGATTTTGAGGTTAACTTGGTTGGATGCATTATAATAATTGATTGTCATAATGTATACTCGTGACCATTAGACATTTTATCATCTTGTCAATGCCCATTATAAATGGACATGAGTTTTTCTGGCACACTAATGAAATATCTGTGGAAAAGTAAAGCAAGGCATTAGAATTTGAGCCAATCTTGATATTTTCAAGACTAACTCTTTAATATTGTGGTTGAAGCCTTTTTTTTTTGCAGTCATTAAGCTTATCTTTACTTTTATTTTTGGTTAGTTCCGGTGAATCTGAAAATGAACCTGCTGAGAGCACTGAAAACGGACATGTTGAAGAGGCTAAAGAGGGAGATACTCAGATATGATATGCGGGGTGTTCTTTGAAAAGGAAGGGACAATACACAATGTGGCATAAAGAGTTGATGGTTGGACTCCTCTTGAAAGTAACATAGTTGAATCTGGCATGCAGAATTGATGTGCTGAATTTATAGTATGTTGGTTCTAGAGTTTTTCTTCCTTTGGTTTTGTTTTTTGTTACAAACATCATTCCAGTGCACATTGTAGAGCAATTTTGGTAGACTTACAGGTAGATTTCTTCAATGGCCTTTATGGGTTGTTTGTACTTGGTGTGGCGACTATTCAATGTGTTTCTATAATATTTTTTGAGTCCGTTCTGCATTGTGGAAATGATGTTATTCAAGCTCAAGCAAAAGAAGAAAGGACCTTAACCTGTTTCTCATACATACTCACAGACATCATTTTACTTTTATGCTTCTAAACTCAAATCTCTGTTGAGTGGGAATACATTCCGTTGTTTCCCTGAAATTGTTTCATTATATTGGAAGTATGGTTCGGTCCTATTTCTCTGATATTCCTATGGTACATCTGACGAGGAAAACTAATTTGGGGAGAGCATTGCTGTTGTAGCTACGAGTATATAGAGCTTCCTTCTAAATATTGTTTTCAACTTATATATTCATCACTGAAGCATTCTCAGTGTTTTGCTTTTGTCCCGGTCAAGATGGATTAGCTCTGCAGTTTTCAGGATTAGTTGAAGCGTTGCTGTATTTTGCTTGGTAATTACCTTTTATACATATGCATTATGTTTTGGATGCGAATGATCTGGACCAACCGGTTTGCAAGGTTCATTATGTTGCTCTTTATATAGGACTTCTGGAGTTCTACTATTTCCTGTGACAGCTGCATGTGTTCTAAGGTAAATGAGATTCAATTGCAAGGTTTTGCTATAAAGCTGGTTCTGTTTGTTTTGGTGGTTGCTGCTGTTTATGCTTTATTTTGTTGAGTCTGGGTTCCCAGTAAGCTCATTCCTATTTTACGGTAAACTACCTGATGACAGAAACTCATGTCAAACATCCCCCAAATTTGGTTTTGACTTTACAATGATACCAAGAAGAAAGGAAATAATCCTTCTTCCAACCAGGAGATTGATTGGTACCAACTCTCTGTAAGTGGAAAGAACTATGCTTGCACCAAGTTGCCAATTACTGTTTTCTGTCTCACTTTGCCCCCATTATTGAGTTTGGTTTCTCAACTTTCTGTGCGTCTGCGGATCCTGATTCATGGATGGAGTTTGCCATAGGAATGAACAAGCATTTTCTAAGAAACTGTAGAATTATAATGGACCATCTTAGGAGTTGGATACTAGTTAGCTAGTATCATTATGAGACGCAACTACTAGTTAAATTAATGAAATAAATTCTTCAAAATTTTCCACGGAAGGATCCCAGATGACAATGGCGGTTTGACTTTAATTGCAATGTGCGTCTGCACTAATATGCGTACCCCTCAACAGGGCCAATTTCAGATTATAGGTATAGAAGCATCCCACGCCATCTTCTTCTAGAAACACACAATTTCGACAGCTGCCTCTCATCTCTGAAAGACGAAACATATTGAATACGAAACACATAGGTAAGAGAAAATTAAAGAATGAAAACAGTTAGCAGGTTGGGTTAAAAACATATACAGGGCCTTTATGTAAGTTTAGTTCTTCAAATTCTACTGGTCATTGCTATTTGACAGGGGGAATGAATGGGTTCAATGCCACCCCATCCATGCATACAGAACCTTGTTGGCACATGATTTTTACAGTAGAACTACTTTCTTGACTGCCATTAGGCATGACCTCTTTCCTTCATGCGCTCAATTTTTGTCACTAATTAGTCTGTTTACCACTAATATATTTTCTTTTCTTGAAAATGTTTTATCAGATTAAATAGGAAGCTACCAAAGAAAATGTATATTCCGGAAATAATAAAAGCAGGCAAAGGTTGATGGGGTGATTTAAATCCATGTCCCTTTTCCTTCCTTCTACAGGGAGAATAAATTAGACGCTGAGACCTTGTTGGAGTCATTGGACAACTATTGATCCCTTTCCTATTAATGCTTACAATTCTTGAAACAAAGTGCAACTTTTATCGTTGAAATATGGAAAAAAAAAAAAAGAAAAAAAGGGTGCAACTTTGATCGGGAGTGATGGAAGCTGGATTCTAATAATTCCAGCAGCCTTAAATGCAAATCCGTACCTTTCCCTCGATCTCAGAAGACACTTGTTTCAGTTCGTAGCTCATAAATGCAGGCAGTTGAGAGTTGAAGCAACAGCACTGATAATTACTGCCAACTTTTCCTTTTTCCTTAGTTAAGCGCTTATTCACATTCGTTCACACCAAGAATTCTCTTTACAGGCTTTACTACTTATTCTTGTCTTGGCAGCTTTTCGTCTGCTCACAGCTTCTCAGAGTCCATGGATTGGTCAAAGAAGCTTTTCTTCACAGCTTTTCTAATTGTTGCAGCATCCATTGATGGAGCTCATGGAGATGCCATGGTCACTGGAACAGTGTTCTGTGACCAATGTAAAGATGGCCAGATATCCCTTTTCGATTATCCCTCATATGGTACATTTCTATGGTTCTTGCATTTTGTTTCTCTGGGTGGATTTTGGATTTATGTTTCTTTGTTGCTTATAGTTGGTGACTAATCGCTCAACAGTTCCTTGTTTACAAATCTGAAACATTAATGTATATCTGGTGGGCCAACTTTCATTACAGTGACTACTCCTATAACATAGTTTTGTACCTGGTAAAGTTATAGTTTTTAATCTTAAATGTGGGAATTCTTGAATCCTACTTATTTTCTTTTTCCTCTATTTCTGAGGAAGTGAAATCAATGAAGAACGATAGATAAGCAGATCTCAGATTTCAGTTAACTAATGATTAACAACATAAGCTATTAGCTAAGATTAATTCCTGACAGCTTTCCAAGGTTTTGCTGAAATTAAGGAGGAGCGATTCTGTATGAAATTTGCTATTATTTTAAAAATACTTACAGTGAGATGAAATATTGTTTTATACAGGAGTAAAAGTGACAATGGCCTGTCCAGGCAGTGATGGTCAATTCACAACATGGGGAGAAGAAACCACAAATTGGGTAGGAAACTACGCTATGAGGTTTGAGGGCACACCAAACTTGAGTGGCTGCTACACCCAGGTTTCGGGCAGCGGGCAAGGATCAAATGGCTGTGGGGCAGTAGCTGGTCCACCCAAGTATGTAAGACTCATGTTCGATATGTTTGACACTGAAATGTACACGGTGGATCCATTGCTTGCTCAGCCTGCAGAGCCCATGTCCTTTTGCCCGAAAGCTGCTACCCCCAACCCGGTTGCCCCTTCCAATCCTCCACTGGTTATACCGCCACCGGCACCTCAGCAGCCACCTTTGCCACCAGTTCCTAGGTTGCCTCCAATGCCTCCAGTATCGTTCTTGGAAGCTTCAGCTTGCCCATACCAGTGAGTTGATGGTTTTAGAGCGTAATAATCACAGTTGACACATCTTGAAATTTCTGCACCGTGTTTTACATTACAAATTTCAGATGATCGCAGGAGAACCTTAATGTAAAACATAATTGACAAGTGTGTTGGTGACAAGCAATATATGTCACCAGCACATGAGTCTTAAGTTTTTGATCAAAAGTGCAGCTAAATCAAGTTTGGTACTTCTTGTGTTGTAGGAAATGGATGATGCCTGAATACAGATGCTACTGGAAGGTGGTGACCCCGGACACGAAAGTAGCTGTGGTTTTCGGGCTGATTGCTGCCCATAAATACGGCACAGATATGACCCTGGGGCAAGGTATGAGGGGAAGAGGGGATCCCTATAGAACCCTCCTGCGAGAAGGGACGACTGCACTTCTCAACTCCTACAACAGCATCCAGTTCCCCTACCATCCTCTTGGTGTCATCCAGCACATGAATTGGGCGCTGATGGGGTCGACCCGACATGTCCTCCACACTGCTTTGAGCTTCATGAGGGCAAATTCAGGCACGGGCACTAATGCCACTTGCAGATTCACTACTTGCAAGTGATTTTATTACCTCTGTCCAGGATCATTGCATACATATTGGTTCTTTCCTATGTTTGCTTTTACGATTGTAATATGAAGGCTAGAGATTGAAGAGACCCCCCATTATGTCTATGTATGTATTTTTGTTGTTTGTTGAGTGGAAGAGGATGGATAGATGTAAAAATATGAACTCTCAGCGTCTGAAACATTACATTTTCACTCAGGCTGGAATAAAACGTTACTTTGCATTATACGCCATTATATTCATATGAGAGGCCCGATTCGTATTTCAGACTACTTGTGTGCAGTCTGCTGTCTCTCTCATTCAAACACTATCTTGACATTTTTAATTAGCTCTAATCTAATATTAATCGACTAGCGAGAGTGAGAATTCTTAGATTGTAGTTAATTAAAGTCGAGCTGTAATCGATTCAATTTGTTTGACGGGAAACCTGAGTTGACTTTATCTGTTGATATACCAGACCAGAACACAGAAACGAAAGAAGCAAGCTTGTGAGAAAACAAGGCCATGGAGAGGATCAGATGGGACCCGTCATTTCTCCTCTCCCAGCCTCTCATCATTCTCCTACTTCTTCTTCTCTCAGGCCCGCTCTTCAAGATCGATGCCCAGGATTTCACAATACAGGAAGCGACCATCAAGGACGTGCAGCGCGCATTCACCGAGAAGAAGCTCACCTCCCGCCGACTCATTGACTACTACTTGAACCGCATCGAAAGTCTGAATCCGGAGCTTCGCAGCGTAATCGAAGTAAATCCCGACGCGGTTTATCAGGCGGATAGGGCTGATGTTGAGAGGGAGGGAAACAATGGCAGCCGTCCAGCTCTCCACGGAATTCCGGTGCTCCTGAAGGACAGTATAGCTACCAGGGACAAGCTTAACACCACTGCTGGGTCGTACGCCCTGCTGGGGGCGGTGGCGCCACGTGACGCTGGAGTGGTGGAGCGACTGAGGAATGCAGGTGCGGTGATTTTGGGAAAGACGAGTATGAGCGAGTGGTACCACTTCCGGTCGCCTGGTATCCCCGATGGGTGGTGTGCCAGAGCTGGCCAGGGTGTGGTTAGTCTCTCTCCTATTTCTTTCAGATAGTTGTTATAGTTGAAGAATTACCCTTTTTTAACAGCCTTAAGATTTACTAAGTATTATAGGGTTGCATCTGAACGAGAAACCTTACTAGAATAGCCAGGAAGAAGGATGTTATAACACGAATAATGAAATTCATGAGGATCATTTGTGTAGCATTTGAGTTGGGGAATTCAATGTACCTTATTGAGATAAGGTTTTTGGCGCTAAGCTCTGACTTAGCTTTTGCATTGATCAGCCGTTGTGGTTGAGGCTATCATATAATTTGTTTTTCTTTGTGGTGATCTAATCCAGAATCCTTATGTGAAAGGTGGAGATCCATGCGGTTCAAGTAGTGGATCAGCAATATCAGTAGCAGCAAACATGGTCATGGTATCGCTGGGGACTGAGACTGATGGATCCCTCATCTGCCCTGGCGATCATAATTCTGTCGTAGCTATCAAGCCCACTGTTGGACTCACTAGCCGAGCTGGTGTTATCCCTCTTTCACCGAGACAGGATACTGTTGGGTAATCACATTTGCAAAATTGACTACTTTCCATCTTGTATCTCGTTTAATCCCAACTTCTAGGTTATGATATTTCTAGTATTCTTGCGAATATTGAGTTTCCTGGATACTAGCTTATTATGAAAATGAATTCAGGCCCATATGCAGAACAGTTTCTGATGCTGTTAATGTGCTGGATTCAATCGTCGGCTTTGATCCAAGGGACTCAGAAGCCACAAAGGCTGCAGCCAAGTTCATTCCACTGGGTGGCTATACACAGTTTCTCAATGAAGATGGGCTCAAGGGAAAGAGATTGGGTGTCATAAAATATCCATTCTTGGCCCTTTCAAAAATATCTGTATCCAGTCCAGTTTTTGAGGGCCACCTTCAAACCTTAAGGTGAAATTTAAACGTAGTTGAGACAAATTAGAATTTCAAATTAGTTCCATGCAAGCATCATCGAAATAATATATTGGTGGTTTTGCATCTCAAGGGAGAAGGGTGGAATCATACTAGATAATTTGGAGCTACCAAACATTGATGTGATCCTGAACCCTTTACTATGCGGAGAGGCATTGGCTTTGATGGCTGAGTTCAAGCTTTCTCTAAACGACTATTTGAGAGAACTAACCACTTCTCCAGTGAGGTCATTATCCGACATTATAATCTTCAACCAGAACAATCCTGATTTGGTTAGTCCTCAGTAAAATGACGCCGGTTCATGTTGATTTGGTACTATCATTCAGTTTTTTGCATGAAATTCATGATCTGAACTATATACTGGTTGTTGCAGGAAAGAAGTGAGGAATTCGGTCAGGAGATTCTAGTAGCTGCAGACTCAACAAATGGGATTGGAGAGGAAGAGAGACAGGCTATAGAAATGATGGAGAATCTGTCTCGAGACGGGTTTGAGAAGCTGATGTTGGAAAATGAGTTGGATGCAATTGTTACACTGGGTTCGGATGCATCAACTGTTCTAGCAATTGGGGGGTTTCCAGCTATCACGGTTCCTGCTGGGTACGACTTAGATGGCATGCCCTTCGGCATTTTCTTCGGTGGCCTAAAAGGCACAGAACCTACACTGATCGAGATTGCTTATGCGTTTGAACAAGCCACTCTAATTCGGAAGCCCCCTCCTTTCAGATCAATTGAGTTAGCTTTTGTGTAATGCATTTGGAAGTCATCAATGCGTGTGTGATTTTCCCAATGCTTCACGCATTCTTAACGTACTCAAATCCAGCAAAAACCTTTCTGTACTTTGCTTGTGTTTAGATTCAAACTCGGATGCTTTATAATTCAGGTTGAAACTTAAAAGGGCTACATATAGTGTACGCTAATCTTAAATAAAATCGTTTTCGTAAAGACTTTATGAGACGCATGTGGCATTCTTGTCGGCGCTTTTGTCTGTTAATGAAGAAACCGCCTTGGCAACTCCCATATCTCTTCCCTTTGTCTTTTTCCGAGCAATCAAAAGTCCAGGTACGAGGTTTACCAAACAACCCAGGTGCAAAAATCTAGTACTGTAAAAAGTTACGAACAGGCCAACATGGAAGGATTGATTTTACAATAGAAGAAATCAGTATAGAAGAAATTCGACAGGCTTTCGTTGAAGGCAGACTCACCGCAAGAAAGCTAATCGACTTCTACTTGCACCAGATCGAGACCTTGAATCCGGTGCTGCGAGGGGTTATAGAGGTGAACCCTGACACTCATAAACTAGCGGATGAATCCAACAGGGAGAAGGAGAGGAGTAAATGGGAGGCCGATTGGTGGAGCTGGGTGAGCTGCATGGCATTCCTGTGCTCCTCAAGGACACCATTGGAACAAATGACAAGTTGAACACCACGGTCAGTTCCTACGCATTCGAAGGTGAGCCGGGATGCCGGGGTGGTGGAGCGGCTGAGGAAGACTGGAGCCATCATTTTGGGCAAAGCTAGTCTGAGCCAGTGCCCAGTGGTGTAAGTTTCGTTCTCTCAGTGGAGTTCCAAATGGCTGGTGGGCGCGAGCTGGACAAGGAGTGGTTTGTACCTCCAAAAACCACATCAATAGGCTAATGTTGGTTACAAAAATTAATGGCTTGAAGTGTGTTGGTTTGCTTATATTGAGTATAATAGAGTTCACAATTGTCTTTCTTTTAAAAAATCAGCATTATTTTGAGCAAACCCTGTACACATTGCAAAATATCCAACAGAAGAAAGAAAAAATGTTGTGCATGGTGGTTTTCACACTAGAATTCGAGATAAGAAAAAATTGTTGCAGTCTGTCTGATTCTAGGATTTGATGAAGCAATATGAAGGAAAATAAAATTCAGCAGAAACCAAAGAAAATTATTTGCCCAGAGTGAGTTCCAGGAACACTGTAGCTTTCCTGAATAAAGGTGGAAAAAGGAATCTGGAGTGAAATGGAAAATGGATTATAATATGATCCTAATTTAATGATTTGTTCTTGAGCTGTTCCTCTGCTGATTTTCATTCATCAGCTTTTCATCTATGTTTATATGATCTGAACCATGTTCGGTTCTGTTAATAGCAAATACCATTTCTTATTCGACGAATACAAAATCCATATGTACCTTCCGTAACACCATGTGGATCAAGCAGTGGATCTGCAATATCAGTGGCAGCAAACATGGAGTTGGTTGCACTAGGGACTGAAACTCACAGCTCCATCATCTGCACTTCAGATCATAACTCGGTCATGGGGTTCAAACCTGCTGTAGGCCTCACAAGCCGAGCAGGGGTTATACCTATGACACCTCGCTTGGACACAGTCGGGTAACCCCTGATCCTCGACAAATTTCATCCCTTAGTTAGCGGTTACTATATGTTAATGAGTTTCTAGAGAAGTCAAATTTGTGAGAAAAATAGGAACAGAGTAGTAATGAGTGTTACATGGAACTAAGACGGCTTAAAGGCAATTTTTATCCCCTAGCTTTAGGCTATTCTCGTTTTGATCCTCTAAATTACTAGGGTTTCATTTTGGTCTCATAAAATTGAAAAAATCTCAATTTTGGTACAAATTTGGTCGGAAAGTTGAGTGACTTTCTCCGAACTAAGATTGATGCTCATTTTTCCTGAATGTTGTGCAGGCCAATTTGTAGGACTGTATCAGATGCAGTTTCTGTGCTTGACGTGATTGCAGGTTTGGACCCAAGATGAAGCAACAGGCGAGGGGGCTAAGTTTATTCCTGAAGGTGGGTATAAGCAGTTTCTTAATGAAAATTGAAAGGAAAGAGGCTTGGATTGTCAGACATCCCTTTTTGGAAAAAATTAATGATACTGCTGAAATTGCAGCATGTGAGCTTCATATACATACATGCAGGTATTAGTGCATCTCAACTCTCAATTTTTATTTTGTTTAAGGTAACGGTGCAGAGAACTCTGAGGGAACATACGTAGAAAATGATTGGTATCCACAAAATTTGTGTAGGTTCTTAATATTATACTGGAAGAAGTTAGTTTTCTTAATATACCAAAATGTTGTGGTTTGGTATTGAAGGAAGAGAGGTGCAGAGTCATAGACAACTTGAAGATAGATGATGTAGAGACAATTCTGGAACCCAATCACAGTGGTGAAGTTTCAATTATGATGGCTGAGTTCAAGGCAGCTATAAATATTTACCTGAAAGAGCTGGTCGAATCTCCCGTGTGGTCTTTAGTAGATATTATTGCCTTCAATGAGAGCAATGCAGAGTTGGTATGAGAAGACAGTTTTTTACCGTCAGATCCGCTTGTGGAGCTTAAGTTTTAAGTTTAGAAAAGAGTACGCTGTTTCAGACCTCTATTGAAGTAATAACTATAGTAGAACTATTGCAATTTCAGGAAAAGCTTACAGAGTATGATCACCATACTTTCATAGCAGCTCAGAAGACAGATGACTTAGGAGAGCATGAGAAGACTATACTTGAGAAGTTAGAAAATCTTTCGTGCAATGGGTTTGAGAAATTAATGAAGGAGAATGAATTAGATGCAGTAGTGATACCAGGTACGTGTGCTTGCCCAATTTTTGCATTTGGAGGCTCTCCAGCAATAACTGGCCCAGTCGGCTATGCGACTGACGGATGCCGTTTGGAATCTGTTTTGGGGGATTAAAGGGCAGTGAGCCAAAGCTGATTGAAATTTCATATGCTTTTGAAAAAACTACAAAGGTTCGCCGGCCTCCTCCTGTTGGTGGTAGGCTAGGAGGCAGTAGAGTACTCCATTTCACTTTAAATGCTTGGGTAAATGAATTTTTTCACCTTGAGATGAATTGGCCCAGGAGGACTTGTTTTCTGTTGTCTTCAATTCAATGTATATACTGTTGCATAACTGTATTACTGTCATTAAAATTTCGAAAATCAGGAGTGGTTTCCTTAATCAGTTGATTTTGCATAAACATGTTTTTGACAATGGATGTGTGCTTTCATTGAGACTCACTAAATAAAATTTTGTTATCTTGTCTGCTTTATTTTTGGGTAAAAGGCAGCTTGCATTAATTTAAAAGGAAGTGATACAACAAGATGGTGCACACCTTGTCTTCTTGTTCTATGTTTTGCTTTCAGCCTTAATTTTGTGGGATTGTCTAACATAGCTCTTATTATGGATCGCTCAATTGTTTCCACAGCTTCAAAACTCTTTTTCTTTAGGTTTATTCTTTATGTGCTGCAATGATGTGATGTCTTCAGTGATCCAACATGAAGCTGCCCAACCAGAAACCAGAAACCACGCCTGCTATAAATAAGTCCAAGTATAACATCAGAAATAGGCGGCAGAGTACAGAAATTGTCATACACTTGTATGCAATTATGTTATTTGTCCTTTCCTTTTTGATTCAATTTGACTTGGTTATATTAAGATCTTGGAGAAATTACTCTATGATAGGATACAATTAGAAAATCCAAAATAAAATTTTCTAGTCATTTTCAAATCAAATTGCATCACATGAGAACCACAGATGATATATCCCGAGGTTGTGGTTGTATGAAGGGGAAGTAAATCAATCCATCAGATTTAGGTCAATTCTATATACACTATGCAGGCTCAACGCTCATTAGCTTTACTTAGCCTTTTCGCCTTCAGTTTTTTAGCATGGCACTCACAGATCGACACATGCAATGCACTTTCAGTAAGGGAAGCCACAATTCAGGATTTGCAGAATGCTTTCCAGCAAAACCAACTGACCTCGAGGCAACTTGTTGAGTTCTACCTCAATGAGATTAAACGGCTAAATCCCATTCTTAAAGGGGTTATTGAAGTAAACCCTGATGCACTTTATCTGGCCGACAAAGCGGACCAAGAAAAGAAGGCTAAGCAACCTGGTTCATTATCCTGGCTGCATGGTATTCCTATTCTGCTGAAAGATAACATTTCTACCAAAGATAAGCTTAACACGACGGGTGGATCATTGGCACTGTTGGGATCAGTTGTGCCTCGAGATGCAGGTGTCGTGACAAAACTGAGGAAAGCAGGGGCTATCATTCTTGGGAAGGCTAGTTTGAGTGAATGGGCTAATTTTCGCTCTTTAACTGCCCCAAGTGGCTGGAGTGCCAGAGGTGGCCAAGGAAAGGTGAATTTCTATATATGAACATGCTTGTATTTGCAAGAATGGGTTTCAATATCGTTCACCCTTTATTCTGTCAATTCAAAAACAAAATAGCTACCTGCCTGCTTGCATTTTTAAGTAATCACTGAGAGATTTTGTCCCCTAATAATGTGCAGAATCCTTATGTTCTGTCGGCTGATCCTTGCGGCTCGAGCAGTGGATCAGCAATATCTGTGGCTTCTAACATGGTGGCAGTATCACTGGGAACTGAGACTGATGGTTCGATAATATGCCCTTCTGGCTTCAATGGTGTGGTGGGCATAAAACCAACTGTTGGTCTCACGGGTCGAGGTGGTGTAATTCCAATTAGTCCAAGGCAGGACACTGTAGGGTATGTCTTTTTTTAAAATGCGTGTATGTGTGTGTGTGTGGAACATCATTCTTGTCAGAAAATACTGGAACAAAGTTTTACATATTGTTGTGTTTAACATTCAGTTTAATTATAATCAACGTCACCAATTAGGAAAGCAGACTGCAGATTGCTCAAATTCTGTGCAAGCTCATAGCATTTCCTCAAGAACTTGAGTGAATAACAGAACGAACTTCTCTAATGATTTGGATAAACAGGCCTATCTGCAGGACTGTATCAGATGCCGTTACTGTTCTTGATGCAATAGTTGGGTTTGACTATAATGATGCTCAAGCAACCCGAATTGCCTCAAAGTATATTCCCTACGGTGGTTACACCCAATTCTTGAAAGCTAATGGACTTAAGGGAAAGAGATTGGGCATCGTAAGGAATCCTTTCTTTACTTTTTCTGATCAACTTGTTGAACAAACATTTGAGCAACACTTCCAAACATTAAGGTGAAAGCTTTACTCTTTCTGTTATAGTTTTTCCATTGATCATCAAACTGTGCTCATACAAAATACAACTACAACTTTCTTGAACTTCAGGCAGCACGGTGCGATCTTGGTAGATAATTTGGAAATAGCCAACATCAACACAATTTTGAACTCCACTTTAAGCGGCGAAGCAACAGCATTATTAGCTGAATTCAAAATTTCATTGAACTCTTACCTGAAAGAGCTAACGGCTTCCCCAGTCCGGTCCCTGGCAGAAGTCATAGCCTTTAACCAAAAATTTTCTGATGTGGTATGCAGCAATAGATATTCGAGTGAACATTTAAACATACTTGAATAACATCTTGAACGGTGAATTGTACATATCCTCAATGAAACGTTTTTGCAGGAAATGATTAAAGAGTTTGGCCAAGAAATCTTTTTGGCTTCTGAAGCAACTAATGGGATTGGGACTGCAGAGAAGAAAGCAACATGGAACTTAGAAAATTTGACGAGAAGCGGATTTGAGAAACTGATGATCCAGAACAAGCTGCATGCATTGGTGACTGCTGGAGCAGGTGTTGCTCCAGTTCTTGCAATTGGAGGGTTTCCAGGAATCACTGTTCCTGCTGCATATGACAGCAAAGGTGTTCCAATAGGCATTTGTTTCGGTGGATTGAGGGGTTCCGAGCCTAAACTGATTGAAATTGCTTATGGGTTTGAGCAGGCGACAAAGAGCAGGAAGCCTCCAACGTTCCTACCATAAAACTGAATTACATGTCATTTTTGTCTAGATCCGAGCTCTTTCTTCGTTCTAAATCCTAGTCTGAATGTTTTCTTGAAACACGATTCATATAGTTATCAATATCAATTAATCATACGGTTTTCTGAAAAAGACATACATCTGACCCTCGTTTGATCTTTACAAAAATTAAACATTCTTTCTTATAGTAAAAAAAGAAATGAACTTATCAGGGTATAAGCGATTGACCTCAAATAATTAAAAATCAAATTTGATACGGCAAAGATTACCAGAATATTTTTGGGTTTTATTTCCATCAACAGATTTTCGTATGATTTGGTTGGAGTGATTTACTTAGTCAAATATCTGCAGATATCTTTACAATCATTACATTATAAGGCAAAAAGAGATACCTTATGATAACTCATATCTCATCTTTTTTTTTTTATGGAAAAATTATTGTACAACCACACAATACTTCAACAAAGAAAAAACACATTTCATTGTTCTAAAAATGAACATATAGCATAATCTATAGTCATTACATTTTTTCTCAGCTAATACTTTTTACATGTCACATCCACTGTTATATTATATTTTTATCTTGCGACCACTCTCATTTCAACGAAATTCACTCCATTAGTTGAGACAGGATGAGAAGAAAACACAAACAATCACACTTGTCAATACTCGTATCCTGCCTGTGTCAATTACTACAGAGTCAATGCAATGGCTCAAAATGGAAAGAACGTAATGTAGGGATCCGAATAGATTCAACATGCAAATAATTGAAGGCTGCAATTTAGGAAGGTAAAACAATTGAAAACCAGTTTGAATTCATCTTAGTTTAGTATAAATACTAAGACACCAGTTGCAGGTTCGCAAAGCAGAGAAATGGAGAAGGCTGTGTTAGTGGCATGGATATTAGTACTTAGCGTATGGACTACACCAGTTCACTCCAAATACTACTCCAAAAGCCGACCGTATGAGCCAGTTCAGGAAAAGAGAACTCGTCTTCACTTCTACGTTCATGACATTCTAAGTGGAAACAAACCAAGTGCAGTGCAGATAGCTGGTCCAAACACCACTAAGAAAGAGGATGGGCCGACACCGTTTGGCACCACATTCGCCATTGATGATCTACTCACGGAAGGGCCTGAGATAACCTCAAAAGTCATTGGCAACGCACGAGGAATATACGTCTCATCCAGCCAGGGCAAGGACTTGACTTTGGTCTTGTATATTGATCTTGGTTTTACAAGTGGGGAGTTTAAAGGGAGTTCACTCAGTGTGTTTTCCAGGAATCCGATAACGGAGAATCACCGGGAACTGGCTGTGGTTGGAGGGAGAGGGCGGTTCAGGCTGGCCAGGGGGTTTGTTTTGGTCAAGACATATTCCTTGAACATAACTAATGGTGATGCTGTTCTTGAGTACACTGTGGAGGTTGTTCATCCTTGAGGGATTAGGTTTTATTGTATAATGCTGGAAGTTCATGGAAACATTTCTCTTCTTTTCTAACTAATCCAGAATCAGTTTTTACATCTGTTGTTTAAGATGCAAATCCTGGTTTTCACTATTTATTTGTGAGGCATCCCATGTGCCTACAAATTTTATAAATATTAAAAAATATATATATAAAATAATAAGTTAATATTAAATTTATAAATAGTGACAAATAAAAAATAATTTTTATTAAAAAAAAGTAAAAACTATTGAAATATAATGGGGGAGTGGGAAGTTAGATGGATAAGTGGGAGGTTAATAAATAAATTAAAACTAATATACCAAAATAATTGAGACACTTTTATATTTGTCACCCATTATAGCATCATCCACCAATCATTGACTTGCTTTCCCAAAATTCCAATATTAACTACTTGGTAAAAGTGAAGTTTCTATACAACCTTCACTCAAAAAGAAAGACCAAAAAAGAAAAAAGGATGCAGTATACCAACTACGTTCTTGTTAATGCATTAGTTTATTCAAATTCTTCTCCACTCAATTAACAAATCCTATCAATCTTAGGTCAAGAGGGTTGGTGGGAAAAATGGAACATCTCTCATTTTTCTACCTTGAAAGATGGTCCAAAGAATAGTAGTTGTTGTTTGCCTACTTGTCAAAATTCTTAGAGACTTTTCTCGAACTAGCCTTCCACACATGTCCAATTTTAATTAGTTTAACTGCTCTACTAAACTTTAATTTGCTCCCTTGTATATATACATCCACATACTCTTTTTGATTTCCTGCATTTCAGAGAAGAAAGAAACACAGAGCCAAGAATGGGACGTCTAGATTCACTTTCGGTTTCCATCTTTCTCGTTTTAGCCATAATTACAGGGGCGGCTGCTCAGCCCCAGCCCAATGATCAAGTTACATGGGCGAAGAGAGTCGAAACAGGAACTGAAGTCATAACCACTCTCCAATTCTATTTCCATGACAAAGTGAGTGGGCAGAGTCCAACTGCCACAAGGATTGCTCAAGCTCCCCAAACCAACAACTCATCCACCCTCTTCGGCATGTTGATGATGATCGATGACGCGTTGACTGTTGGGCCTGATCCATCGTCCAAGATTGTGGGACGGGCCAGGGGGTTGTACGGGTCAGCGGGGCAGACGGATTTTGGGCTGATTATGGTCCTCAACTATGGGTTCACGGATGGAATATATGATGGTAGCTCCTTTAGCCTTCTTAGTATCAATCCGGTGATGCAACCCGTCCGGGAGATGGCCATTGTTGGTGGGACGGGCCTTTTCCGGTTGGCTCGTGGGTATGCCCTGGCGCACACCTATTGGGCTGATGCTGCCACGGGTGATGCCATAGTTGGGTACAATGTTACAATTGCCACCTACATTTAAAATGCAGTAATTAGTAGCTTATTTTCCGTTTTGGTTCTGAAATCAACCCACAACATGGCCTTAGAATGTAGGAGGGAAAATTGAGTTGGGCTACCTCTTTTGTTGAGGTATTCAGATAGAATGGTTAATTTAGTTTGTGTTGAGGAGGCAAATGTTGGAGAATATGCATTTTAATTTTCAAAGCTAAAATAAAATGAGAGTAGGTTACTTGGTGGGATGCAGAAGAAGACGAACCGATGGCTGCCATTTATGGAAAACGTAAGCTTGACTTATAATAAGAGTTTTCATGTGTTTGTATCTAATTCAAGTATAACTAATACCAACAATTTAATTCAAATCTTATCAGGAATCGAGAATTAGATGGGTGTGATGGATGGTACGTATGCCCAACAAATATACTTGACTTTTCCAACCTCTCTGCCCTCCATTGTTGCTTAATCTGCCATCATCTCTAATTTCCAACTACTATCACTTCTTTTCTGCAGTGTAATTAATTAAATCAAGGTTCCCAACTCAATTTGTGTTACAAGATTTATATATATCTAGGGTAGAGTTGAAAAACGGAATAAAAAGGCCAGGAGCCCCAATTAGAGTTGAAAAATAAATTAAATTACCCAATTTTCAGTTGAAATTAATTGATAAAAATTTATTTGAATTCGAATTGTTAAACGTATAACAAAGGGCAAAATATCTTTTTTGTTCCATAGAATAGGGGTAGAATTTATTTTGGTACCACAATTACGACAAATATCGCTTTTAATCCCATAAAATTTATAATTACATATTTTTAGTCCCAAAAGTTCACATGCGTTGTGGTTTTGGGACTAAAAAGATTTTGTGATTTTGAGACTAAAAAGACCCAAAATCACATTTTCTTTTAGAACTAAAAGGACATGATTTTGAGTTTTATGAGACTAAAAACATACATGACATAGTTATGGTACCAAAACAAATTTTCTACCCTTATTTTATGGTACTAGAATAGAATTTTGCTATGTAACAAATTAAACTTGAACAAAAAAATTTTGTTAGATAAGCTTTCAAGCTTAGCTCGATCAATCTCGATTCAATTAATACAAAAATAATAATAAAAAAATCAAACCTTTCAAACTTTAGCTTATATTTAATTCTGTTAAAACTCATTTAAACTTTATTAAATCAATAATCAAATAAATTCTAACATAATTTTTAGAACTCGATAATAGTTAAAATTTTGAATAGATTAGAAACACTTATATACCTAACCATAATATATATGTGATATCCATCTCCACGTGCACCTACCCCCATTCAGCACCAGTCCCTTCACTTAACTATGGTAAATTGGGTTTAACACTATGGTTAACAAGTTTTATATATAGTCACCATATATACACCTCTATAAAAACATAAACTTGTCGGAGTCAATGAATTTGTATAAACCTTAATTAGAGGTAAACTAACTCAATTTGTATTGGGTACGTACGTACACTTCATCTACGTGACGTGGAACGCACCAAGTACTATATAACAAAGTTTAGGTGCAGACGGCTGCAAACCTTAATTGTGTAAGTATGTAAGAACGATATATAAAACTAAGGCTTTATTAGTATACATGGATTCATGCGAGAAAATTTTTGTCCAGACCAATTCTAGTAAAATCAAATCAATTTTAAATTTAGTGTATTATACTTATGATGTGATTTGTTTATTTTTTTTAAATTGTACACCAATCACACAATAAGTATATTGTACTTATCGTATGATTGATTCAAATTTGATCAAATTAGATTCGAATTAAAATTTTCCATACACGCGACCCGGTGCTTAGAAGAACACTGGAAATAGTTCAAAAAGTTGGACGTCATGCATGAACAATAAAAATTACGTACCCTAACTAATCTTCCCACTTAAAGTTAATCATCACGCTTCTTCAACAACTCCATATAAGAGAGCTGATCATCGCACCAACTTTTTCATACAATTAACCACTTCCCCTATCGATCTTGAGGATTCTCTCCTCAATGGCAAACATTATAATTTTCATCGTAATATCCTCTTTGTCCATAGCCTGCATACCTAGTGGTTATGCTAGAAAACAAGGTCCTGTAGACAACGAAAAAGCATGGTTCCAGAACATCTGCCAAGGAAATGAAAAAGTGGCCAAGCTTCAGTTCTACGTTCAAGATGTCCTAAGTGGTGAAAATACGACAGTCTACGAGATCGCTCGTGCCTCTATCACTTCTAATTCTCCAACTGCGTTCGGTCAGGTTAGAGTTCTGGATGACCTGCTCACTGCCGAGCCGGATATCAACTCGGAGGTAGTGGGTAGAGTTCAAGGGCTGATCACTTCAGCGGACTTGGAAACATCAGCCTTAGCCATAAACCTTAACTTCGTTTTCACGTCGGGCCAGTATAGTGGAAGCACGATTAGTATTTTGGGACGGAATCAGATCATGAACAAAGAACGTGAGTTGCCGGTGGTTGGTGGTACCGGGGTGTTCCGTTTTGCACGTGGATATGCTATTACCAGCACTCATTCTTACAATGTTGAGACCAGTTATGGTATTCTTGAATATACGATTTATGTGACTTACGTGGATGATTCTAGCATGCGTCTGCAGGCAAACATGTGAAAGCTTCTCCCCTCCCCAAATTTAAGCATTTTAATTTCTTGTGCCCGTTTCCGTTTGTTACATGTAATTCATCTACTTTTGGACTTGGCTAGAAAAGATGTCATGTAATGGAAGTGCATGTATGAAATATTGGCTAAATTACAATGACCTTCCCTAAAGTTTGACATAATGACAAATACATTTTTGTCGTTTGAAATTATCAATTTTGCGTTTACAGTATTTTTTTTATTTTTATTTTAAGAATTAAAAACTTATAAAAATTCAAAGGTGTGAACGAAAAAAATTAAAAAATTATAAAAAGTCCATTCAGTCCATAAAAAAATTTAAAATTTTTAAAAATAAATAATATTTTATAATATTTTTAATCCACATGGGTATTGTGGTCAATTCACCACGGAATATAGATGGAAACCTAACTGATTGGAGTAATTGTTAGACGTTCGTTAAAATTAGAGGAGTATTGATAATTTTTTAAACAATGAAGGGATAATCGTAATTATGCCAAACTTTAAGGGAGATTGTTGTAATTTACCCATGAAACATATATGCCAATGGTTTTAGGGTTTATGATATTCCCTATTTTCTTTGGTTACTAGCCACTGTGGCATGCAATATCTGCACCATATAATCATAGATACGATATAAATTTTAAAAACAAAAATCACATACATATAAATATATGATTAAAAGTGATTAATATGAGTGAAAGTAAATTCTAAATATGATAATATATCGACGATTAAAAGATGATGTAAACCATTTAAAATAAAAAAGTAATTATGCTGGAACAAATATATAAGAGTGCAATTGAAATTTTAAAATTTGCTATTGTGATATCACAAACAACAATTGTAAGTGAGGAGCGATTTATATATATATTATTAAAGTATTAACTATAAATTTATATATATAGGACGTACTTTACAATTTATACCATAATAAAAGAGAAGTCTATTATCATACCCTTTAGACTTGCCGTTGGAATTAGACCCATTTTATATTTTGAAATCAATATTGCATAAAAAAAATAATTATTTATAATTGTTATATATTTTAGACACACATAAAATGCAGTGTGTGGTGTTAGTATTTGGTTTGAGAAACCCAAAATTAGAAATGATTTCAAAATGAATATAAGTCTGCACACATGTAAAAATAGAAACGTATGAATTCAGACCCGGCCCAACAATACCCATATTGATGTGTAAAATGTGACCGCTGATACTAGCAGTTCCCACTCGCCCAATTCACTCACTCTTCTCAACTGTATATCTTTAATCATAATTATACAAACACCTCACCAAATTTTTGAATCAATTACACTAATATTTCCTCTACTCATACGTATAATCCCTCTTAACTCTCATACTATCATCAAATAAAATATAATTGTAAAAAATGCAGTACAATTTTGAGAGAAAAACTACTGATCCCACTACAAGAAAGAGTTTGGGGGTTGGGGCCCAGATTCATGATCACCAAAGCTGCAAGAGAAACGTCTGGGGGAAGGAAAAAGCAACCTCCAACCCGACTCAAACCCAGATCCAGATTCAGTTGCAGTTGCTTGTGGAAACAAGGGGAAAAATTCAGACACTCGTCCTGTGATAATAGAAATATTTAAAAAAAATTCTATGAAAACTAAAATATTGAATACCCCCAATGATCTAAAATAAAGTTAAGAAGACCCCCTCTGTACAGAAATTGGGTCACACGTACTTTGACTGCGAATTTGTTATGAAAATATATTTTTTTTTTATATATTTTTGCCCTTCCCTCATATTTAATATATATAATATTATATATATTTATTTAAAATAAAATATTATTTATATAATAATTATTTATTTATTATTATATAATAAAATATAATTTTAATTAAATTAATTAAAAACCCTAAAGAGGAGGGCCGACACCCTCCTCACCCTGGGTGACGGCCATCGCGGTCGCCCATCCAGCAAGGGCGATCGCGTTGTAATTATTATTATTATAATTATTATTTTGAATTTTTTTTATAAATTATATATACTATAAATATATTTAATAGTTATAAATTATATATATTATAAATTAAAATAATTAATAGACTTAGTTTGACCGATTGATTAGAATTGGGTATTTTAGTTATTATTTCTAAAAATATAGGTTCAAGTTGATCAGAAGGCGGTGTGCTTATTTATTCATAACATGTGAATAATTTTTTATATTACAAATTTATAATATTTTGATATATCACATGGGGTAAAAATAAATTTAACCCTAGAAACAAGTATAGACAGCGGCTGCATATAATTGACTTGCCTCCATATCTATATATATATATATATATATATATATAATAACAGTTGATATTCAAAGGATGTATGCTTATGAATTCTTCCCGAATATGGCGGCCACACATATATATATATATATATAAGGTCAAGCCGAAGCGTCGGAGTCGGGCCAATTTAATAATTGGACTGGACGTACGGTTCACAACTGCATACTTTTCTAGTATGTCTAATTTGAACACGTACGGTTTCCCAAAATATAGAGACTCCTCGTACCTTGTCTATATATGTCTAATGTATTTCCTCACTGGCTCTCTCTCTCTCTATATATAATATTATCCACAGTTGCATGCATGTTAATTAAGCTCATCCACCACTGCTCATTATATTCATCATCATTTTTAGATGAAGATGAAGATGAAGATGGTGTTGCTTTCTTGGATGGTAGTAATTGCAGCTATGGTTGTGGTTGATGGACATTCACCTACTGGTAGTAATGAAGGGCCCAGAGAAATGAAGGACTGGTACAGAAAACTTCCTCACATGAAACACAAGGTAACAGAGCTTCATTTCTACCTGCACGACATCGTCAGTGGCTCTAATCCAACCAATGTCCCACTCGTTGTCACTAATTCCACTTCTCAATCACCCACTTATTTCGGGCTAATAGCCGCGATTGACGATCCATTAACAGAGGGCCCAGCCCCTGACTCCCCTATTGTGGGTCGAGCACAGGGGCTATTCGGTTCCACCTCTTTGGACAAGATAGCCTACCATATGACCTTCAACTTTGTGTTCACAAGCGGAAAATACAACGGCAGCACGCTCAGCGTTGTCGGCCACAACCCGTTTATGGATGAGTACCGTGAGTTGCCCATTGTTGGTGGCTCCGGTGTTTTCAGACTAGCCCGTGGTACCGCTCTGTTGAATACCCTAACCTTCAATAGCACGTCGGGAGATGCTGTTGTTGAGTACGATGTTGTGGTATTGCATTACTAATTAGTGGGACACCTACCCACGTACTGAAACACAGTAATTAATGTGGTAGTTACGTATTTTGCAGTCGTCTCTGTCATTTAATGAAATCCCCAAATGCATATTGCTTATTCTAGGCCCTAATTGGATGATTCTTTTCTTTTCTTTTTGGGTATGAAGTGAATTTCTATGATAATATGAAATATAAAAAGAAGTTTTAAGGATTTTCGTGCACGTGTTTCAAAAACAATAACAATAATGAAGCTTAAGAGATTAATCAATTTGGTTTTCAGTTATAAAAATCAGACAACTTCATAACAAGTCATGAGAGGGACTCTCTATCAGTGCTTGAAAAATAGCATGATGTAATTAATGACACATATATATCCATCCTATTTTTAAAATCGACACATAATTTTAAGATAATGTGTGGTTTGCAAGTGTGGATGAATGGAACAGGTCAGGAAGATGTACATCTAACCATGTCATAGATCGATGAGGTTTATTAATCACAATTATTAATTTATGACATATGTCAAATAAAATGAACAGGTCTGGCCCACTCTTTCAATATTTACTTGTGGTCTTGTCTCACCTTTTCATAACAAGACATCAGCTTCCTCTTCAATTCCATCCTTAATTCTTATCCACGTGATTAAATGCTTTTAAGCTGTTACTATTTGTATTATAGAAATTAACTAACCAAAAAATATTATTGTTTCGTGTATACATATATAGACATCTTTATCTAAGATCTTTAATTATAGAATTAGAATTACATATTTAATTATCATAGAATTTAATGCAATTTATCTATTTATAATATTGCAAATGAGCAAATTACTCTTTATGAAAAACAATAGTGATTTGTCACATTGTGTTTCGTAAAATAAAACATTTACATCCCTATTTAAGAAGGTAAATTGTTATTCTATTGAGCCTCCTTTATGACCACATCAATATATATTGTCCATTGTAACAAAGATAATCAAATTACATTATATGGTTCAATGATAGGAGTGGGAGGCCAAGAATGTGAAGGACATTATCTAATTAAGCAAATTGGAGAAGAAGACGACATGCCGTTCTAAATTAATATTGACAGTTGACACATTCTTCAGTAACAACTCCTATAAAATCCCGTTCTTGCTTAGAAATATTAATCATATAAACCAATCACCATTTCCCCATCTTGAGAATTCTCTATTAGGCAGTAAAGATATGGGAAAACTGATCTTTCTTACTGTGATGGTAATTTTCTCCTTGTCCTTAGCCATACTTCCAACAGCTGGTTATGCAAGCAAAACCGATCCTCTATACACCGACGACAACGATGAATCGTGGTTCCACAACCTCTGCCATGGAAATGAAAAGTTCGCCAAGCTCCATTTCTACGTTCAAGATCTACTAAAAGGCGAAAATCAGACAGTTTATGAGGTAGCTCGCGCGAACATCACTTCTAACTCCGCGACTTCGTTCGGTTCAGTTCGAGTCCTGGATAATCCAATGACAGCGGGGCCTGATATCAACTCGGAGGCCGTCGGCAGATTTCAGGGGATTGTCACTGCTGCAGACCTGGAAATATTGTCCTTCTCCATGAACATTAACTTCGTCTTCACGTCGGGCCGCTTCAGGGGAAGCTCCATCAGTATTTCGGGAATGAACCAAGTGATGAACGAACAGCGTGAGCTGCCGGTGATTGGCGGTACCGGAGCTTTTCGTTTTGCTCGTGGATATGTGATTACCACCACTTACTTTTCTGATCCTGACATGGAACACAATGTTTTGGAATACACGATTTATGTGACTTACGTCCATCAATCCAGCATGAGTTCTTGTCGTGCAAACATATGAAAGCTTGTCATGAAGATGGTAATGATGAGGGTTAAATTGATGCACACCGACACAATCTTTGGGGTGTTGAAAAATGCAACAAAGTCATGTGTGTATTGTATCCTTATTTGAATAAATGTGCATTAATTTAATCACTTAAATTACTTAAAATTTTGCACTTACTTTATTATGATATACTTTCCTTTATTTTTTTATTTGAATAAAGTGAAATAGCACGTACTAATTAAGTAAGAAGCACGTGATAATATTTCCATGGAATTTTTTATTTTGCTCAACTAAATGAAAGATTCAAAGAGAGCAAGGCATTAATTAAACAATCTAAGTGATTAAATGCATGAAATGCTGTAAAGGAACATTTTGTGAAAGGTAAAGTACGTAATGAACTATTGTTAATTGAAATAAATCGATTATAATAATTCATATCGAATATAAAAAATCTAATAAAAATCATTACAACAATCATACAGTGATCAATAATATTAAATAAATTCAAATATTTTGAATATCTTGGATCGATGTTAACTGTAACAGACAGGTAAAATGAATCGAAATTCAAGTAAAACATATAAGGGCAGTGATTGAGATGGTCTTGTCTTGGCTACTCGGAGATATCTTTGGTTGTTAATTATAACCATCTTATTAGACATAAGTTGTAACTACTGAAGAATTAGAGGAACACCGGCCCATATATTTTCCCGACATACATTTATAAAAGAAAAAGTCCATCGATGTTGTGGCGGAGTTTGGCGAGACCCCTATCAATCTATTCATCTAATGTAATCCGTTTACAATAAGAAAACCATAAAACAGGATTACTTATATATTTTACCGGACATACAAGTTTTAAAATTGACCCAGCTTTGGGGCATATTTCTTCGATTAATTTGTAGAATAGCAGTGGTATATATGTTGGCATTTCTTTATTATTAGCTGATATATCCTAATCTTATTAATTAAGCAATTATTGAAACTGACATGACATTTCATGTGATTGATGATGTCCCATTGCATGTGTTGTTTGTATATATATGGGACCGTGACTATATCATCAGCCTCAAGTCGAGTAATTTGATAGACACATGGCCTTGTTTGCCAAATTTTGTGGTGTACGGGTGATTGGTGCACCATTTCGCTAGTTATTATTCGTTCTGATTTCAATAAAAAGAATAAGTTTTGAATTTGGTAAGTTACTCAAATTTCTAATTTACAACGGCATTTATGCATGCATCATCTTCATAAATCTAATCCATTCGATATTAAATTCCAATCGCTACGCCAAATATCATAGCTCAATATGATAACCTACTTATTTCGCCCAATAAAACTTAATTAATTCAATTGCCAAGTGAAAATCCAATAATAAGATTAGTTATGAGTAGAATTCATCCAATGTGAATTTAGTGTAACACCAATGGTTTTGGTTAATGGGTAAGCCGTAGGCCCTATATTCAAATTTAAAGTCATAGGTTCGATTCCCATTAAATATATAAATATTTGTCGTACTTTATATGTGTTTAATGTAATTTATTTTATATTTTTTTATTATATTAATATATTAATCGAACCAACATATTATTTAATAGCTCAATTTATAAAAAATATTGATAGAATCATATAATTACCACTTTTTAATGGAGCAAAAAGATGTCGGAGGACAAAAGAGAAATTTCAAGAAAAATAATTAGAGAAGGAGCACATATATATTTTTATGATGGGAGGTATGTACTAAATTGAGCATAGAAGAAGCATATTCTCCACTATGTTTTCGAAGTGTGCTCAAATTAAGACATGTGCTTGAAGTGTGCTCAAATTATTTGTCTTATGATGCGGACTTCCGTGTGGTTTGTTCTTCTTTATTCTTGGGAGGGTGGGTGGTCTTTTCAATGCAGTTAGTAGCTTCTCGTACAGCTCTATTAAATTCCGTGAAATAATGGTGCTGCATTGTTGGTGGGACTCACCGCCGCATGTACATATATGCGGTGCTTAATGTTTAAGGATCCTTACATTCTTTTCTATTAAAATTTAATATAATTATACATACACCTTCTATGATTTAAAAAATTACATCAAACATCTTTAAAGTTTACTTTCGTCTAATAAATTAGTCCCTTCTTTAATCAAAATTTAACAAATTTTACTGATATAAACAAAAAAGTAGAAAAAAAAAAAATCTATATGTACCTCCAATTAACTTATTACTGACTTATTGCAGGTTAAATGACTCTCTTTATAAACAAATACGTCTTCACGCGTTGATGCATATTGGGAGGTATATCTTCACCATTATATAAGGATAGTTTAGATCGAAAAAAAATATTTGGTCTACCTACAATAAGTCAGTAATAAGTCAATTAAGGGCATATATTAATTTTCATTCAGTTTTTCTGTTAATATCAGCAAATTTGTGAATTTTAACTAATGTATGACTAATTTGTTAGACGAAAGCAAACGTCAAGGATGCTATATGCAATTTTTCAAACTACAAGGGGTCTATGTGTAATTACACCAAACCCTAGGGAAGGAAAGCGTAATTATCCTAATATTTATTAGAAAATAAGGGTTTAATGCATTTTGCACTATTGAATTATATATTTTATCTTGTTTACACTCTTAAAGAATGAAAGGTAATAAAGACATATCTAGCAAAATAATTTGGTATTGAAAGGACAAAAATACATTTCTCACTTACTCATGTACATTTTATTTTACTTCACAGAATATGTTTTATTAAAATATCTTCCCCAAAGTGATTTAAAATTTTAGTCATATTTTATTTTAAAAATAATATTTGTAATTTATATTTTTTTATGAATTATGGAACACAAAAAATATTTACAAGCTCAATATATGTTAATATATTTTACAAAGTAAATAAATTGTGTTAAAAAGTATATGTAAAGATATGTCAATATATAATGCATATAATATTATAAAAAAAGTATGTTATATAACTTATATATTTTTATTCAATTACATGTCTACATAATAGAAATATATATATCATATCATTACTTAGAAAATATAAAATATGATATTAATTATATTATAGATTTGCAGATTTTATAGTATATATATGTTCGATGTAATATTTAAATTTGTATTGATAATTTATTTATTTTTTTTAAAATAAATATATATAATAGCACAAGCAAAATTTATGTAAATTTTTTACTAGTTATGTAAAAAATATAAGAATTGTAAATCTTGCATAGTGTTTATTTTAAATAAAAAAATTATAATAATTCAGATTATATTTAGGAGAATAATTGTAATAGAGATATTTTAGGGTGTAAATAATAAGGGTATTTTCATCATTAAAAAATGAGCGCATATCATGAGGGGTTATTTTGTTAATTTTGATAGTTCAGGAACATAAATGCACTTTATGTATAGTTTAGGGGTGTAAAGTTTATTTAAACCAGTAAATTATGGCATACTCTACGTGTGTACATGATTCTTTAATTTATAGTTTTTTTTACTATTTAATAAGTATATACAAAATAATAAATAACATTGTATTTATAAAGAAGTGATGATAAATAAAAAAAAGATAATGATATAATATAGAATGAGCACAAGATGCATGAGAAAAAAAAAACTATCAAAAGATAATGGGGAAGAGAAAAATTAGATAAAAAAATAAATAAGAAAATCAAATTAAATAATAAAAAAATATAAAATGGCAAACCCAAAAAATTAAAGGATAAAATATTTTTTTGATACCATGTCGGTGTCGCTTTTGGTACTATAAAATATGAAAATACGTTTTTACTCATGTGACTGGCTGATTTTAACTTTAAAGGCAATGTTTTTTTGGGTACCATTAAGAGAAAAAATATATATATTTTAACCAACTTTGACCATAAATTATAAGAAATTTTTTAATTTTTTACAAAAATAAAAATATTAGGAAAATTTTATTTTAATATATAGTAAAATAGCTCTAAAATTATAATTTTTGAATCTTCATATAATTTCTAGGAACTTTTTTATTATTTGTAAAATTGAATTATTATTTGATCTAAAAATATATTAATATTTGAGCACAAACAATAAAAAGTAAAATTTATTTTTTGAATAAAAGTATTAGATAAAATTTATTTTTATTAAACAATAAATTAAATTTTAAATTATAAGTATTTGTATTTGAGATAAATTGTAGCATCTATTATCTTTTTTTTTAAATTGAATTTTTATTTTGCTTGAAAATACTTTAATAAACTTTGATCATAAACTATAAGAAATAAAACTTTATTTTTTATAAATTAAAAAATAAAGAAATTTTATTTTAATATAAATAAAAAAAATAGTTTGTAATTTATAATTATATTTATTTTCGATAAATTCTAGCATATTTTAATTATTATTTATTTCAGAACTATTCTAATAAACTTTTGACCGCAAGAAAAATAACAAATAAGTTTTAATTTTCCAAAAATAAAAAGTATTGGAGAAATTGCAATTTATCTCATGTGAAATTAGAAAAATTAGAAGAAATATGAAAAAGAAGATATAAAAAATTACTCTAGCATTTGAAAATTGATGCGCTGCCTCCCTACCCACCAAGTGCTTTGCATTTGTGTTCAAATGTAAAGGGGGTCATGTGCGTCCTCTGTTTTTTGAGGGTTAAATTTATCAAAATATAAAAAATCCCCTTATAAAATTTTGAATATCAAAATCACTCTTATATTATGAATAAATAATAACACCGTCTCCTGATCAATTTGAACCTTTTTTTTTTAGAAACAATAACTAAAATACCCTTCTAGTCAACCAGTCAAACAAAACCTATTAATATATAATTATTTTAACTTATAATATATATAATTTATAACTATTAAAATATTTCTAATATATATAATTATAATTTATAAAAAAATTTAAAATAATAATTATAATCCCCACCTACTTCGCTCCCACCCCCTACCTCCCCTCCCCTTCCCACCCCCACCGCCCATCTGGGAGACGTCGGTCGCCCTCGTTGGAGATGGGCGACGACCAAAAATTCAAAATAATAATTATAATTCCCACCTACTTCGCCCCCACCCCCTACCTCCCCTCCCCTTCCCACCCCCCACAGCCTGTTTGGGAGACGTCGGTCGCTCTCGCTGGAGATGAAGGGTGAGGAGGGCGCGGCCGCGGTGAAAACACTTTTAACTAAATTATTTTTTATTATATAAATAATTAAATAATATTATATAAAATAATATTTTATTATTAATGAATATTATACTAATAAATATATAATATTTATTATTACTAACTATATTTAATATTATATATATTAGATGTGATAGAATGGCAAAAATGTCAAAAAAAAAGGTACCTTCATAGCAAATTCACAGTCAAAGCGCGTGTAGACCAATTTTTGTACGGAGGGGTTTTTGAACTTTATTTTATATCTCAGGAGATATTTGATATTTTAATTTTTATAAAAAAAATTTCAACATTGTAATAAGTTACATGGGGAGTATTTGAATTTTTCCTTTTTTTCATAAAAAAGTTGTTTTTAAATTTTACAATAAGGAGGTTAATTGCATTTAGTCCTACCAACACCTAATCTTAAGACAATTCAATAAATAACATGTCCTTTTGTGTGTGGGCTACTCATCAACACCTACTTAAAGATGTTTTCACAAACGTATGATTTTTGTTCAACACGTACAACATTATGATGAGTTGTGTGGAAAGAAGAAGTTGGAGTTGGTGAGGGATAAGGAGAATTTCCCATTTTTGCAAATTCCTCGTGGACAAAATGGCACTCAAGCTATGCTAGAAAAAGCAAATTATTTCCATTTTTATTAAAGGATTAGGGTTGAAGGAAGTTGCCAATCTTTGAAATTTTAGAATTGAAAAGGAGTGGGTATATAGGTCTAAAGTTGTGGGGGACATAATTATAAGTAAGCATGGATGATATATATGCATGAGGTGGTCGCAATTGGTGGCAACATCAGTTAATCGAGTGAAGAGTAGCCGACAGTGGATGAGTTTAAGATGGACAGCGAGTGAAGACTGACTTTCACAATATTATTAAATGATAGTAATATATATGGAACGCAGATATGTATAGAAATTAAGTTAGGTTAAAAGGGTACTTTTGTGTAAATAAGATGTTTAAAATTGAGATATGTATCTATTTGACTTTAAGAAAAAAAATTCAAGTAGTAATTAAGATATTTGTAAAAACTTATTTATCAATTTGATATATGTTAAGAAATTCAAATACTAATTACATCATTGTCATATAATTTGACAATGATATTAAAATTCAACTACTGAAAGAATTTGTACTCGCGCGCTGTCTATAATTAAGTGGTTCACGGAACTCAACGAATGGCCTGAAAGAGGTAGCCATCAAAATTCAGATATCTAATGAATAGACAAAATATCAAATTGATGGTACAATGTATGTCATGAGTGGCTAAGAAATCCAGATAAAATAAATACGGAGAAGATCATCATATTCTATATATACTTCTTTCTTCAACAACTCTTACATAATCCCATCCCATCCTCGTTTTTTAAGCTGATCAAACCATTCAGACCATCCTATCTTCAGCATTGTCTCATTAACGTGGTAGAGAATATATATATATATATATATATATATGTGTGTGTGTGTGTATGGTGTTTATTTTTTAATTTACATTATTTTATTATTAATCCTCAGATTTTTTTTTTCTTGAGAAATGAATTTTTATTATAATATGAAATTCTAAGAAAAATAATTTTCTTGTAAATATGGTTTCTAAAATCATAGATAAAGAAAACCTTAAAAACTTTGAAAGTCGCGTGGATATATATATATATATATGTGAAACAAAATAAATAATGCAACAAAAATTACAACAAAAAAAAATCCAATTTGTTGCTTGTAGAATAACATACTACATACTCATCTTGTAAATCCATTTAAACCTAATTCTAAGATATTCAACAAATAATGTGTCCTTGTATATTTGGATGACATGGTTTATTTTTTATCGAAAAGCTAATATATAGCATAAGTCATTGCAAACACTCCTAATTGATGCATATAATCACAAAAGTGATCAATAACATTGAAATATTAGTAATTAAATCAACTTCATATTAAAAGATTAATGATATTAATTCAAAGGTAACAACCCTACACAAATATCTCTTGATTCAGGTCGAGCTCAAGGTTGTGGTGACATGACAAATCCGGATGGTTTAAGATTCTTCAGTAGACCAATAATGAACAATTGGAGATAGCTATGGTCAACAATATTGTACAATTGTTAAGCTTGTTGAGTTGAACTCCAAATAAAACTCGTCCTCTAACAAAATATCAATTCATGGTTCAATATATTTGAGTGGCCAAGAAATATCGAAACCTAATCAAGTAAGAATGGAGTAGATGAGAGTGCGATGGGACTAATATCCAAATTCTACACATGTACATTTCTTGGATCAGCAACGCTTATATAAACCTATCCTCGGACAAAGCTAATCACACAATTTCCCCAATTCCCATCGATCTTGAGCAATATTGTCTCGTACGCAGAAAGAAATGGCAAAACTCTTGATTTGTCTTACGTTGATTGTTATTTCCTCCTTGTCCATGGGCCTGCCGAGCAGTACTTATGCTAGGAAAACAGGTCCTCCGGCTCCGGACAGTACTGATGAGAAGGAGTTATGGATCCAAAACATTTCCTTTGATGGGAAACAAAGAAGAGTCACGATTCATTTCTATGTTCAAGATTTATTAGCCGGTGAAAATAAGACAGTCCACGAGGTAGCAAGGGCTTCTATCACTGCTGATTCCCCGAGTGACTTCGGTCAGGTCCGAGTGTTGGATGACCTAGTCACAGTCGGGCCTGATTACCACTCGACGCCAGTCGCCAGAGCTCAGGGGCTCATCACTTATGCAGACCTGCAAGTAGCAGCCCTGGCGATGAACATGAACTTCTTTTTCACCGCCGGCATTTTCAACGGAAGCACCATCTGTATTTTGGGAAGGAACCAGATAAATCTACCAGAACGTGAATTGGCGGTGGCTGGTGGTACGGGGTTCTTCCGTAATGCTGCTGGATATGCTATTACCAAACTCTACTCTTACGATGCTGAGAAGGAGTATGGTGTGTTGGAATACACGCTTTATCTGACTTTACCCGGTTCCTCGCCCCGCATGGTCGCCGCTACTGGTATTCATGCAGACGTATGATCAGTGCGTACGTGGCTTTTGATGAAGAAGATAATAATTTGGGTTAAATAATAAAGTATTTTTTCTTTTTCAAATGTTAGAAAAAATAAATAATAAAAATTATTTTTTAAATCCTAGAAAGAAAAAGAGAGAGTGAGAGAGACCTGAGTGTGTGTGTGTGAACGTAAGGATGTGTATGTTTTTGTCTAATGATATATTAATTTTATATAATTTATAAAATCTATTAAAAAAGTCATGAAAGTTAACTTTTTTCAAAGAGTTAATTGATATCTCAAATGATTTTTTTTTGAAATCTTATACGCTTTGTTTAAAAAAAAAAAAAATTAAATATCTTATTGGAGCTTATAGCTCTCAAATATTTTATAAAATGTTTTGAAAAATTTATAAACTTAGCCAAACACCCTCTTAATTATTACTCAAATTGAGTATAATTAATTGGGTTGCGTTAATTATAGTAATGACAAGGTGGGAGTATAATTTTACTCCTAGATCACAGACCTTCATTTGTTCCTACACGGCGCAACAATAGCAGTCCCGACCCAGATTGTGCCATTGTGGACAGAGCCCAATAGCTATACTCGGCTCCTCCTCTTAGGACCATATGTTGATAAGTTTTAAAAGGCTATCATTTTGACAGTATATATCGATATAATTGATCAAAATGTTTGTAATCATATATATAATTATTTTTTTAAAAAACACTACCAAAAGAACTAAGAATTTTTTTTAATAATTATATAAATATATATATTATTAAGTTTGGTTTATCTTGCAATAAAATAGTTGGTTACATGAAAAGCGAGTAGTCTACTTGTAATTGTGAAGGTTGAGGTTGGAGTAATTGAATTCATATTTAAATGTTTTAATTTATATATAGCTGCGGTCCATATATATATATTAAGTAGTAGTCCTGTTACCACTTGCCATACATATTAATATGGTTGACATTATTATTAACCAATTAAATTGAATTTAAATATTGTTTTGCAACGTATATACATAGTGCCACCCTTGCTTAAAAGCTTGATCATATATACAACATATATTTCACCAAATATTCCCATCTCTCGGTTGTGTAGACAAGTAGTGATGATTTTGATGGTTATATTCCTCCTTTTGCACAGCAATATATGCACGGAGCTGGGATCATGCAATATGCTTCCAGACAACAACCTCAGCAATATGATTGCATCGATTTTATTTAATATTGATTAATATATATTATTAATTTATCATAGGTCATAGTTATTAAAATTATAGTTAATAATAATTTTCTTTTTCTAATGATGAAACGTGTAACCTCAATATTCAGACATCGTTTTCTCTATAAAATTAAATCAAATTATTGCTCAATTAAAGCTATAAATTTCAACAACCTTAATTAAATAAATACGGAGAAGATGTACGAGAAGAAATTTCAACAGGCCGCTCTTAAATATTGACATTTTACACATATCCTTCTTCAATACCAACTATATTATAAATGGGGTAAATTGCAATCTATCTATCTTTGTTAAGAAAATTAGACAAATAATCCCCTTATGAAAAATAAAATAGCAATTTATCCCCTCACGTTTTTCAAAATTTAGCTATTTATCCCCGTATAATTCTTAAAATGAAATAATTTACCTCCCTACCCTAAAAGACAAATTGCTTTATTTTTTAAAACATGGATCAAGCTTTTTCATAATGAGATAATTTGCTTATTTCTAATATTACAAAAAATAAATTGCTATTCGGCCATTATAAATATCCCACCCTGGCTTATAACGTTGAAAACACAATCCACCAAGTCTTCCTATATATCTTCACTATTCTCTCGTAATTAACTTGATAGAGATAAAGGATATGGAAAAAGTGATGAGTTTTCTTATGAATTTGATGGTTATTTCCTCTTTGCCCGTAGCCACATATGCTACGAAAACAGGTCCTGTAGACACCAAGGAACCATGGTTCCAAGTCATCTCCAAGCATGGA
This sequence comes from Sesamum indicum, assembly GCF_026168435.1. Lineage (NCBI taxonomy): Eukaryota > Viridiplantae > Streptophyta > Magnoliopsida > Lamiales > Pedaliaceae > Sesamum > Sesamum indicum. The sequence continues at coordinate 31,355,474 of NC_142664.1, forward strand.
AATGAAAAGACAGCCAAGCTTCATTTCTATTTTCAGGATTTAATAGGTGGTGAAAATAAGACAGTGTACGAGGTAGTCCGTGCTTCTATCACTTGTAATTCTTTGTTTCCGTTGGGTTCAATTCTAGTCATCGATAACCTAATCACAGCTGAGGCGGATATCAAGTCAAAGCCAATTGGCAGATTTCAGGGGATTGGCGCTTCTGCTGACCTGAAAACAACAGCCGTAGCCTTAAATGCTAACCTCTACTTCACGTCGGGAGGCGTGAATGGAAGCACGATCAGTGTTTCGGGAAGGAGTGCACTAATGGAGGGACGTCGGCGTGAGCTGGCGATCGTTGGTGGTACCGGGATGTTCCGTTTTGCAAAAGGATATGCTATCACCAATTATACTACTATTGTTGAGAATGAATATCTTCTTGTGGAATGCACCGTTTATGTGACTTACATGGACGAATCCAGACATGAAAGCTTCTCAAGATAATAATAAGCTGGCTGGTTAAGGGCATGCATATGTGCACACCACGCCTACATTTATAATCTACCTATACATTATTTTATTATTATTATTATTATATATATGTATGGGGTTTTAATTTAATTTCGGTGTTTATTGACCTATTATTACGTAAACAAAGTTGTGTACTGTACTTTCTCCACTAATCTAAATAAACTAATGTGCATTTATTAATTAATCTTTTAAAGTCTTGTATTTTACTATTAAGTAGTCTAATATATGGATATTTTCAATCAACTCGAGCACTTTGTCAATTATAGTTTTTCCCATGTCTTATGTATATGAAATAATTAAAAGTTAATTAATTCGTCCACATATTGCCCGGTTGTTATTTTCGGAAAAGCACCGGCCGATATTGTTGACAAGATAGTAAAATACGAGATAACCCCTGCATCTATCACTTCTAATTAATACCTAAATTTCATTCATTTACGTACCAGTTCTAATAACCTAATCCCTGCTATACTTAATTACAACTTAGATCCAACCCACAGAGCTCAGGGTTCATCACTTTTGATGACCTGGAAATATCAGCCACCAAAACCATACTTGAAAAATATTAAGGACCAAAATTGATTTAGTGGCAAAATATAGGGACCAAAAATATAATTTACCCCAGAAATATCACTGGTCATATGGGCCAACAACAGCAGGGTGCATCCCAGACTCTGCCATTGATCATTGACAAGTTTCCAAAGGCTATCATATTAACTTGGATTATATTTTTAATAATTATACAATAAACTATATACTTCCTTATATGAAAAAGCCGCTTTCCATTCAATCACACAGCCACTTGTGAACTTTGAGCTTTGAGTAATTCAACTCGCATTTAAATGTAATATATTCACACATTAATGCATATGAGAAACTACATCCTCATTATGGTTGGTTTTAGAAAATATTTGTTTGACCTATAATAAGTCTGTATATAAATCATTAGTAATGTGAATTTTCATTCAATTTTTTTTATAATATCATTAAACTCCGTAAATTTTACTAACAGGTGAATCTATTTGTTAATTTAATCAAAAATAAATTTTAAAATTACTAAATATAATTCCTAAATCACAAAATATCTATGTACTATCACACCAAAACCTACAAATTAATATGGTTGCGTAATGTAATAGTGCGGCCTAAAGGGCAGGACCAATGTCATAACTGATATCAGGCAGCGCCGCACCCACACTTCTGCACATTTTTCCTATATCTCTAAATTGATGCTTCTCTTCGGTCCTAATTTATTTATCACCATTATTGAAAATAGATAAATAGTCCTGTTATGAAAAATAAAATAATAATTTATTTTCTTATATTTTATATAGTAATTTATTACTTCATTTTTTAAAACACAAAAGGGTAAATTGCTATTTATTTTTTTTATAGAGGGATAATTCATTCATTTTCAATATTATAGGAAGGTAAATTGTTATTCACCCTATATGTATATGGGTCCACAACTGTACATTGTAAATGCATGGTAATTACTAAATATTTCAAGAGTTCACGTATTGTTTTAATTTAATTAACCAGAGTCGACTAAACCTAATTGCTGCTAACTTTTATATAAATCGCTATTCTTAACTTACGAAATTCAATAATTCGATGGATATTATTGATAGATTAAAAGTGGATAGGCTATGTAAAAACAAATTCTATGAAGTGATTTATGTGGATTATGAACCACAAACACGTAGTGATCGATGGATTTATACATATCGTTAATTTGTAGTCGTCTTCTTTATCGACCTAATTTATATTTAGCTATATATATGATGTGTGTGTTAACCCTAATGTTTTGACCTTTTTGCCTTTGGAACTATGAATACGCTTTGTTGTGAATCAATGCATTTTCATTTGGTACGCAGGTGAATCAATTTAATATGGGCTAGAGATAGGCTTGTCAATTCATAGAATTTCATCCATAAAGGATTCGTTTTTTTATTTTTAATTTTTACCTATAATTTATAGGGTCGGGTGTTTAATTTGATTAACGAAAAATTTTAGTGTACCAAAAATCGAACCAAACTTATTAGTTCAGTTTGGTTATAACAAATGTTTTTTTCGGTTCAGTTCGGTTAATAATCAAATTATCGAATTCATAAGAAAAAAAAAACTACCAGTTAGTTTTTTTTTAGATAATTTAATATTTTTTTTATTTTTTTGTACTTTAATATTAAAATAAGTAGATATTAAATTACATTATTATAATATAATATACATTTATAAATTATAAAGATAATTTATATATATTAATATATTTTATAAATTATAATATATTATATAAGTATATTTTTTAATTTTGGTTATTCAATCGGTACGGTTAACTGACCTAACCAAACTGTACCAAATAATTGTACCGATTTTTTTTTAAAAAATAACTGAAAACTTAATCGAACTTTTTAGCTCGATTTTCAACACAAATCGAAGAAAACAGGCCAAATTGAATTTTTAACACCCCTAATAATTTGTCAATAAATTCAGAATTATTGAGATCAATTTATAAATTAACTCTCTTTTATAGAACTTTTTAAATAATATATCATTTATTATACTATTTACAAAATAATCTTATAAAAATATTACACAATAAATAATGTTATGTTGTCTTAAGATTTTTAAATTTGTTCACTTGAAATTAAATTGTTTGATAAATAAGTCAAATTGAATATTGAAGAAAAATAAATATATTTTCTGGGTCCAAATTGGGTATATAGATCTATGGGTATTGATGAGTAAAGATTCAAACCAAACTCAATCTATATTTTTTTAGTGGGTCTGAATCTTTATCTGGATTTGAATCTAATATTATTCACTGGATTTGAATCTGAGTTTTAGAGTTAATTTATGGGTTTGAGTAAGGTACTATCCTACCAATTAACACCCCTAGCTAGACGTTTTGCAATGGTTGCTGTCACATCCTTGCAGGTAAGGATAATTTGCATGCATGGGATCTGGTGCTTATATATCTATATAATTTTACTATTTACAAAATAATTTTTGAGTTTGAGAACCAAGTATATCAGAAGAAAAATAACGAGTATATTTTATTTTTTCAAAATCAAATAATTATAAAGAGATAATATATATTTAAAGTATTTATAAATATATTTCCACAAAAAGTATCCGAAAAAATTACATTTTTTATCTTATACGATAGAGGATATTGCATTTTTGGTCCATAATTTATAATTTTAACATATTTAGTCCTATATATAAGCTCAAGAATGCTATAATTTGATGGGCTAAGTTCATAAACTGTAGGATAAAAAATACAATATCGATTGGGACCAGAATTGTCCCAAAATATTCAATTATGGTTCAATTTATAATGCTAAGAGATTTCCATAACCTTAATTAATAAATACGGCTCCAATTGTCTACATTATACACAGCCTTCTTCAACAACTCCTATATAATCCATCCTTGCCCGGCTTAGTAAGTAGTGATATATAACACACACAATTCACCAATTCCTCATAACAAACTTAATCAAGGATATGGCGAAACTGATTTTTCTAATATTGATGGTTATTTCCTCCTTGTCCATACCCATATATGCTACGAAAACCGAGGAATCATGGTTCCAAATCATCTCCAACCATGGAAATGAAAAGACAGCCAAGCTTCATTTCTATCTTCAAAATTTAGTAGGTGGTGAAAACAAGACAGTGTACGAGGTAGTTCGTGGTTCTATCACTTCTAATTCTTTGTTTTCGTTCGGTTCAATTGTTGTCCTCGACAACCTAATCACCGTTGAGCCCGATATGAAGTCAGAGCCGATTGGCAGATTGCAGGGGGTTGCCACTTCTGCTGACCTGAAAACAACAGCCGTAGACTTAAATGCTTACTTCTACTTCACGTCGGGCGGCGTCAATGGAAGCACGATCAGTATTTCGGGAAGGAATCCAGTAGTCAAGAACGGAGAAATTGAGTTGCCGATAGTTGGTGGCACCGGGATGTTCCGTTTTGCACGAGGATATGCTATCAAGAATTACACAAGTATTGTTGAGAATGAATATCTTCTTGTCGAATGCACCATCTATATGACTTACATGGATAATTAAACATATGGAAGCTTCTCAAGATAATAACCATGCATGCACACCTGCACAATCTAGCTACCTATACGGATATTTCAATCAACTGCTTCAGCTCTGTTGTAGTAGTTCATTTTCCATGTCCAATGTATGTATATGAAATAATTGAAGGTTGATTAGTGGTCAATTATGCTATGAAAATAGGTGGTTCTGTAAACACCGAGGATTAATGGATCCTTAACATTGCCATGGAAATTATGTTGACAAGACAGTGTTGTTGGAGGTATATAAAACAGCTGGCTCCCCAATATTCATCTTTCTAATCAAAAGGTAAACCAGATTCAGTTGACCGTAGGTTCAACACATGTTGACTGGCCCAAATCCGACAACTATATATAGACCAGAGGTGGCTTCAGCCAATTCTGCTGTATTTATAGATTTCAATGTTTGTAATTATGTTAGGACCCTGGCAGCATAGAACCATGATTCTCAAAGCAGCTTCTTTACAATTAATTAAGCGCATGCAATCAATCACATGGGCATGGATGCATCTCTTTCTTTATTTATTTCTTCTTCTGACTTAATTCAATTTAAAAGTTGATGCAGTAGCTGTCAGAATATGGGATCCCACGCTGTGCTTCATCCCATCAATGAGGATATATAGATATATATATATATATATATATATATGCAGAGGTTTGAATCTCTAGGCTAAAACTACTCTAGTTACTTGGAAAATTGCAAAAGTTGCTGCGGAAACTTGTAGTATATGAAAACATAGAAAGTATCAAACTCATCCAAAGCAACAAAATTAAGGAATTTCAATGAAATTTATGTTCAACTCGGGGTTTAGTTAGACTGAAATTAATTATATGTCAAGTATAATATATTATGTGTTATGTAATTGATGTATAATTTTAAAAAAATCAATTATATAATATATATTTATTTATTTGATTCGATCAAATTTATTCATGTGCTAGTACGTAGATTGGTTTTTCTTATTTTTATGGCACGCAAACTCATAAATGAATTCAATAATTGCTACTCACACCATCACTATAAACACCCTTTTTGAACTTCAGTATTAACACAAAGATGATGAAGCCATACACATACTTCATTTTTATGCTTTCTTGTTCACTAATCATTTCTTTGCTGGTTGCTGCTGAAGCACAAAATGGGCCCATAGCCGTTGAAAATTGGTTCTCCAAACTTCCTAATGCAAAGGAAAAGTTGACCAAACTTCACTTCTACTTCCACGACATTGTGAGTGGCAAGAAGCCCACCGCCGTTCCGGTGGCTCGGGCCAACTCCACCTTCGCCTCGCCCACCTACTTCGGGCTGGTCTCGGTTATAGACAACCCACTCACGGCTGGGCCGCGTCCCAAGTCCCAGATTGTGGGTCGAGCCCAAGGGATCACCGGCTACTCCTCCTTCAAGGAGTTGTCCCTACTTATGACTCTAAATCTCGTGTTTACCTCAGGTGAGTACAATGGAAGCACGCTTACTGTTGTTGGCTATAACCCATTTACTCAGCAATATCGTGAGATGCCGATAGTCGGTGGCTCTGGTGTTTTCCGGCTGGCACGAGGCCTCGCCACCGCCCAAACCGCTAAGTTTAATCGGAGAACGGGGAATGCGGTGGTTGAGTACAATGTCATGGTGCTTCATTATTGATGTCCCACTCCTCATTTCTTCCTTGTTGCTTTCTTTTTCTTTTGTTTTCTTCTTTTTTTTTTGAGTGAACTCATACTTATTTACAGTGATTTCAAATAATTGCCTGCTTTATGTGATGCAGCTTTTGGAGAAATAAATGGAAGTGAAGCATATTTGTTAAAATTAGATTTGATGGAATCAAATTAATTATATTATAAATATATTTATAATTGTCATATAATTGATGTAAACTCGTTCAAGATCCCAAAATCATTAAAATTCAAAGAAGGGTTTATTTTTTCTTGGTAGATAAAAATTGATTCCTGAAATTCCCCGGGAAGCGTCATCATTGAGGTCTATGATGAGTTTTATGTTCTAATATTTGTTGGAGTAGATATCAATCATAGATTGATATTTCAAACTCGTTTATCAGTCGTATCTTACATTATGAACTCTAAAGTAAGGTGTAGGGACGAGAAATTATAATATTATGTAGCATTATTGTGTTATTAGAATTAGATAAAACATTAGTTAGTATAGTAATCTTTTATGAGTTAGTTGTTAACACATCACTTTCATTAACTCATTTTCCTAATTCAAAATGATAGACACAATATAAGAAGAAAACAATTTAATCTGCTGCAGAGTGCAAACCTTAGCTGTTATTATCACTGATCATGACCATATGGCTTTTAGTCCTTTAAGAAAATCCGTAAAATATTAATGCAATTTCAACCATACAGATGCCTACCAATTATAAACTTTAATTAATAATTTAAATATATTGAGCATTATTTCACAAATTAGTTTAGAGTCTACCGATGCGCAAGGCCAAGTTTGGAACTCGCTTTTTTTTCTCAAGGCATAATTAAAATATTCCTAACATATTTATCTTAATAAAGTGATAATCCCTTTAAAATTTTCTATCAATAATATTTTATTCTTAAACGTTTAATATTAATAAAAGTTTTCCAAAAAAAATTAGTCTGGTAGCTTATTTTTTTTATTTTACTCTCTTTCATATAATAAAATAAAAATAATATTAAATTAATTTATATACTCGAGTGTACTTCAATAATTAGTAAATAAAATAGCCCTTAATATTATCTTTCAATATGTTGAGCGATGAATATTATCCTTCAATATGTTGAACAAAAGCGTCAAACATCGCGATCAAATTTATTTGAAATTTTCTTCATAAAAGACATGAGAATTATAATTAATTTAATTTAATAACAAATCGAGAATCATCCCTATTATTGTCCCATTGACCTGCCAACTGCATATATATCTCCTACTACTATATATACACAATACTCTCAAATTCTTGCCTTCATCTTTACTTGGAAAAAAAAGAAAGAGATGGAGAAGCTATGCACATTTCTTATACTTTATTCCTCAGTGCACGCCATGGCTCATGGGAATAGTGTTGATGAAGGGCCCGAAGCAGTGCAAGAATGGTTCAAAAATCTTCCAAATGCAAAGGAAAAGGTGACTCAACTTCACTTCTACTTCCATGACATTGTAAGTGGCAAGAATCCAAGTGCCATCACAGTTGCTGAATCCAATTCCTCTCTCGACTCCCCTACCATGTTTGGTGTAATCCGGATGATGGACGACGCGTTGACCGTGGGGCCCGAGCCCGACTCCAAGATCATTGGGAGGGCTCAAGGAATCTATGGTTCAGCTTCTATGGAGGAAATAGGGCTACTCATGACCCTGAATCTCGTGTTCACACATGGCAAGTATAACGGCAGCACTCTTAGTGTACTTGGTCATAATCCCATCCTCCATAAGTACCGGGAGATGCCTATCGTCGGTGGCTCCGGTGTTTTCCGACTGGCACGAGGCATCGCCACCGCCAATACCGTTTGGTTCAACGCTACCTCCCAGGATGCTGTTGTTGAGTACAGTGTTATTGTGTTGCATTATTGACCCATTTTTAATTATTTATGTTTGGTCATGGGGTTGATAATTGGTTGTTTCTCATACGGCTTTGTTCACTGTCCCTTCTCATGTCATGTTTTGCTTGTAAACATTAGAGTATATGTTGTCTTAAGCTGTAACGCTAGCATATTTTCATAATTGCTCTCCTCCTTGTAAATTTATATTTTTCTTCATTTAAGCGTTATGATTTGGATGCTTGAGTGATGTTTCACATTGGGGACAATATGATGATGGTATTTTTCTCGTGCTAAGTAATTGAAAAAAATATTACATTTTTTATCTCATACTATAGAGATTATTTTTGCACTTTAATCCTAGAGTTTATGAGTTTAACGCATTTTGTCCCATAGAATAAAAAGTTATAGCAACTTTAATCTTATAGAATAAAATTTATGATACATATGGTTCCATAAAATAGAAGATTGTAACATTTTTTTGTTTCCAAATACTATATTTTTTTAACTTATGAGACCAAATAACTAAACCAGTAAAATATAAAATTAAAAGTTCAACATCCTCCGTTGTATGGGATGGAAAGTATAATTTCACTGTTTATTGAAATTTACATTTAGTCTTACGTTAACCCTATAACTTGAAAATCTCTATGCATTTTTTACATTGTTTTTTTAATTCTATTTTTTAGAATATTATGTCAAAGTTTGAGACTTGGTATAGCTATTGGGCTTAAGGTATATTTCACCCTTCTTATTTTTGTATTGGGCCGAAAGAGATGAGACTCATTACAAACTGGGCCCCAATTGAATAATACTTGCAGGTTTCAGCGGCTGTAGCCGCCCACTAAAAAGCCCATATTGCCGTAGTATGAAATCTTAAATGAAGTTCTCTTTAACGGTCAACTGTGAACACAACGCAACCAACAGTCTCGGGCGGCGATGCTCGCCGGAGTTCACATGTTGGCCCTCTTGCTATGAAATCCAAAAGAATTCGTAGGTATCCTTGTGTTGTCCAAAATTTTATTAATCTCACCTCACGAGGTCAACTCCGAGAAGCAGTTGACACTTTGCCTCTCCTGTCTCGCAAAGGATTTTCTTTAAACTCCAAACTAATTGCTTTGCTCCTTCAACAATGTGCCAAGGAAAAATCCATTAAGGAGGGGAAATGGGTTCACCTTCATTTGAAGCTCACGGGTGGAAAGCACCCCAACACGTTTTTAGCCAACCATTTGATTAATATGTATGCGAAATGTGGTGATCATGTCAAGGCACGCGAGGTGTTCGATAAAATGCGTGGTAGGAATTTGTATTCTTGGAACATTATGCTCTCAGGATATGCGAGTCTGGGGATGGCGAAGGCGGCAAAAAGATTATTCGATAGAATGCCTGAAAGGGATTTTGTGAGTTGGAACACGATGGTGATGGCGTGTGTGCAGAGTGGGTGGTTTGATCAGGCTTTGAGATTTTATATGGAGCTGAGGAGGTTACATATTGGGTTTAATGAGTACAGTTTTGCTGGGGTTCTGACGGTTTGTGTTAAGTTGAGAGAGTTGTGGTTTGCCAAACAATTGCATTGTCAAGTTTTCCTTATTGGGTATTTGTCTAATGTGGTTCTTTCGAGTTCCATTCTGGATGCATATGCAAAATGTGGTGAAATGGGGGATGCTAGTAGGTTGTTTGATGAGATGAGAAAGAAGGATGTTCTTGCTTGGACCACTTTGGTTTCGGCCTATGCACAATGGGGGGATATGAAAGCAGCTAGGCAAATTTTTGACTCAATGCCTGAGAAGAATTCTGTTTCTTGGACTGCCTTGATTGCAGGGTATGCCCACAATGGGATGGGGCGTCATGCCCTTAAGTTATTTGCTGAGATGGTCATGCTTAATGTAGAACCTGATCAGCTTACACTTAGTAGTTGCTTGCTGGCTTGTGCTAGCTTAATTTCCCTCAAGCAAGGCAGGCAACTTCATTCACACATGATAACTGCTGGTATTAGGCCCAACGTAGTAGTTGTGAGCTCTCTCATTGACATGTATTCAAAGTGTGGAAGCTTAGAAGTGGCAAAAAGAGTATTTGATACAATTGAAAACAAGCAGCATGTCGCGTTGTGGAACACCATAATATCTGCATTAGGACATCAGGGGTGTGGTAAACAAGCAATAAAACTTTTTGCGGATATGGTGAGGTTAGGTGTGAAACCAGATGGTGTCACCTTTCATGCCCTTCTTAGTGCATGTAGTCATTCAGGGCTTGTGCAAGAAGGGCTTTGTTTGTTCGAGTCCATAATGCCAGATTACAATATTATTCCAGATCAGGAGCATTATTCGTACTTGATTGATCTACTAGGCCGGTCAGGATTGTTCGACGAGTTGACAAATCATCTGAAGAAGATGCCATGTAAACCTGATGATCATGTTTGGAATGCTTTACTTGGTGTTTGTAGAATTTATGGAAATGTAGAATTGGCTAGGCTAATGGCAAGACATCTTGTTGCACTGGAGCCTCAATCCACTGCAGCATACCTTCTGCTATCAGGGATGTATGCTGCTCTTGGTAGGTGGGAATCTGCAGAAGAAGTCAGACAGCTTATGAACGCGAGACATCTGGAGAAAGACCAAACCCTTAGTTGGTTAGAAATTGATAGAAAATTGCACGTAGACACCAAAATTAATAAGTCATGTCATCCTGAAAAGGAAACAACACTGGTATTTGAACTATTACATGATGGCAGCTCATTATATAATGTTGAAAGGTAAATATTCTAATCTGTTTGTCTTCACCCGTTTAAAGAAGACAGGTGGGAGAACCTTTCACGTTTTCTAGAACGACCATTTTTTTTTGCGACCCCTCTCTATATCACAGATATCTTTCTGTTTTTGTTATCTTAGTAACTTTGTGAAAATTTTGGATGGAGGGACTCTCTGAACTTCTGTTCTATTTTATTAGCTCCACTAAACTTTCTAAAGTGGCATAAAATATTAGTCGGTCATTCACTGTTATGTTATCATCCCAATTGCTGCACCAGTATGTGGACATAAATCATGGATGTAAGCATGTATGCGTAATCATTTGGATCCACTGAAGTAATACATTCTGATGCATGTTATCCATCAGTAAGATGTTTCCTTGCTGCTACAGCAAACTGGTGCCCGATGTCATGCATATCAGGTAGTTGGGAGTCCCTAAGAAATCCGAACACAATATATCCTTGATTCATAAAGCATTTCCTCAAAAAGCACTTTAGCCGGAAGGAGAGTAACCCCGTGATTACGGAAGAAGTAGGTAGCCGTCCTCATCAATACCATGTCATACGTACTGCAGTACTCATTTGCAAGATGTGCAGAACAAGAATGGTAGTTTACATGCGCTAAGGTTGCATAATTTGTTCCTTTTACTTCAATCAACTTAGAAGTTTCCCACGATATTGTTTAACATCCCATTGTATACTTAAAAAGCAGTGGGCGACAATCACATTGTACCTACTGGCTACATCTCAAACTCCATTACTTTTATAATAGTTGCTAGTTGTTATTCACCGAATATCCTTTGTGTTGCATGATTGCACAACCTAGTCTTTTTCAACTGTACAGGCTCAAATTAAGGACTATAAAATAAGAGTCCGATTTCTTGAAACAAAATAGCAACTTTAGACAATCTTAATGTAATCTAAAAAACATCTCTTTTAACAATGACTTTATATATATAATGATTGATTGAGCTCCGGCAGATATTTTATAGATAAACATACATGTTTGCATATCAAAGAAGTTATGATATAGTGTGTATGCTTTACCGACAGAAAAGAGATGATATTTTCATAATAAAAATCAAATACAGAGAAGAGCTAAAATGCGGGCATGTGGACAGCCATACAAATGGATCAAGCAATTAAATGAAATTGTAATAGTAACATGTAAATAAATATATATCACCCCACCAATCATTCAAGCAAGCCGGCCCACCACCACCAAATACAACAGGACGTATCCATCATTGACGTTATTGAAATGGAATTACAAAGTTTTTGATAACGTTTCCTGTACAGACAAACTTAAAAATCAGGGGAGAGAAGGCCAACAAGAAGAGGAGGAGGAAGGAAACAAGAAAAAGAAATTGATAAACCCCCTCTTCTTGGGTTCTACAATCTACAATGGGTGGTTTGTTCTCCAAACAAGTCGAACGTAGAAAGGCCATCTCAACGGAGAAGAAAACCCTGACTGACCTCAACCAAAATGGAGGATCCGACTTCCCGGGCTCCGACTACCATCCCCCCGACAGGAAAAACTGGATGTCCGCCCTCAACCCTGACGTACTCCGCATTAACCAGATTGTATGGCCCGGCACCCACGATTCTGCTACCAACAAAATTGGATTCCCTCTCGTGACCCGACCCTTCGCGCAATGTCAATCCCTCTCAATCTACCAGCAGCTCAAAATTGGTGCCCGGGTTCTCGACATCCGAGTACAAGAAAATAGTCGCGTCTGCCACGGTATCCTCCTTAGTTACAGCGTTGATGTCGTGATCAACGACGTGAAGAAATTTCTCCAGGAGACACAGTCCGAGATCATAATTTTAGAAATCCGAACCGAGTACGGGCACGATGACCCACCCGATTTCGACAAGTACTTGGAAGATCAACTCGGGGAGTTTCTGATCCACCAGGACGATCATGTATTCAACAAAACAATATCGGAGTTGCTGCCGAAGCGAGTCATTTGCGTGTGGAAGCCGAGGAAAACTCCCCAGCCGAAAGCGGGTGGCCCATTATGGAGTTCGGGTTACTTGAAGGACAACTGGATCGACACTGATCTGCCGTCGACCAAGTTCGAGAGCAACTTGAAGTATTTAGGTGAGCAGCCGCCAGTTTCGAGCCGGAAGTACTTTTACCGGGTTGAGAATACGGTCACGCCGCAGGCGGATAACCCGATAGTGTGCGTGAAGCCAGTGACGAATCGGATCCACCCGTATGCGAGGATGTTTATAGCTCAGACCTTTGTGCGGGGAATTGCAGACAGGTTGCAGATATTCTCAACGGATTTCATTGATGGGGATTTTGTGGATGCATGCGCTGCTCTGACCAACGCTAGGGTTGAAGGCAAAGCTTGAAACGGATCCCCAGTTGTTTCATGCGACTATTTGTTTTCCACGTATTGTAAAAAAAGTATATACTCCACGTCGGGTCGGGATCCATTGTCGGGTTTGATGAATACTTGCGTGTGTTGCTTATTTGCATAAATTAATTTGTGAACTTTATTTGCATTTCGTTTGTTCTCAAATTTTATATGTTATGGAAAGAAGTGTCACAGTTGGAATAAATTATGCAGATCGATTATCTTGTCATTCAACTTGCTTGAGCGTTCTCTATTTTGGGTATACAGAAAAGGTCAAGAACGAAATTTGAACAAATTAATTACCCATATAATGAAATTAAATTAATTAGATTTATATATAAAAAGTTGGGTAGCAAATTAGGTCCAGGGACCGGTACCTTTCATTTTCGACAAGCCATTCAATCGAGAAAGACACAGAATGACACTCAGTACAACCTCAATTCTCAAGTACGTCTATTACAAGTTACCGAACAAGCCAACTACCAGCCTGTTTAAAACAGGAGGAAGAACAAAATCTTCTTGTAAATTGTGAAACGCCGTTTAAATGCACTTGCTCCTTACGGATTCTTTTTACATGATCCAAGAATGAATCCCAACCATCATTCTTCAATCTTCTTGGGGAAATTCTAGTCCAGCAGCTATGAAATCGTATATGACTGTGATCCCACACTTCATGTGCCCAAGACCATTAAATTGTCCATACTAATATCTTAACCAGGTATTGCTAAAAGACGGCTTTGGTCCCAGCTTGGAAGTTTCCGCCAATAGCTATCCAGTTGGATGTTCTCTTCCACGGCTCAGTATGCTTTCTCACATCACTTAACTTCAATTGGTGATATCCAGAGTTTCACCTCTCTTCCACTGAAAGGCTTTAAAATGCCTGATGATTTCCGAAATAGATAATGCGGCTTTCTGAAGTTGCAAAAGAGTATTGTCATCCAAAGGTGCTTTCCGTAAATAACTAGCATTCAACAGATTGTGCACTCTTATCTTCCGAGTTTACAGCTGGGCGCATTAGCCAACACCCTTCCCCTACAGAACTTGTTGGTGAGAACTTCTTCAAGATGCTGAAAAATTAACGAAAATAAACCTGCATTAAAGAAAAGCAAAGTTACAAAGAGAATTAACATGGCTAGAGCCAAGTTTCGACGAAGAATTTGTTTCAATCCATCAGTTTACGAACTTAACCTACTAATTAGGGATGAAAAATATAGAAATTGAAGATCAAAACAATAACAGATAACACTACCGCGGATATGTTGTAAACAAAATGTAATAAAATGCAATGAACAAGCTAAACAGATATTCATATAAACACAGAAAGCTAAAGCACTCGCAACAGAGTGGGAAGATTTATATACACAACTCTGGACAAATTTCAGAATAGAAACTATAGCTATCAAGGGATTGGAGGGAGGTTATAATAGTGATCATTAAGACTAAGATGGTTATGATAAGCTGGTTGAGAACATGGACAAGTGGATACATTATGAAACTATTAGTACAGACCCATAGCACTTGCTGTTCCACCAGCTTTCACATTTGCCACTGGGAAAAAACAAAGCAAAGCAAAGAACATAGGAGCTGAAATACCTGCAGTGCCGCTTTCTCGCTCGAGTGATGTTCCTCTCACCAAGAGTGTCCCTGGATTTAGCTGGAAGACCTACATATGGAATAGATATACAACTATAGCTTAGGCCTGAAAGAACATATAACAAATTGTTGGAGCAAATGGAATTACCAAGACGCGAAAGCGCAGGGCATCTGGTTGGATTGGGAAATCATTTGAAGAACTGGATATGTTCAATTCGGGATGGTAACTAGCAGCCTCACTCCTGTTATCTGTTGTCTCAGTCTTTAGAATTGCATCAATTTGATCCTTTGAAGCAGTGATCTTTAACATAAAACTATAATTCAATCATCAGTTGGAAGTGATAATATATAGAAGGAGAAGTGACTTAGCAGATATTGTTCAGTCCTGAGTTACAGTAGTATGAATATATGAAACTGGGCAGTGACTGAACTTGGAGTAATATGAATATATCAAATTAGGCAAAAGTGAAAATGACTGAGAGCATACATCAACTTTGAAAGTGACAGCATCTAATTTACAAGATGCGCCACTCTTTCGAATGTAAGATTCCACTGACTGCAACACATGGAAGGCACTGTGCTGACATTGAAGACCCTAAGGAAACAGTAAAATAGCAATATTGAGATGCCATGTCTACACCAATTATATATAATATAAGACGATATAGAGACAATAAAATCAGAAATCTGGCATGTTGACAAAATACCACATATGCAAACAGAATGGAACATGGCATGTTGACAAAATACCACATATGCAAACAGAATGGATGGATAGACAGTACAGACTAATGACGACAGTAGGTTCTACTGAGTGCAGAATTGGGACCAGATAAACTGAAATTAGAAATCCTGCAATTGGCATGCAAGTATGCAAATGCTTTTGTATTTTCTGAAGAACTTTTGCAAGTACATTTAGCATCATTACTAATGCATTCGTCCTTGTTTGCCTGATCAAACATGACCAAAAAGAAACCAACCAAAAAACGATGTAAGATTAGAAAAAATTCTTAAACCTCAAGCATGAAAGAGAGATTATTCTCCTCAATCTTATGGGAAGGTATTATCTTCCTCGAAGCAGGTAAAAAGGACCAGGCAAGGCCCCATCTTGATGTCCTGCCCTGGACAAATTCTGTGGTCTTCACTACAGTAGCTCCAACTTTCCACAGTTCCGATACCAAAATATTCAGATTCAGTTTTCTTCCAACCATAGAAGTGTACCACCTAACCACAAACAAAAGTGGTGGACATAAAGGCTAAGGCAAGCCAATCACAGCTTTAAACCAAAAATCACTTACTGGAGATAAGTTAACCATTTTACCTAAATGTGTCTTTTAGCTTGACACTATCTTCAATGATGCGAGCGATGAAGGCGTGTTCACCACCAGAACAAACCATCTCCTCTGAAGTCCCTCCACAAGAAGTCTTCGGATTTAAACCGGCTTCATGCATTGTCTCAAAGAATGGGGGGTTGCACATACAGAAGTCAAAATTCTCCCCATCCTTGACAACACCTAAAAGTACCGGCGGGCCATTATAACTCTTGGACGCGCCTGAATGACTCTCGATTACAGATGATGCTGAACGGCCATCATTTTGGTCCTTTGCATTGCTAGAGTCAGAGCTACATTCACGACTAAATTTCAGAGTATTTTGCAATTCTCCCACATGACACATTTTATCCCCAGCACCAACCCTTCTAATTTCAATCAAGCCAGATATATGCGGATTGCTCTCGACATTTCGATTTGCCCACTCTATAGCTACATCCGTGATATCTTACAAGGACCACAGGAAATAACACACTCACTATAAATGAAAACAGTGAGTGAAACAATGAAAGATAGATGACAATAAAGATAAAGTACCTGAACCAACAAACTGCCAACCAAGAATTGACGCACCAAGGAGGGGATAAATACAATTTGCGCCAGTCCCAATATCAAAACCTTTCTTGACATCACCGTCAGCTCTGTTAGCTGGAATGGTATCTGAAGCCAAAAGATCTTCTATCCAATGGATGTAATTT
This sequence comes from Sesamum indicum, assembly GCF_026168435.1. Taxonomy (NCBI): domain Eukaryota; kingdom Viridiplantae; phylum Streptophyta; class Magnoliopsida; order Lamiales; family Pedaliaceae; genus Sesamum; species Sesamum indicum. The sequence goes on from NC_142664.1 coordinate 31,372,327, forward strand.
GATCTGTTGGGCACTGTAGGGCAGAGTTGCCCATCAGGAATCCACCTAGAATATTAGATTTTCATCAAACAACAGGAGTCAACAAAATTGAAACTAAATACATCTATACTTTCCTTGCATACATTTGGTCATTGATGCCCCCACCCTCATCCCAGCCCACTGGTGAACAAAAAGAAATTACTACAAATTTGAATGCAGACATTCATTTTTTTAATCACAAAGCAGTTGCAAAATATTTCAAAATAGGCTGTAGCAAATGTAACCTAGATGGAAACAAAATAAGCATATAGGGCGTACCATCAGAACCTGCAAAACAACTGAGCTCATAAGTTAGAACTTAGCTATAAGAATAAACCAAATACCAAAATGAAACCATATTCAAGCTACAATAATGAAATTTGGTTTATAACTTAGCTGAAAATAAATAAACGCAGCTAAGGAACCCTACTTAATCAACTCTAGCTGAGAATCCACAAAATAGAATTAACCATAAGAAATAAAATAATATAGCAACAGACTTGATGAATATCCTAATTATAGCAAAAACGTAACCCCGTCAAAGAATCAGAAAAGTTTTACAATTCAGCGTACCACTCGAGACCATGATCGTGGAGTAGCAAGACTCGTGTGAGCTCGCGGGTAGCATTAAAATCCGTCCAATCAATTTTGGGCCGTCCGTCACGTGAGTAGAAGACATAGGGCTCAAAACTCGGGTACAAAGAGGCCAATAACCCGAAATCCGGCGGATTATCGGAGTATCTGTTTCGTGGATGGATTCCCCGCCGCTCAGCACCGTTCTTTCTCTTCCTCTTGCCCGCCATCTGCCGCTCCACAACTCTAACCGCCTCGGTTTCAAAACTAAACGAGTTTATAGATATGGGTTTCTGGAACGCGATTCTTGTTCTGGTGCGGTTTCAGTACAAAGTAGAACCAACTAAACTGAGATGGGGTTTAATGTTGAGAGCAGTAGAAGCCTGTAACCGTATTCGAAGAGATAATGGGCCAGAGTTAATTGGGCTAAGATAGTTTAAACTTTACGAAAGCCCACTTTTATAGTAGGAAGTAGGAGTATGGATGGATAAGTATGAGCAGCCTGCCCAACCCAATGCCCTTCTTGATTCACTGATATGGGAATGGGACCTTGTGGTTTTCATCTTATCCACAAGGTAAGATTATTCTGAGTCAGCAACTCTAACCTTTTCCGCCCAATTTGGATAAACACAGACACGCCAAATGACTCCTCAAACCACACCCACATCAGTTCCCTACCCTACATACAGTACCTCACCATTCCCCACACTCCCGCTCCCCTCTCTATAAACGTACAAATCATACATAGTAACACATCCATCCACTCTCAAGAGAGTAGACAGACAGACCGACCGACCATAGTTCAGACTTCAAATCAATGGCTACCATTTCATCATCTTTGTACGACTTGTTGGGCATTCCAGCGACGGCCACCGGACGTGAAATCAAGGACGCCTACAGGAGGCTGGCCAGGACGTGTCATCCCGACGTGGTGGCTGTCGCGCAAAGAAATAAATCAGCAACTGAGTTTATCCAGATTCATACAGCTTATTCCACACTCTCCGATCCTCACAAACGTGCGGATTACGATCGCGATTTATTTGGAGGGCGTGGTGGTTATAGTTCCTCCATGGGTGTGTCGTCGGCTCCCTTAAGGTCGGGATATGGAGTTAGGAATTGGGAGAGTGATCAATGTTGGTAATTAGCAACTGTAATGATAATTGAGTAGCTATTGTGATAGACCGTCATAGGCAGCAGGATGGGTGTGTGTATGTGTAGCGCATTTAGACCACACCACACTTGTTCTTCTAGTACATATATTTGCAGAGCGTAGAGTTTGCTAAGCTGAAATTATGCTACTTGACAACTCTTTAATATTATTTCATTAAGCAAAGATTATTCGCTAATTATAAAATAAATTTTAATATTATAATTGCACTGCCTTGTTTGCTTGAATCTGGAGTTTAGCGATCGATTCGAGGAGTGGCAAAGACGTACTAACTTCAATTTTCTCCACAAATCGGACGGTGAAGAACAAAATGTAATGTACCAATTGCTGGCCTGCCCATATATTTCCAGCACCAGTCTCTTTAGATTTCTGATAACAGGTTTAAATAATGAAAATTCTCACTCTAATTACCGTTCAGTTAAACTCAATTAACACACATTAAATATGATCAAAATTTATTATGTAATTAATATTTTTTTCTTAATTGGATTATAATTAATTTAATTTTGATCAAATCAGATATCTACTAATAATTTGGATTTATCCCGGATCCCACATCAGAATTTACACAGTTGAATCCAAAATGAAGTCCGGTTACGTGGCACCCTCCAACTCAAATATATCAAAGGCCCCGCGGGAGCAAAGTCCCAAAATACGAGAGAGAGAGAAATTAGGGCGAGGAGTTGTAATTTGTAGAAAGAAGAAAATGGCAGAGAGTGAGGTGAAAAGGGGAACGGTGAAATGGTTTAGCCATGAAAAGGGTTTTGGTTTTATAACTCCTGAAGATGGAAGCGAAGATCTGTTTGTTCATCAATCAGCCATCAAATCTGAGGGTTTCCGCAGCCTCGGCGACGGTGAGGCGGTCGAGTACATTGTCGAGTACGGCAGTGACGGCCGCGCCAAGGCCGCCAACGTCACTGGACCCGACGGCGCTTCTGTCCAGGGAAGCACCCGGGGATCTTACGGCGGAAGAAGCGGCGGTTATGGAGGATACAATGGTGGAAGCAGAGGAGGCAGCCGCGGTTATGGAGGCGGTGGAGGAGGAGGTAGTGGTTGTTTCAGGTGCGGGGACACTGGGCATATGGCTAGGGAGTGCCCAGAGGGAGGTGGTGGAAGATATGGAGGCGGAGGCGGAGGCGGAGGGGGAGGGGGTTGTTATAATTGCGGTGAGGCGGGGCATTTTGCTCGTGACTGCCCCCGAGACAACCGCTGAGCTAACTGGGGATGCTGTGTCCTTTCTCTAGTGTTTTGCGTCCGTTTTTGCTATTTTAGGTTCTCTGATGAGGTGAACCATATGTTAGTATAAATGAAACCAGTGTCTGCCCCTTTATTATTGTGTTTTGGTTATATGGTGGCCTTATCAGAATTATCTGTGGTTAGGATTTCAATGTTATGACGGTGGTTTGTATCTTCTTCTGTTGATCGATACACGCAACGCATAAGGATATGCACTCGCTCCTTGAATTGTTATGCTAACTTTTCTCGAATTAATTCTTTAACTTATACGACGCCAAACCCGTATTTAGCAGTCAATAATAAACACAAATAAGACCGAATATCAGTTGAACCATGCAATGTAATGTCCGTTTGAGACAACTTCCCTGTGAATTAGTTGAGACTTGGCAAAGACATTGTTATTGATGTCTTTTATCTTTCGCACATCACAAACAATAGAGAATTATAATCGACTCCCGAAAGGCATCTGATTGCTGCACATAGACATCAAATGCCTGGGCAGTGAATATTAAGCAGGGGTAGTAATATTAAGCGGTTGCTCCTTTTAAGTTGCAAATTTCATTCAGAATTGATTGATGCATATTAAAAGCGATGACTAACAACATAAAAGATCTATTCTAACGTGCATTTCATTTTCCTGGAAAGAGGCCTAAAGAATGATTTGTGATGAACTGCACCGGTGCAGCTAGCATGCACTTGTCACCCGTGATTGCCGTTTCCTGTACCCTCTCCCATGGTTTCTGGCGGGCCCTGTAATGATCAGGGAGTAACTAACCACTTACCAGTTGAGTGGTATGGCGAAATAGTTCAAGGAGTATGATGAAGACGAGGCGGTGGCAGATGAGTGGCGTTGGCAGCGGGAGGTGGAAGAGGAGTGGTGGCGTTGGCCAGGTGTGGCGGCAGTTGAGATGGGCACTGGTAGCATTTAGTGAACAGCCCAAATGTGTCGATTTGGTGGATGAAATTAACCATGCTGGCCCAGCCACCAAACCCAAACCCAACAATCAGAACCCACACAACCACAAATATGTTGATCACATACGTCCCAACCCACCTCCCAAAGTACTTGGGAGGCTGCTCTATTGCATTCTGCACAGCAAGTTTAAATTGTCAGGTCATTGTTGTCTAATTTGTATTATGAACCCTTTTATTCAAGTTGGATACTTATAACAAGAAATAGAGTAATAACTGTTAATCCAAGAAGTTTGACAGAACAAAGCTCTGTTTTAAAGCTGCCCCCGATAATGACTTGACGATTATGCCAAGGCGTTTTTGGTCAAACTGTCCATTAAAACTGGGTCTGACCAAGATTCTGGCTTGTCCCACCTACCACCTGGCTGGCACCCTTAATATTTATTATATCCCTTTCCTTTGGAGGTTTACAATTGGAGTCAAATGAATCAATGCGCTAACTTGACACTAAATATCCTAAAACAAGGAGACCATTTTTGCCACTACAAGAATAAATGGGTACGTACCTCTCGGGCTGCTGCTGATTTGAAGGTGAAAATGTGAGCCAAAGCAGGGATAATATAGACAGTAAAGCTAACAAGAAGTGATCCGACAGTGGAGTTGATGGGGCCGAAGAATGGGAAGACGATGGCCAGGAACCATATCGGCACCACCACCGGCAACCTAGCTGCGGCTCGCTTGCACAAGCTCTTGCATTCATGCATGCCTATTGCCTTTTCCCACACAAAATACAAGGGCGTGCAAGCGAAACCAAATGTTATAAACTGCATCCACGTAACAACAATAACATATATCAGCTCCCAATAATTCAAATTTCTATATATTTTAAATAATTGACATTAATGAAAATAAATTATTAAATATTGTTGATGCCTGATGGATGAGCATCAAAATGACAGCCATGTCCCTGAAGGGTGATCTTGGGAGGAGGGAAAAGGCATTGGAGTGGTTGAGAAGTAAATCGCCGAATGCCCAGTATGCAGCTGCGGCAGATGGGAGGGTAAGTGTCAAGACATAGAGTGTGGCCAATAAGTAAATGGCCTTGAATTTCTGTGGCTTCCACATCGCGTGCATGATCTCTCTGCCCAACACAAAAACTTAATTCATTACCTTTCCAGTTTCCAGTTTCCAGGTCCCAGTTTCCAGTTACAATTAATTATACGTCAACCTCCCAAGTAGCTAACTCATTTTTCATTTAATTAAGTAACCTGTCAAATCTTTTGCATTAATTCTACCTTGTTCTAAACACATTAATACGTAATGTCATTTCTGATTATTATATATATCTATATCTGTATATATATATATATGGTTTCGAATAACTCCTACGTACGACATTAGAAAACGCATAATCAAACATAAAGCAAAAAAATAAGAAAAGCAGTACTGTAGAAAAGTGAGTGGAGAAAAGAGGTCTGCCTTTTTTCCCATACATGCAAAAAGAAAAAAAATAAAAAAGGGGTTCCCAAGAAAGTGGTACTTTTCTCCCCAGCACGCCTGGACGGGCATTATCCGAAAATTACTATTAAATTCTGAGACAAGGACTTATCATTAAACTCAGCAACTGTATGAATTGGTCACTAGATTGCATGATCAGATATGTACAAGATTATGTCTGTAAATGCCAATGTCAAGTCCCTTTAGGAATAAAGATGAAAGAATCGTCGTACTCATCTCTCAATTTGGAATTCACTGTTTTACCCTCCCTCCACCTCGACAGAAAGATATTAGTAGCTACGGCTTAGCTAGTATAATTCATAATAATATCTTACACTGTAACAGCATGTCCCCCGAATGTGTAGAGAATGTTTGTGGCTCCTGTGAAATACAGCACCAACTTGGTTGCACCCGAGTGCTCCACACCCTCCACCTGTTCTTGTTCATTCATATATACATAACATATATATTTATATATAATTATCAAGAAATCAAACACAATTAATTTAAAAAAGAAAAAGAAAAAGTTGCGTATAAATAGAAATTAAGAGGTAGAGAAGAGTAGAGTACTGAGTACCTGGCCATGAAGTAGAGAAGCAATGGTGAGATACCAAGCTGTGTAAGTGGTCATCAACAAGCCAAGAAAAGACCAGATTCTGTAGTTGTGGAAAGAAGGAATGAAGACAGTGGTGGCACAACATGCTCCGAAGATGTAAGTCCATGTTCTCTTGTCCAAATTATCATTTATGTAATATATATTGCTGCATGAAAACCAACAAATCAATAATTAATTAATACAATTTTCAATTACAACGATATATAACATATATGATTTTGATCATGCATGATGATGAATCCATCATCCACACACATACCTCGCACAGGCTATGAGTTGGATGACCGATCCAAAGAGAAGAAAAGTGCAGTTAAATGCCAAACCAACGTTCCTCCAGTGTTTTCCAAGGAGCCCATCAAGAACTTCAAACCACTGCTTGATTAATAAAACAGTATAATATAAAATTAATTATTAATTGCTCGGAATTAAACATATATTTATATAGGAAAAGCATGCATGTGAATATTAATTAATAATTAGAATATGAATTTATAAAGAATAATTAATGATATAATTACCTGAATGACATGGTTCCTGAAATCAACCTTCTCTCTTTCTTTCCTGGTTCTGTACTCCACATAGAGAATGCTGATGATATAAGCAGTCCAGCTACCCATCAAGCCGTAGAAGAGCTGAAACACAACTCCCGACATCATACCCAGCTGCGAAAATGAGTATGGCAATGTAAGCAGCACCTGAGCCACCTGATCCCAAAATGACTCAATATTAATTAATTAATTAATTCTCTCATGTTATACATTATTAGTGATATTGTACGTAAGACTGTGTGTAAAGAAACAGACCTGGTTAGAAGCACAGCTGAACCAGGCATCATAGGCTGAGCCGCCATGCCAGAAGAGGTTGGAAACTTTTGATTTGATGCTTATTATTGGCTTCCCTTCCCTCTCCATTTCTACATAATTTCCCACTATTACAGTCTTCTCAGAGGACTGATCATCCATTTTCCCTTTCTAGCTAGTGTGTGTATGTGTGTGATCTTGTACTGTATATCACAATGTGAGTGGTAACATTTATATATACAACTCTTGCAGATGCAGATATATAGGGAAGAAGATGGTGAGAGTTTCAGCAGAATAATGAGGAAGTGCGACTTTGGGAATAGCGTCACACCGCTTTTGAAGAGGGAAATTTCGCAAATACCAGTTGTTATAATTAAGTGTCTCTCCTCCTCGAATAATTAATTAATTAATTGTGTTCAAGAATAGTAAAGACATTGATTAAACGTGAGAGAGGGCACGAGTGCTTAATGTTGTCTACTTCCAATGCTAATCATCAGCGTAATGTTTTTTTTTTAATTAATTTGGAAGATATTAATGAGGTGTTGGTGACAAAATACTAATTTTAGGATAAATTAGGTCGATTTCCCTAAAATTTAGTATAATTACAAATACCCCTTATTGTTTGGAAAATCATCAATACTCATTTTATTTTAACGATCGTGTTACAATCAGCACAATTCGTTAGGTTTCCATCAATTTTTTATGTTAAACTGACCAAAATACTTTATGAATTAAAAATTATAATTTTATTTATTTTTTAAAAAAATTGTTATCTTTTTTTGGACTGAATAGATAATTTTATTTATAGTTTTTCCATCTACTCCTTTAATTTTTTATAAATTTTTAATTTTTTTAAAAAATAAAAAGTATAATAAGATCAAAGTTGATAATTTCATATCTTCATTCAAGAATTACATAATTTAATCAAATATTAAGAAATATTTATAATTTTTCAAATAGTAATAAAGTATTGATAATTATGACAAATATTAAGGAAGGTCGATATGTAATTTAGGCATAATTTTATAATCTTCATATTTGTTTACTTTGAGAATTTTGGGTAAAATATAAATCCTGAATAATCTAAAATCCTATATCTAACAGAAAGACAAACCTTTTTGTTTGGAAAAAGAAAAGAGGATGATGAGAAAATAGACCAAATGATTGCTGCCAAAGGGGAAGAGGCGTGGTTGCTTTTTAATGAGAGAACACAGTGGCTTTTATCAGTTATATCACATACATAGGGGCAAACTTGGGAATGCACACACCCTCAACTATCTACAAACCCCAAATACCAACACTGTCTCTTTTCACATGGGACTGCAAAATTCGGCAAACACATCATCCATTCATATTTGTCACGATTTCATATTTGATGTAATTATACGTAAATTTTTAATAGTTTAAAAAATTATATTTATTACTTTTAATATTTATTTTTCTTAATAAATAAAATTTTTTATTAATTAAAATTCACTAAATTTGATAATATTGATAAAAAAGAATAATTACACTCTTTTCTTTAATGTTTAGTATAATTATACGTAAATCCTCTAAGCTTAGGGAAATTACATCTACCACTCCTAAGGTTAAATCTCTCTGTTAGTCAAAATTAACTAAATTTGTTGATATTAATAAAATTAATAATTTTATAATTGAAAAATATTTTTCGAAGCACCACGCCAAGAAAAAATGAGATTGAGGGCATAATTTGACATTTTCTTAGTTTTAGAAGGGTCGTGCCAAAAAAAGTTTAATTCGATTATGCAATATACCAATTACCCGATTCCCACATTTTGATATTTTAATGTGGTTCGAAATAATCATATGAAGCTTCTTTCCACGTCAATTAAAGAAACCATTTATACATACTCCTTTTTTCTTAATTGGAAAGAAACCATTCTTACTCAACCATACAAATTTCAATTTAAGTTGGGTTTAATCGGATCTAAATGAATTATATAGTAAGTGTAATATATTGGTGATTTGATTGGTGTATAATTTAAAAAATGATCAATTACATGATAATTATATCACACTTATTAAACAACCGATTTGATTTTGAAAAAACATGATTTAGGTAAAAAAAGAATTGGTCTAGCACATGGATACAGCTAATTGATGGAAAATATCATATTGTATATATTCTACGATCATCACACATTAATTTGCGTACTGCATAACTATAAGAAAACAAGGCATATACTATAAATAATATTGCAACGGAATTAATTTCATAGCTAATGAGATGGGCTAACAATGAATATTTTGTAGCAAATTGTTTATTGAAATTACTCAAAAAAATAAGATATGCAGGTAACAAATTTTTTTAATTTTGTAGCTTTGGAGATGGACTAACAAAGGATATTTTGTAGCAAATTATATATTAAAAATATTTGATGAAAATTAGGTACATAGGCGACGAAATGGCTACAAATATTGCAACAAAGTGTACATTAGATGATTTTTTATTGCTTACACTTCTGTTGCCAATCTCCATTGCTAGTGCAACAAATTAGCTATAAAGTTTTGTGTAGAGAATAATTTAAAAATAAAAAACTATGGAGTATCTTATTTATTTATAAAGTGAACTGCGGAATTATCTTAATTATGAAAATAAAACTTGCTAGGAAGTCTCATTTGCAACGAAAACAAAAATGAAATCGAATATTCTGTCGCTATAGTAATAAATATAGCTACAGAAATTTTATTTCTATAACAATGACGGTGCTACGGAATTTTGATGGAAAAATTTGTTACAAAATTTTCATTTCTTTACTACAATATTGGCTACGAATTTTCTATTACTATGTGAGGTACTCCATTCCACATGGATTATGAATTAATAAGATAAACAATATATAATCATTGGGCAAAGAACTCAAGTGCATCAATTGAATACTTTTCCATGAGTTGTTAATAATTGAATTTTAGAATGCACTCAAATGCGTTCGGAGGCAATTCTTGGGTCCATTAGGATCGCGAGCCCGGGGCGTAACAAATAGTGTCAGAGTCGACCACTTGACTGAGTCGAGAACTAAGTGTGATAAGAGGCCAAGTGCTACATGCATGGGAGAGGGCTCAGGACATATAACCTACCTAAAAAGTTTCCGTTAAAATTAATTATAGAGATATAGGTTTCAAAAATAACTTAGAATCATTTTTGTAGCTATAAAGACGTATGTAAAAGCATGTGCTACGGCTAAATGGAAACGAATACCATATTTTATAGCTATGTACATACACGTACACGTACTATTACTATGAATTCATAATTATAATGTAGATGATGGGCATGCATATACATATAATTAAAGTATGATGATGATGTTAGTTATGGGGCGCGGGAGCAAGCCTGAAACCGACTCTAATGCAGCCAGCGAGAGCGAGGCAGACAAACATACATATTATACATAATCTGTTAGGGAAATGATGGACTACGTACGTACTGCTCCTTTTATGGCGCCATTGGGACCACATCAGAAACATTCCCTCATCATTTATACCCATCATTGCATATCATATATATCAATTATGAGATACACCAATGTTGATGCCACTTCCCCTTTACCATTCACATTTCATGTTTACAACATATATTGTTACTGCATCGGCCCGATTAGATGGATGGGATGGTATGAAGGGAATGCAGTGATTGAAATAATTGGGATTAGCAATAGTTGTGGGTGCAGTATAATTGAACCCGCAAACTCATTGAATTTGTATGATCATGCATCAAAATGAGCCTCCCTATGATCATTTTGAGTCCACTTGCTGGCTGTTTGGTGGGAGGCCTAATCACTTAATTCTCCAATCAATCATTAACTTTGAACCAAACCTTCAACATCCATCTTCATGTTCCCATCTCCATCTCATTCTTCATTTTCAAACAAACCTAACAACTAATCAAGAACAGCTAATCAGATCAACTTAAAAACACCACATATTCTAAATTGCTCTTTTTTCTAATACTTGTAATGAAATGGGTAATTATATCATGTTATAATTACAATCTTGATTCATTGTAAAAGAAACAAAAAAATGGGCTTGAATGTGGATACTCTACTGGGTTGGGCCAGTAACATATTACGCTAATACTGCAACATCTCTTTTGACTTTCATGTTGTTGGGCCATCCAGGTGGCAACTTTCGTTAAGGATTTGAAATCTTTAAGCATGAAATCAAAATATGCCACACAGCAGTTTCAAATGAGTGGGTTATATAATTTATAGGGGTAACCAAATTTCAATATTTTTACTCTTCGCATATGGTATGAATGAATAAAATAAAAAATAACAAAAAGATATTCCAAAACCCCACTGCAAGAAGTCGCGCACCCATCCCAATCACCATTGCTTTGCAACAACTCCCCACTCTCCCCTTTCCCTCTCTTCTCTTTTTCTTGTCCTAATCTCCCATTGACACCTTCTCTTTCCTTCTTACCATCTTTATTCCCTAAAAAGAAAGGAAAAAAAGAAAAAAAAAAGAATAGGAATTGGCAAAGGAGGCAGAATGAAAATTAAAACGAAAATATTTCTTTAAAAACCTGTAAATTCAGTTTACTTCTCTGCTATCTTCCAAATGGGCCGTCTTCTCTTCTCTGCCACTTTGCTCTCTCTCATCTTCAACTTCTCTCTCTTCCCAGGTTGTATCTTTTATTAGTTCCAAGTATTTTTTGTTCATTCACTTCTTGAGCTGATTTGATCTTCCCCTTTCTTGAAATCCTACAGAGGTGGATTCGACGACGTTCAAGATAGTCAACAAGTGCCGCCGCACGATATGGCCCGGAATACTGACGGGCGCCGACAGGCCATTACTCAATCCCACAGGCTTTGTTCTCAAGAGCGGAAAATCCAGAACTCTTCGGGTACCCAGGTCCTGGTCGGGTCGGTTATGGGCTCGAACCCATTGCTCCACTGACCCCTCCACCGGGAAGTTCTCCTGCGCCACAGCTGATTGCGGCTCGGGGAAGCTAGAATGTGCCGGGAGTGGCGCAATCCCCCCGGCCACGCTGGCGGAATTCACTCTCAACGGCGATCAAGGTCTCGACTTCTACGATGTCAGTCTTGTCGATGGGTACAACCTCCCAATGCTGATAATCCCCAAGGGAGGTACAAGAGGAGGCCCAGGAGGGTGCAGCTCCACGGGGTGTCTAGTGGATTTGAACGGCGCGTGTCCGAGGGAGCTGGCGGTGGCGCGTGGGAATGGCAGCCGAGAGAGCGTGGCGTGCAAGAGCGCGTGCGAGGCTTTTGGAGATCCGGTGTATTGTTGCAGCGAGGCATATAACAGGCCGGACACTTGTAGCCCGTCTGTGTACTCGCTGTTCTTCAAGCACGCTTGCCCGCGCTCATACAGTTACGCTTACGACGACAAGACCAGTACCTTCACCTGTGCTTCCGCCGACTATATAATCATCTTCTGCCCATTGCCATACACCAGGTAAATTTACTGCTAAACCCTTTAAAATCTATAATTCTTTGGTTGAAGTTGTTGGTGGTAAGGTGTCAACGAGGAATCTTTATACTACATTGAAACTCTTAGCAAATTCTGCCTGGTAGATATTAGTCAAGGAATGAAGAGTTAGAATTAGAATCGGAAAGACTTTGACATTCAAAAAGTTTCATCAATCCCCAATTCTATTAGTTCTGTTTCGTGTATTACATAAATGTGAAGTTTAAGTAGAGTTTGGAGTGTACAAGAGCGAATGACAGACTCTCTTTTCCTTGTTGGGTGGGAATGAAGTCCTTTTCATGTTTTATTTCTAAATCTTTTAGGCTTTTCTACAGCTAATTAATGACCTAGACTGTTCAGAAAGTTCAAAATTCAGTGCAAATATTGCAATTGGCGTTCCATTATCATTCTGGAATCAGAGATTGTATTTGTAGACTGTAGGTGCATTTCCTCAAATAACAGAGACTTCCATTTGTTGTATGATGAGTTTGAGGTGTGGTGGTTGGCCGTGAAATTACTTAACCCCGGTTAGGTTGCAGGATTGTATTACATAAGATCAATGTTGTTCATTTGCATATCTAAGTTATTTTACAATGTTGTTTGAGTTATTGTGCCCTCAGCTTCGTGTTATATATTTCTGAAATTCATGTTTGATTCTATTTTCCCTTCTTCTTCTGCCTCCTCTTCTTCTGTCCGCCCTGTGTATATGCAGCTTCCATGTCCATCTGCATCACAAGATTCTTAGGTTTTGCTACTTTAACTGCGGAACGAAATTAAACCATTTGTTAGGAAGCCCTATATAAACATGATAACGAGTTTCTTACTTTGTCGTTGCATTAATGAGTTGTAATGATTGGACCCCAGGTAAGTTTGAGAATCTCCTATTTTATTATACAGTCGGATGTAATACTCTAATATGTGTTTGTGGTTATGGCTCCATTTCAGAGAGTTAATCTGTTCAAAATTTTTACAGCCAAAAATTTCTGGCAGCACGGAAGGAAACAGCGGATTTGCCTCTAGTTAACAAAAGTATGATGTACATTGGAAGGCACCACACGCGGTTGTCATCATCAGGTTTGACTTCAATGCACTCTTTGGCATCTGCTATTTGTACGTTGATGAAAATCTTGCATGTTCTGCTGCTCTTGTGAGCTTTATGACTGAAAATTTTGCATGTTCTGCTGCTCTGCTATTTGGACTCTTTCAGGCTGATTACCAATTATTGTAGCTGAAGATTGAGCATTTTGTTGCGAGCCTCAATGCTGTATTAGCTCTTGTTACTCACTTTTGCGACTTGGATTAGATTGTTGACACCAACATTTCGTGGCCGACAAAGATACAAGCATCTCCGTATATAGGTTACTCTCCTCCGTACTTTGGTTATTCCACTTGTGCAAATAGAAATGTTGATGGATGAGGCAAGATAGTGTCCCCGGCATCTTTATCTCTGGTAGGAATAGGATTGGTAAGGGGAGAAGTAGTTGTGGATGCGGTGAAAATTATTGAGAAATGGGAATTTAGGCAGTATGGGGTATCTTGGTGTGGATAAAAGCTGTTTGAAATGTGTGCTTCTCTAGCGGGAATAATTTGGTAAATGAACTCGGACTCCTCCTCCGCTGCCAAAACTTGAAATGTTATATTCTTCTGTTTCTCTTGTCTATTTGGTACTCCTAGTTCTGGATGATTGCATGGGTTGGTATTACACCTACTTCAACTTATTTTGTCTAATTTAAAACTCAAGTTCATTTTAACTAATTTTGATTATGGGCCTGGCTGATTCTAAGGCCCAAGGACTTGTGAACTTTGTTTTTACTTTCTTGTTATTCTTTTTTCTAATTAAACATATTTGTAAAGTGGTGACAGACAGGACTAAAAGTTGAGGTTGTGTGATGGTAAATGATTATGCAATACGGTAATTCAGAGATCAATGTGCGATTACCCGTAAATCACTCAAGACAAACTGTTATTATAGCATAAATGCGCAGCTATATATATGGCCGGGCTGTATGATGTAATTATTAGATAAATCGTTTGTTGTTCATAGTCTCAATAAAATTAATGGATTCATATGATATGGTAAATTTGAACATCCCTGACTTTTATAACTGAACCAAACCGGTTTTTAAAGAATTATTACATGGGATGGGCCTATTCTAATACAGGCAGTAATGATGGTATTTGTATTTGAATTGGTAATGAGGAAGGGGATGGCAATATGTGTAGGAGTAGGACGAGAGTTGATTAGTTGAGTTCTAACATAGATTAATAAATGTGTCAAGAACGTGACATAAGAAATTTGGAAGAATTTGGGTGATGGGAGTGACAGAGAATGATTTGGCACATGCACAAATTTCACTTGTGCTGTGCTATTACACACATGTAATGTAACCGAATTTAGGTAAGGGGAAAGAGAAACAGGACTAGAGAATGTGAGAAACTAATCTCAATGGAAGCTTCAATAACATTATCTCATTTAAATAAATAATTATCCATTGTAATTAATTCGACTTCTAATAAGAAGATTCTTAAGTTACATGATAATGTTAAATTCTTTCAGTGTTATTTTTCAAAAAACATAATATATTAAAACAAAATTGAATCAGGAGACAACGTACATGCAATTTTATGTGTCTCTGTAGATGCGGGAATGAATGGACTCAACGTCCGGAGTGGGAGTCAAGAAGACAAGAACAGTAGTTTAGACGGAATGGTCCAAATTTGCGTCAAAAGGCGGAGAAAAACAAGTCCGCTTTTGCATAAAAAAATTATCCGAAAGTTTAAACAAATGAAATGATGGAATTGTAATAAAGCGGGGTTGAATGGTCGTGTGAGGTGGGGCCTCCATCATCACAAATCTCCCCCCTAAAATCATAATCATTCATCTTTCAACCCTTACCCACCCCCACATATTGAATTGCTGCCTCCTGTCTGTTATGATATGATACATGTTAGTAGCATATTCAATTCAAACAAGGGCATGTTTGTTTGTCTTCATTTTCAACTAGTTTACGTTGAATTTTACCAAGTGCAATTTAGGTTTTGATGGGTCACAGTTGTGTGCAGTTAAAAGTCACGTCTAAATGGAATCCAATGATTTTTACTGAATGGGTCAGTGGAATTAATGTGAGTTTGGATGGAGAAAAGAAAGGACAGTGAGCCCACAAGGAAGGGAAAAACAATTGATGATTTATGTGGATGTAAGTTGTTATTCCTCTCAGCCACAGAGACAGAGTGGAGTCTCATTCCATATTCTTGTTATTAACCAAAATAGAAATAAGGGATTAATGATCCTTTATTAGTGACATAAAGATTTTCAAATTAGTATTTGATAATTAATTGATGCAGAGGCGTTGTAATTATTATTACTATTACTATTACTATTACTGCTCTCTCTCTCTCTTCCAACGCTCTCACCCTTTTTCTCTTCTTTTCCCTTTAATTAATTCATACTCATATGAGTACCAGTACCAGTACCAGTACGTGTTTGTTGGGACCCGACACGACCACAAATCATCATAACACCTCATTTCTCGCTCTCCCACTGGCCGCTGCACACCTCTGTGTTGGTAGGCCGCCCGAGACGACAAATCGCTGCTCCAACCCACTGCCTGCCGCATTCTGAATTTACGGACCCATAATAATAAAGATTAATAAATTACCCATTGCTAATTGCTTCTCTTTTTCTTTATTTTATTACTATTCTTTCCACTCCAACATAACAACAAACTAATCACTCCAACTATTTCCTTTCCCTTCACATCTACATCACATTAAAACAAGCAAAGGATCGGAGGAGCTGATTGCTTTGAGTTGCAGCACCATGGACCTCTCCTTTACCAACCCAGCCTTCCTTCTCGCTTTCCATATCTTTTTCAGAGGTAAAACTAACTCTAACAACTCCCCTTCCACCATCATTTTCCTTACATTACTTTCAACTTTTCTTACTTGGGTTTTACTGTAAGTATGTGATCTTCCAGCTGGGTTTTCCTCATTTTGTTGCTTATACTTTTTGTCTTTGATAAAATATGGCCTTTCAACTGGATTCTTGCCTTTTTTATTTCCTTTTTGGCGGCATCGTCGAACTGGGATTTAGCTGTTTGTTTTAATTTCTTCCCAGATGTGCGAGCTTCAACAGGTTTTTGCCATTATAATTTTCTTTTGGAGATAAATATGTGGTTTGTCCCTTCCTCATTTCTCTCTCTTCAACAGTCGCATTTGGAGCCACATTCACATTTGTAAACAAGTGCGAGTACACAGTGTGGCCCGGTATACTCGCTAACGCCGGCAGCCCCACACTCGACAGCACCGGATTCGAGCTTCCCCCAGACTCTTCCCGAACTTTCATCGCCCCTGCCGGCTGGTCAGGCCGTTTCTGGGGTCGAACTGGATGCACATTCTCCGGTTCTGAACCAGGCTCTTGCCAGACTGGCGACTGCGGGTCGGGTCAAGCAGAGTGCAATGGTTCAGGAGCTGCCCCACCAGCCACGCTGGCAGAGTTCACACTTGGGACTGGCGGCTTAGACTTTTACGACGTCAGCCTTGTGGACGGGTACAATTTGCCTATGATAGTTGAAGCTACGGGCGGCTCTGGCATGTGCGCTTCGACCGGTTGCGTGACGGATCTAAATAGGGTCTGCCCCTCGGAGCTGCGGGTTGGTGGTGGCGAAGCGTGTAAGAGCGCATGTGAGGCGTTCGGGAGCCCGGAATATTGTTGCAGCGGCACGTTTAACTCACCTGCGACGTGTCGGCCGTCGGTTTACTCGCAGATGTTTAAGTCGGCCTGTCCTAGATCATACAGCTACGCCTATGATGACCCCACGAGCACTTTTACGTGCTCTGGAGCGGATTATACGGTGACTTTTTGCCCCTCCATGCCAAGGTAAAACAAAGTTTGCCTCTGCTTATTCATATTCTTGGTTAATAAGTCATGAGTGCATGAACAGATAATTATAGAAATGCAGCAAAAGTTTGGCCTAGTTGTAAACTTGTAGCAAAATCTTTTTGTTGTGAATGTTTCTATTTTCCAGCCTGCCCGGTGTTTTTCTTGTCTTAATGGTGGGATTTTGTGGTTTCTTTGGCTTTTTAGTCTTGACCATGGGAATAAAGTTCTTAGAATAGTTGAATTTAAGATATAGCAAAGGTCAAGAATGGTAGAATGATTTGCTTCCTATCTCCTCTATATTAAAGAAAGCATTAATAATTTCACCTAAGATTTTAGCGAGATCATCAAGTTGATTGCAAGACTCAGTGGATGCTACTACTATAGTCTATAGCAACGAATGACCCTTTGCTTATCTTGCGGTGTTCTTGCAGTCAGAAATCTTCAAAAGATCCAAACCCAACAATGACAGCACCAGGAACTACTAATGCTGATGGGTCTCTATCAGGGTCAGACACTGGCACGGTTGGATCCGGTTCAGCATCCGGATTAGGATTTACCGGGTCGGACCCGGATTCGGCTTCAGGGTCAGGATCTCAAGCCATGTTGTCAGATGGATCATGGTTGGCTGGTTTAGCCATGGGGGATTCAACTAGGGTTTACTGCTCATGGTCCTTGCATTTTGCTGTCTTCATTGCTTCTGCCATTTTCATTGTATCCGTTTTCTCTTAATATTTTAGGGTTTCAGCTTTTTTGTCTTTCTAGGCCTGGGAGTGGGCTCCCTCCCAATGCACAAGACATTGAACACAAGGCTGCCTTGAAGGAATTGAAGTTTTGGCTTTTTTGTTAGGGATAAAAGATTGATTGATGGAGATTGCAGCTTTGGGAGCCTCATTCTCACTAATTTTTATATTGTTTGATACTTAGGAAGTGTTTTTTCTTTCCTTTCTTTTCCCTTTTCCTGGAATTGTGTATATATAAATGCTGGTTTTCCTTTCCTCCCTGTCCTGGTAAAAGTGTTTAGTTTCATGGATCTGTTTTCATCATGTTCCTAAAGCATATAATCCAGTTGCTTATAAGCATCAGATTCCATTAGAATTTTGCACGTACATTGAACAAATCCAAGAAACATATGTTAAAATTATGACGAAGGTTTAAGCTGGAAAAGAAAAGGAACATTATTTGCTTTGAATATGTGGGAGTATCTTAGCTAATGTCTGGAGAATAAGGTCCGTTTGCAGTAATTTGCAAGCATTGCTTTTATACTTGTCGGCTATGGCAGATCGTCATACAACATCTTGTTTATATACTGCTCCTTTGCCATGTCACTAAGAACATGATTGTTGCATGTATGTAATTGCTGTTTGGATCTTGAAACAAAACTTGCGCGGTCCCCTTCCTTCCAAAATTTGCTTTCAATTTTTTATTTGTATATTGTTCGAAACATCACAATAACAAAATAAATTAAACCAAACCCGAGTCCACTTTCACCGAAACAGTCGTATTAATTGTAATGTTAATTCAAGACATGCAATCATGTCATTTGGTGTACTTTCAGAAGAGGTTGTTCATCAGTTTTTCTTTTTTCGTATGTGCAACAGATACGAGAAAATCTACAAATGAATGTTCCAATGTTTGGTTTCATCGTCTTGACACAAAGAGAAGGTTGAATTGGTTGTTCTGTTGCCGTAGTTGACTGTCACCCTGTATTCACCTAAGAAACCAGAAAAGTCAAATGCACCATGGTCATCTGTTTCGCCCTTCACCACCCCAGTTTCCCATTCTTTCAGCAGTGAGTCCACCACATCACCGGCTGGGAGATTGTGGAGTTTGTTATCTGTTAGGCACATTCTGTAGCATCCAGAGGGGTGTAATGCTGTCCAAAGCATGATCCCCTTGATGGAGGGGTGTGAAAAACCTTCTCTCAGCACTACTTCTAGATATTTGGCCTGCAAAATTAGTATCAAATGAGATGTGTAATTCAAGAATGTGAGAGTAAAAAAGCTTTCTTGATCATTCAAATTAGCATATAAAGTTGTATTGGCTATTCTTTGTCTCGTGACCTGTGTTTCTTGATCAAGACTGTTGCTGATATCCACCTCTGTGAGCCAAATGGGAAGCTTTAACGTAGCTAATTTATCAAGAATAGCTCTGATTAGAGGAGGATTTGGTACTGTAAAGTGTCCCTCAAGTCCAATTCCATCCATTGAGACGCCGCCTTCTCCAAGTTCTTGCAATCTTGAAACATAGTGATCCACCGTGGAGTTCATATCATCACAAGTCTCCAACACATTGTATTCATTCATGAACAGCCTGGCCAAAGGATCTGATTTCTGGGCTGTTTGGAAAAATTCTAAACTGGCATTGGGACCAAGCCGTTGCTCGTAGAAATCCCAGTGGAGCATTTCATTATCGACATCCCAGTGTATGAATTCGTTTCTGTATTGACTCATCAGGCTTTGTATCCTGGAACTGACAGCAGATTTCAGCTCTGAGCTTGTTAGATTACGGACCCACGAAGGCGTAAAATCAGGGTCCTCCCAGAATATGTTATGTCCCCTGACTATAATCTGGTTACGCCTAGCAAATTCTAACATTTGATCTGGGATTGTATAGTTAACTTCTCCAGGTTGAGGTTCTGTTGAGTACCATTTCAATTCATCTTCAAATACTGCAGCATTAAATCGCTCCACGAACCAATTCTGCACCAAGAATTTATGCTTACTACTTGAAGGGAAAAAATAATTGAAAATATTCATGGACTGTAGTCACTGTTCTCTTTTACCTGGTAAGGTAAATTTCCTAAGATGGTACTTGCTATGGAAGATCCCAACGGAAAATCTCGAGAAACTTGCTCCACCACAACTGTAGCTCCTTGTAACCTGTTTCCATCAATATCTGATATGTGTAACGTGGTGGTGCGTTTTCTTTCCTGCATGGTTTTAGCCAATGTGAGTATCCAATCTTTGTAATAAAAATTAGTATTTTTAGTCCAAGATTCTAGGTCCATACAGTGTTTAGCATGTTTTGCTGGTTTATTTTCCATTGCTGATCAGTGAATGGCTGCAGAGAAGCACTGGAAACAGAGATAGTTATTGGTTGCCCATCTGAATTCTGCAAAACAGGAGGAAACAATGTAACTTTTCCAGGGACTACAAATCATGTCATATCTATCAATTTGGATGAAGGAAAATTTACAGTCACTCACCTGGAAATAGATAAGAGCATAGGCTGAAGGCGAGTTGAGAACAAATCCACCTTTTAGAAACGACCAGCATCCTCTCTTGGCTATAACAGTTCCCATGCAATTGAAAGTGACATTATCAGTTGTCAAGCTCGCCTTTATCACAGCTGAAGCTGCACCAGCTGTTATCTTAACCCAACCTGCCGATCACCAGCATTGTGTGAATTATGACAGAAAATTAATCGCCAATGGAAGTCTTTGAAATAAGCTGAACAGTTCAAACTCACTGGAAAAACAGTAGATTGTGTTGCCAGTGAGATTGTTTAAAACGAAAGCAGGGGAATTAACAGGAAATCTGGGGGGATGAGGCCTATTATAGACTCCGAGAGACTGATTCTTGATGATACCACCATCGTAGAGTGGATCCTCTGGTGCTGATTTGCACTGATACAGATGAACTGGTTAGACTAAGAATGATAACATTTGGAGATTTTCAAAATTGAAAAAGTGCTCCAACTTGGTTACCTCAGTGTAAGCAGAATAATCATACAAGGGTCCATCTCCCGTAAAAGAAGTCGAAGCAGTAGTTAAAGGTCCAAACTGGAGGGAGAGTCCCAAGAATAAAATGTATAGATAGTTCTTCATGTTTTCTACTTGAAAAGTTAGACTTTCAGACAGCAACCAAGTAAGCCTGAGTTAAACATATATGATTGATTCTACTAAACCCCTTGAGAGAGAGAGAGAGAGAGAGAGAGAGAGAGAGAGAGAGAGAGATGAGATGGCTAATGTGGTGATCAAAGGGGTGTTTAATAGGTGGTTTTGTGACTAATCACATACCCAGTCTACAAGATAACTTTAAAGAGGGCTGAAACAAAAGACATTTCAACGGCTTGTTCATCTCTTATTTAGTACATCATTCTGCCAGGTTTCTGGAGTTTATAGGGACTTGTTGCTTAGACATTTCCTTAAATTGTCTGTTGCTGTTTTGGAGGTTTTAGACATTTGGACTCAAACTCTAACTTAAATGTTCCGTTGAAGCAATTAATAAATTTACTGCATGTCCTCTATGATCTTGTCCTTCTTCCAATTTTCAATTCATAGAGTCCATGGAAATGATTAGAAAAATGTAATCGTCAGAAATGACGGTGCCAATCCCATATGCTTTACGTTGGAACAGGATCCTCTGAAAATTAAGCCACATTTTCCAAAACAAAAGCCCTCCTGAAAAAACAAAAGGAACTATATTTGAATCTTCCTAGGATTAAGAAAAACATATGTCCCTCACAAAAGAAAAATGGTTTTAATCATTAAGCAAATAGTTCCCCGAGCTGAGAAGATGGATTTGATTGTTTACTAAAGAAAAATGGTTTTAATGATTACAATTTACAAGCCATTGAGATTATTGGCATTTCTCAGATGTGGGCTTCCGGGGTTTATGGGACAAGTACAAAAATGAGAATCCAAGTTTGTCATTTCTTGTGGGCTGTACTGCTCAAGAAACGCAAGATGGGCCATGAAGAAAACCGATTGGTTTGCCCGTATTACTTTGTTCTGTGATGCTAACATGACTAAAGAGGCTCTGAGAAAACAGAACTCAGTTGCTAACCAAATGAATGCCACGGCTCCGAACAACTCTATTTAAAGATGTTCAAATTGGCTTATAAACCAACATAGTATAATCATTTCCTAATGTTATGGTGATTAGAATGCATTTCAGTTAGTGAAATACCAACCTCTTTGCAAATTTTCGGGCATCCTGTGGTAGTGTAGAATACAGGTGCTGTTTGCCATAGCAGAAACCGGAGAAGTTTCTTGAGCATCCACATCCATCCCCATCCAGACTGCATAATTCCAGCTTGAACAATTTGGCAGAAATTGAAAAGAGCAAAAAACACAATACCTGCTGTTGCTGCTATGCTCAGGAAAATACAAACAAATCAAAAGAAAAGTGAAATATTTGTGTAACTCAGCCCAGGAAAAAGTGAAATCAGGTTTTATGCATTAAAGACCAGCTTAGTCGAGACAGAATATGCATAGTTAACAGAGTTATAGGTACAAGAAAGAGGCATTCGACTTGTAATGATCGCTTATGAGACATCCCTGCATCCTTACACATTTCTCTCATTGATTGAAGTGTAACACCACTAAAACTATAGTGCAAACATCCCCCCTGCATCACCTCAATCTAGCTAGAAATTGTGCTGCAAGTACAAGTGTTCTTGAGGAGAAGCAGGACCAATCTCTTCCACTGGGTTTCTGAATGCGTCTCCAATACAGGCTCCATTTCCCACATTTCTTGGTTCTATGTTTTTCCCATCAAGATCTGATTCAGAAACAGATGATTTTCTCCTCTGCGAGGAAGCAACGCTAGGAAAAGTGATCCATGATGGAGCCCTGAATTCAAATCTTTGATCCTCTGTATCCGCCCCATCTGTTTCTGAGGTTGACCGGTTTCCTGATCTTTGAGAAGACTTCTTATGCAATCTACTACTTCCCAAAACCACCTCAGTCGGCAAGATAGGCTGATCATTAGATGGGCTACCCATTAACAGAGCAAGTGCGCGCTCCAAAGCTGTAGTCACTTTGTCCATTGATGGCCTCTCCTTTCCTCTCATTCTCACACATTTACTTGCTATATTAGCAATTCGCTTCAGTGCTTCAAGATCTGGTGGAGGTTTCAGTGCTGGATCAAGAATGGCTTCTAGATCACCAGCTTTGATCAAAGGGACAGCCCATTCAACTATGTTTCCTTCTTCATACTGCATATCAATGGCTTTCCGACCGCTGAGAATTTCCAACAGCAAAACACCAAAACTATAAACATCTGATTTGGTCGTAAGGTAATGAAGCCTATAGTACTCAGGGTCAAGATAGCCAAGAGTACCAGCAGGCAGTTCAGCCAAGGGGGAGCTACTGTTGGCTGGTCCCAGTAAAGAGAGGCCAAAGTCAGCAACACGTGCATTGTGCTCTTCATCTATGAGAATATTTGAAGACTTTATGTCACGGTGAATTACAGGGGGACAAGCATAGCCATGTAGATATTCAATCCCACGAGCCGCTTGAACTGCAATAGTAACCCTCCTGACCCAATCTAATTGGTCTTTCAGTTCCTTGTTCTTACTGTGGAGGTGTTGATGCAAAGATCCATTAGCCATGAACTCATAAACCAGAAGTCTCTCTCCACCTTCTTCACAGTAACCAAGCAAATTGAGCAGATGGGCATGGTTTAACCTGGAAAGCAAATCTAGCTCTGTATGAAACTCCTTTGAATTCTTCTTCACGTCAGGAGAGACAATAGCCCTTTTCACCGCAACTGTCGTCCCATCCTTCAAGACACCTTTAAAGACACAAGAAAAACTACCCTTTCCCAGAAGTGATTCTTCCTTAAACCCCCCAGTGGCTCTTTCAAGTTCCTCGTATGAAAACATCTGAGCCCTCCTAATCTTCAGCTCATCCAAGTCTGGACGAATCTTCCCACTCTCCTTACGAGAAGAACCATTTCCACTACGCTTTTTGGAAGTAACAGAGCACCTACAGTTCCTTAACTTGTATCGAACATATAGAACAGAAGTCAGAGTAACAGCACTTACCAAAAATAAAGCAAAGGAAACCTCTGCAGTAATGATTGGCAATTGCAGTGACCAGAACTTTTCATTCTTGCTTCCAGTTCTAGCAGCACTGGAACAATTATTGATGCACTCACCTGAGGTGCAACTCGAACAGTTGAATCCACATTGCCTATCCGATGTTAAGCTGCATTCACTGACCTGATACATTTCATTAGGACAGCCATCGCTACAAGGCAAGCAAATGTGAGAGCCAGGAGACTTGCAAGGTGAACTTGCATTATTAAACTCATAAAAATCACGTGAACAAGGTGTTGGCTTGCAAAGTCCAGGTGAAACAGCCAGCGGCAGAGCTGAAGGAAAATCGGCACCCCAACAGATAGGCGAAAGAGATGTCTCAGCTAGAATTCCACAAGTGAAGTAATCCCCAGCAGCAATCTCATAAAGCTTAACACCATTGGGAGGAGGTGTACTTTTCTCCACTGTATAACCCCAGCAAATCACTACTCTGTCATAACTTCTAATCCCACAAGCATGAAACTTTCCCCCAACTACAGAGAGCATAGGATCCTGAGGCGCCAAGTCCACGTTAAGCTGCCCAGAATGCATAAGAGAACCAACAGAAATCTCTAGTTCAAGATCCAAACTCGTCCCCCAACAAGCCACTCTAGAATCCACCCCTTGCAAAATCCCACAAACATGAAAACCCCCAGCTGCTATTTTTCTAAATCTCAACTCCTTGGGGACCAATCCTATCACATTACTACTAGTTTGATCACCCCAGCAGAAAACGCTCCTGTTCTGAGCAAACAAACCACAGTTAAACTCAGAACCTGCAGAAATAGATTGAATCTGCCCATCAAAATTGTAACTTTTTGTCATGTTATAACCCCAACAATCAACTAAAGAAGTATTCCTCAAGTCTCCCATCAAGGGTTTTCTCAATCCACATAAATGGTGGTCTCCAGCACTAATTTCTATGTACTCAGAATTCTCATCTGCTTTTAGAGGCGTACCCATTGGGATAAACCCTGTGCTACCCCAGCAAAAGGGTTCATTTGAATCCATCTGAAGTCCACAAACAAAGCCACTACCAGCGGTCAAACCGAGAAAAGGCGTATGATTTGGCGTTGCATGAATGATAGCAGGATTTGAGCCATAACAGTCGGCCAAATGAGAGCCATCAGATTTTAAACCACAGAAGACGGGACCGTTTTCACCGTAAGAAATGGCGATGGATGACATTGATCCCAAGCTGGAAACTTGGGAGCATAAATAGCGAAAAAGCAGCAAAAAGACCAAACAGCGATCAAGATGAAACATGGGGTTGCTCCATGAGAAAAGCTGCTTCATCTCTTCAAGATGAGTTTCTTGAACCAAGTAGTATTAATATAGTGTTTCTGTAAATCTCACAGGTTGTTAGGTGCGGAGGAAGTGGTGGCTGAAGGAAGCTTTGCACTGTGTGTGTGAGAGAGAGAGAGGGAAATTGAGCTGGTAGGAGCATTTAATATTCATCTGAGGGTGAATATTTGTCCATTCTCAATCCGAGGGTCTGTGTTTATCTCAAAACATTAAAACGTAAGCAGATGCCGCTGGATATCACGCTCACATTAAATGCTTCTTTTTCTGGTTTGAGCTAACTGAAACTAAATTCTTACCTTGAGATGCATATTGTTTTGAACTCTTAATATTAAGTGAGAGTAGTGATATTATTAAGATTTAATAATGGTTATATATTTCTTGTCTTTTTGATGAATTTGGTCATATTCATACATAGATTTGAGTGAAGGAGTCTCGGGATTTTGGGAAGACTTTTCTGGTTATTTTGTGATTACTTTAAATACTAACATACAAAACCATGCTTCTTTTCAGGATTAACCCCTCTCTTTCTCTTTCTCTTTCTCTTTCTATCATAATATATAAAAATCCAAGTTTAACTGTTTTCATGTGAAGACTATGTGTGTATAGCTGTTCCATCCCATTCAACTTTTTTTATTCTAAATCAATTAATATTTTTACATTATGTGTATCCAAGTTCAACACTATAGCATTAGTCCAATTATTTCTAAAAAACATTAAGATTAATGGATCACTAACTTATAAAATAGATGTTACCACTTTAATACAAATTGCGAAAGAAAAATGCTTTTTTTTTAAAAAAAAAATAATATTGCAACAATAGGTGTGAAGTGGTAGAATGTGAGCTGCAATGAGCTTGTGGAGTCATTTAATGTTTATCAAGATTAATCTTCCCGACATAAAAAGAATTAATTAGAGATTTGTTAGGTTGACGTGCCTTTAGATATAGAGAGTTTATCCGATATAAATTTCTTATTGTTTACTCAGTGATCCTATTGAATCAGACCTATTTTTGAGCCGCTACGTATTAATAGAAATCATGAGCTTAGTATTTGTGATCATGAACCAATAGCTGGATCAATTAACGGGGCCCACTACTTTTGCTTTAGACTTTAGAAAAATTAATTGACAAGTATTATGTATAAAAAAATTATATTAGTAATAGAATATTTTATACACACGATATATCAGTGGTAGAGTTTTGTGAAAAATGTTTTATTAGGCCCAATGCAAAGCATTTTTCTGAATCAGTTAAAAAGGAAAAGGCCCAATTAAAAGCCCAAATAGAGTTACTCACTTTATTTGGGCGGTCTCGAGGAAATAACGAGTATGAAGGCGTGTACACAACTGGATCCGATTAAACTAACAACTTCCTACTTTAACAATAAAATCTTGAGTGAGGATTAAGAATAATAACAGCAGCATTAATCACTCGCTGCCATTGTTGGCCTCGAGCAGAGAGAGACGAAGACCATTATCAATTCAGATATTCTTCCAATTTTATACATCACATTTACCTGCTTTGGAAACTCCCACTCACACTATCCGGTGTGTGTTTATAGTTTATACACTGATTTTTACTGTGAAACCGAAAATATTTGCTGGTTAGTATGCGTTACATGGATGATTGATGGGAAAACTTACTGAGACATGATTGATTGGATGATGGGGCGAGAGATCTCAGTGTTGATTCAGCCAAAGAGTTTGTTGATTTTCGTGGCGGCTTTAGTTCTGATATTTCTCGCTTCTTCGTTGTCTCAACAGGTAAAATGTTGTTTTGCTCAGTGCCCATTTTTTGTTGTTTTGAAATTTTCATACTTGTCGCTTCGTGGGATTTTGTGAGTCTTGCTGCGTAGCTTTATTCTTTAATTGGTGATTGGACTGAATTAGAAGTTATAAGTTTGCTTGGATCTGTTCTGATTGCCGTTTTAGTTGGTGTACGAATTTTTGGATGGTTTTTGTTTCCTTGTGGGTTCGAAGTCTTTGGTGGGATTCTGGTGAAAATTTCGAATCAATGTTGAGGAGAAACCGAAAATTTTTATTTTTTTCGCATTGGTTAAATGGGTAAAGGCTCCACCTTTATGAGCGAAAATTGTCAAGTATATGGACCATAACTGAAGAAAAAACGCAATATGTTCTACTTGTGATTGATTTAAGTTGCATGAAATAAAAATCGGTTACTGAACGGGATAGTTTGAGTGGTATATCTAGTTTGACAAGTTAAACGTTGCTCAAGGTATTGTTTTAGATATTGTGCTCTAAAGAAAATCTTTGATGGTTCATAAGGAATCAGTAGGCGGCAAGGAAGTATAACTTTACAAGCAAAGCATACTGACTTTTAAGTGTTTACGAGATATGTGGTTTACTATTTGCTTAATATCTTGTTAAGATATATATTAAGTACCTTCTGTTTTCATCTACTAGATCATAAGTTATGGAAAGTAGTTTTTATTTCTTAGATTTTATCACTGATGATGCTCTTGGCATTTTCCATGTTTGTGTTTCCTAATTTTATTTACTTCATATTTCCAGGAGGCAGCAGAACATGTGCAGGAAGACCACGAAATTACCCATAGAGTATTTTTGGATGTTGACATAGATAAGCAACGAATAGGTATGGCCCAAAATCCCATTACTCATATGATTTAATTATGAGTCTCCTGCCCCAAAATCCCATTATGAATCTTATACGAACCATGACCTGATTTCTATCTCGAGGTAACTTAAAATAAAGTGGTCAGTAAATTAAGGTGTGGGGTAGGGGGTGTGGATTGTCTAGGATAATGATTCTGCTGATGGCATTTAATGAAGGATTTTAGTAACACTGCAGGACCCTTGCGTCAGACTTTCAGATGTATTAAGCAGAAGGCTCTCCACTGTTTTTCTTTGTTTTCTTCCCCTCAAATTGGGATTATAACATGATTTGCCTCTTCTACAGTTTGATAGACGAACACTGTTCTTGTGACATGCCATTCTATGCCGCATAAATTTATAACACTTGCTCGAGCTATCATGAAGTGATAAGCCTGACAAGTCATCAAAATCTCATTGTCGTGTGTGCTCCCACCCTTTTGGATGTGAAACTTAAAATTCTGGAAATGTTGGAATAATACTTGGAAGATAGTTGACATCAAAATCTGCATGTATTGTTTTCATCGTGTCCCTGTTCACATTTTGAGTTTTACACCTTGATATAACAGGGAGAATCACTGTTGGATTATATGGTGAAGTCGTGCCAAAGACTGTGGGTAATGTCTTCTGTCCCCTGCTTGAATTTCTGCCTGTTCAGCAGATTGCGCTTGTTTTTTTTCGGGATGACAATTGACTGTATCTATGTTTTTCTTTACAGAGAACTTTAGGGCTCTGTGTACAGGTATTTTCAGGACTTACTACTATTCAAGTTTGTTTTTGAATTGGCATTCTTGAATCGATGTTTTTGATAGAATGTCTGATAGTTTGTGTTTTCTCCTTCAATAATCTTTGTATCTGGAATCAGGGGAGATGGGAAAAGCTGCTAACGGGAAAGTTCTCCACTATAAGGGAACTCCATTTCATCGGATAATACCTGGATTCGTGATACAAGGTGGGGACATTGTTTCTGGAGATGGGAGAGGAAATCAATCTATATATGGCGGCACATTCCGTGATGAGAATTTTAAGTTGAAGCATTCACATGCAGGTTCGCAATGATCTCGTAGTGACATTCTCTCCCTCTCTTTCTCTCTCTCTCTCTCTCACACACACACACGCGCGCGCGGGCGTGCGCACCCAGAGAACACCTGCAGAAAGGCGCTCATCAATCTGACTTTTGCAGGTGTTTTGTCAATGGTGAATTCAGGGCCTGATTCCAATGGTTCCCAGTTTTTCATATCTACAGTGAAGGCTTACTGGTATGCTTTCTCTGTTGAGGTAGCATTATAGAACGAGTTCACTACTACTGTTAAACTTGTGAAGTCTGGTGCTGAATTCTTCACATTTCTTTGTCCAGGTTAGATGGAGAGCATGTTGTTTTTGGCAAAGTCATTGATGGAATGGATACTGTTTATGCCATTGAAGGGGGTGCAGGAACCTACAGCGGGAAGCCAAGGAAGAAGGTAATTATTGCCGATTCTGGGGAGATACCCAAGAGCAAGTGGGAAGACGACCCCCGAATTTCAGTAACATAACAATAAACGCAAGTTCTTAAGTTTAACTAATTGATTCAGTTAGAAATTGTTTTGCTGTGCGTTCTTATGTAGCATATTTGTGAAATCGTACAATCATCTATAGTCCAGCACTTGCCTCTTCAGAGAACTGTAATCTGTTTTTCCGCGTTGAGCAACTGATATATGAGTGGCTATTACAGAAAGAATGAAAACCGAAGCATATATTATAGGATAGAACAAAAAGGTCTTTTAGCCATTTTGTGCTGCATTTAATCAGCTCAAGTACAAAAAGGACAAGAGGTTCTACATTCTTTTATGCTATTCCTGTCTTAATTTGTGCATTTGGGCTGATGTACAGGAATGTAAATTTAAGGTAGTTGATCCTTAGCTAGAAAGTAATGAAAATGTTGGCAGGCAAGGCAACAATTAAATACTAGTAAATGAAGAAAAGAAAGCAACGAGGATCAAAATCTTTCGCATTAATGGAACGGCCATTTTCACTCATGTCTCAATCAGTACTTTTACATCTTTTATCAATCAATTATTATGAAAACTTGTGCTTTTTATCCTTGAATGTTGTATGAAGCAAGGGTTATTGCATAGCAATGCCAGCCTTTTTCGTGTGTCTTACATTTTTGTCGTTGTTTGCTCTGCTTTCTTTCGGGCTTCACATGCAGCATTTCTTGTCCATATTAAATTATCTGTTTGGGGAAATTTTAACTCAAATTAAGTTTAGTAAAACTTGAATTAAATATAATATATTTATAACATAATTGGTATATAATTAAAAAAAATCAATCATATAATAAATATACCACATCTATTTTAAAATTAATTTAATTTAACAAAATCGGAAATGAACAATAATTTTTCAATCTACTCAACCCCATGACCATGTTCCTTAATTTTATCTAACCCTGTTCTGAATACATAGAAGTGGTGGGGAGATTTCAAACCTACCATTCCACGTAAATATGATCATATAGTGGGAAGAATGTGGGTAGTAAGTGGGAATATGCATAATTAATTGTATACCAAACTTGATTATGCAAAAGGAGGTGCGTTGAGCTGGCTTACTATTTGATTAAATTCACTCCTAACTGTTTCTTGCATATGCACGGAACCATCTTCTTTATTATTATTTCCTTTTGTTCGTTTTTCAAAACAAATTGAGGGGTCAAAATGGGATGAATGGGTGTGAGTAGCTTATTTATAAATGTACATCAAGAATTGTTTTTAGATCCATTAAGTTCAACATATGCCGTAGCTGTAGGGTGAAATTCAAAAGGATGCAGAAAGAGGCGAAAAATGCAAAATGATGCAAGTCAAAATTCACATCCCCAAAATACATCAATATGTACTGTTTTTTCATATTATAAACATAGAAGAATAATTTTAGTTAAGCAAATTTCAGTTTTTGAGATAATTTTCAAGAATTTAACCCCAAAGTATTACCTAGAATAGTTGGCACTGTATTCTCAGAATCGTGATCCACAATTCACAGCTCACATGAAATAGTCAAACGAAACAACAATCCCATCATCATCACCTCCTCCAACCACCGCCACCTCCAACCCCCCCCCCCCCCGGCCCGCCGCCGATGGACAATAGTGAAGACCCTAACAAGTTAGCGTCCACTCTTTATGACCCCACCTCCTCCGTCAAGCAACCCCTCCTCTCCAAACCATACCCAACACTTGACCCACCCATAGCTTCCACCTCTGAAACTGAAGACGACCAAACCCAGTTCCTTCAGATCTCTTACAATTATGGCCCTCGCTCCATCAAAGATTTACCTTTTCTTCTTCTCTTTTCTCTACTCGTTCTCTGCACTTTCGGCTTTGGAATCTTCGCCTCTGTCAACAGGAACCCCCACCGCTCCCAAGTTTCGTCTTTTATTTACAATACCACCTCATCTTCTTGCACTTTCGTTAAGGATTTGCAGAGTCCCTTCTCTTCGAATTCTTCGCCCTGGAGTTCTTTTGACAGTGTGAGTGAAAGCTCAACTCCTAATGGTAGACCCACTTATCCAAGTGCCTCAAAATCGACTTCTTCGGAGAGTTTGCATGCGAATTTCTCTTTTCCCGAGCACCCCACTTCATTGAACTACTCAACTTCGACTCGTTCCAGGAGTACAAGTGAAGATTCCTCTTCGTCTGACTATTCCGTTTCTTTCAAGTCCCCAAGATCAACTTTTTTAAACGCTTTGCTGGATTGTACATCCTTTCTTGGCAACCCCTCTTCCTTGAACTCCATAAACTCGAGTGTTTTGAAGAGCTTGATATGGACGCTTGTAATCACTCTAATTCTGAGCGGGCCCTTTGTCTTGTTCGTGCTTTTGTTGCTCAAGCACTACACTAAACAGATAGTTTATGCCTCGCTCCCTTTCTTTGTGATAGTTCCAATTTTCATTAATGTGTACTGGTTTGTTGCTTGCACGGTGAGCTCCAGATGCAGTGAGGCCTTTCCTTTGGCATATCGGATTTTTGTCCTCATTTTCGTCTTCTTGATAATTGGGGTTATTGTGTGGATATTTGTAATGAACTGGCATAGAATTGAGTTGACTGTGAGCATTATTGGTGTAGCTTCGAATGCATTGTCCAGAAACTTAGGATTGTTCGGAGTTCTTCCAGCTCTGATTCTGGGGTTGCTTGTGTTCTATGTACCCGTTGTTGTGTTTCTGATATTCGCTAACCGGAATGGGAAGATCGTGCCCAGAGAAAAGCATGGGGAATACTATTGTGTTTGGAAACAGGATAGCTGGGTGCCTGCTTACTATACATTTGCAATTTTGATGATGCTGTGGTCTGCCACTGCTATGGTGGAAGCTCAAATATATGTGATCAGTGGAACTATTGCACAATGGTATTTCTCCAAGGACGATTCGGGGCCAAAGCATGGGATAAGAAGTTCCTTAAGGTGCTTTCCTATATGCCTGCTTACTATACATTTGCAATCTTGATTGTCCTGCTGTTTGTGTGCTGTAGGCTATAGGCACCAGTAATATGTGTACTTAATGCTCTTAACACTGGCCAGTGTTTGAAATTACTGATTTGGCTGACTAAATGTGAGAAAAAAGATTTGGTGTAATGGTCTTAGCGATGATGTATAAAGGAGAGGTTTCAAGGACTAGTTGCAGTTGATGCTTTGAGCATATTCTCAGGCAACTACTAACAAGAAGTAATGTCTTAGGAATGTGTCACCAATAATAATATTGTTATTCATGAAACTAAGTCTATGAGCAAATTATCACATTCAGAGTCTTATTGCTAACTTTCTGATTCAAATGCTAAGAATTATTAATAACGATGCAACTTACAAGTCCTTTTTGTTTATTGAACCTCCCTTGAAGCAGTCTTTATCCCATAGCACATAACACTAGAATTGGCTTCATAATCTTCGACAGTTTTTCCACTCTTTGCATATGTTGATTCAACATCTCACCTGATTGCATTTCTGACCTCTCTTAAAACATTGCAGAAACGCATTTGGCCCGTCCTCTGGGACAATATGTTTCTCTGGATTGCTTATCTGTGTTGTCCGTATAGTACGCTCTGTGGTTGATAATGCAAGGCAAGAAGACGCTTCTGGGATTGTGAATCTTATTCTGCGGTGCTGCGCCAATACCCTATTGTCAGCAGTGGAGTTTCTGAACAAGTTCACCATTAATTTCGCTGCCATAACTGGTGAAGCATACTGCAGTGCTGCAAGGATGACATATGAACTTCTCAAACGCAACCTTCTATCAACAGTATTTGTGGAGACTGTTTCCACTCGAATACTGGCTGGAATTGTCCTTGTACTATCAGCAATTTATGCCATAGTGGTAAGTTTAATCTCTTTCTTTCGATACACTCCACATGGATTTGTTCGAATTTCTCCCACTTGAGCGGATGAAACAGCTCGATTCCCATTACTAATTTGGCAGGCATGGTGAGCTGCCCTCAGTGACTCTTATAATCTGAGATACGGCAGTTAGGGCCTAGCTCACTGTCCCATGCCACTAGCCACTCAGGGACTCACTATTCTGAATGAATTGAACATGTTGATGACCTGCAACTTATAAAGATCCATCCATGCTCTTGAGTTCTATTGTGTAATTTTCTTGTTAACGGTGATGTTTTTGGTAGGCATTTTGTCTCACAGCCGTGATCATTTGGACCTTGGTCCACTTACAGACAGATAGCTAAAATAATAGTTTCTTACAGCCATGATCATTTGGACTGCTCAGTGAGGTGGCGGACATGATTTTGCTCCATTTGATTTCTCCTGATTATATTTCCGTTCATTTATAAGTGTTATGTATATGTGTGTATCTTGAATGTCATGGAAGCATGAATTGGTGATGCTACCCTTCTACTCCATTTCTTTTCATGTTTTCCAGTACCTATATGTGGAGTTTGGGTCTGAAAAAAT
The DNA here is from genome assembly GCF_026168435.1 of Sesamum indicum. Taxonomy (NCBI): domain Eukaryota; kingdom Viridiplantae; phylum Streptophyta; class Magnoliopsida; order Lamiales; family Pedaliaceae; genus Sesamum; species Sesamum indicum. The sequence continues at coordinate 31,406,147 of NC_142664.1, forward strand.
GCTGTTTCTTCATATGCAGGTGTGCGTTCTTCTGAAAACTGTTGTTCATCTAGGGGATGATGCATATTTTGTTGCTCTTATGGCATGGATATTGCTGATTGTGGTTCTGGGCTTCTTTGTGCACGTCTTGGACAATGTTATTGATACAGTGTATGTATGCTATGCCATCGACCGAGACAGGGGAGAGGTTAACAAACAGGACGTCCACGAGGTCTACGTTCACCTCCCAATCAGCAGAAGTCATAGGGGGGCAGGTTTTGTCGCCAGAACTCCGCTGCTTGTGTAATCATATCCTCATTTGGTTCATCTGTTGTATTATCTGTAACTGGTTTTGCTTGGAGGTATAATTGCCAGACGGCAAATTGTGCATATTTGAGATGTTATCTTGTACCCAGCGTTGTTCAATAAAAATGTTCATTTTTGTAGCAGAATTCCTTGTTTGTTGAGAACTCTTTGTTTGTCCAACACACGCAATACCTCAATTTGTTTGAGCAGGCTACATTTCACAATTTACACATCTGAACATGCACCACAGTAGTAAGATAAGATCATTTACGTATACGTGGATTGCAGCACGGAGCTTGTGGTTTATAAATTTCTGGAGGCAGCAACCTTAAACTGAAAACCTTTCATGAAAAGTCATTAACATAATCAGAAAGAAGGAAAAAAGTTTATAATAATGTCCACAGCTCTGAGGAGCATTAGCAGGTAGAGTAGTTCCATGAGAAAGAAGTCGAAACTATGCAGCTGGATACCTCAAGTTCTGACTCAAAAGCAGGAAATAACTCACCATATGGTCTCCATCTCTTCTCTATGGCCATACAATAGGCGGGAGCAGTTAGGAATCAGTCGATTATGCCTAATAAAATAGGGGGGGGGGGGGGGGGGGCCTCGTTACTAAGTTTTGATATTGACTCTCTTTAGCGCTGCAATGTCGCGATTTATGTGACATACAGAAATGATGGGGTGTGGGCTTGCTAGAGGGGGAGGCCAACACGCGGGGCATGCCCCCTCATTGGATTGATGGAGAATGTTAGACTTTAGTGTTTGTAAAAACATGTGATTCGTCTTGATCCTCTTATGTATAATGGCATTTTCACAGTTCCGTGGAATGAACCTACTAATACTTGCAACTCTCTCCATATCAAGAAAGGGGACAACAGGATATATATTGTTATTAATATAATGGTGTGACCTACATTCCTTGGGGCAGCAGCTGCGGTTTCATGGGAAAACTCGAGCTTGGGATTTCTACTCCCAAAGTTAATTGCAAAAAAACAACTTTGCTTAGAAAAAGAAAGGGAAGAAGTGGTAGCTTCTCCGCCATTGCTTCAACGCTAAGACTGTTTGAGCAGCCACAAAGAGATATGTGATTAAGGTGTTTGATCCGAGACAGGGACCATTTTACTGCTTCATTCCCATTTCCATTCACTATTACGTATCCTAATTTTGACATCAAAGGGAAAAGGGGGGGTTCCGGTGTGTGTGTGTGTGTGTGAGTGTGAAAACAAGAGTGTGTCTAGCTTCATTCCACTGCACATATAACATCAACAAGATAATTTAATTAATATGCATTTCATAGGGGTTAGATTTGTAAAAACAATACAAGACTAGTGGCAATTTCATCAACCAAATCCTATATAAACATCTAAAGTACTCTCACTCCTCCCAAATTTCTACCAGTCTTATCACTTATAAGCTTAGCTAAGAAAAATTGACCCTCCATCCTATTCCTACCAACTCTTATGGCCATGGCTTTCAAGATGGTACTCTACACACATTCATCAACATCTAACCCTTTTTCACACACAAATTTCGAGCTTTAAACTACTTCCATGTTCCAGGGCTATTAATTGTGGTTGTGGAGGAGTTTCGACTAATTTTACTTGTTTATTATGTTTGTACAGGCGGTAACAGGAATGTGGGTGACTGAAGAATGCAAGAACTCCTTCATGGAGATGAAGTGGAAGAAGATCCACAGATACATAGTGTTCAAGATCGATGAGGGCTCTAAGCTGCTCACCGTGGACAAGGTCGGCGGGCCTGGTGAAGGCTACGACGATCTCGCTGCCGCGCTGCCGGAGGACGATTGCCGCTATGCCGTCTTCGACTTCGACTTTGTCACCGTTGACAACTGCCGGAAGAGCAAGATCTTCTTCATTGCATGGTCCGTCAGTAGCTCTACATATATACTACCAACTTCTCTAATTTTATGGTATCATGTTGGAGTTGGACAATTTTAAACACTCTTACATACATGTTGATTACTTTGTTGGTCAGGGCACCAACAGCTTCAAGAATTAGAGCGAAAATGCTGTACGCAACCTCCAAGGATGGATTGAGGAGAGCATTCGATGGCATACACTATGAAGTTCAGGCCACTGATCCAACTGAAATGGGATTCGATGTGATCAAGGATAGAGTCAAATAATTGACGTGGATGGATTTGATGATTATCACAAGGAGTCAGTCAAATCATGCATGTTTTCGCATCTAATTAATCACTTTTAGTTTAATTTAATAACTCCCACTTAGAGATGCTTTTGTGGTTATTAGTAGTTGTGACCATCGCCTTTCCAAACTGTGGTGGTATTTGTATCACTGTTAATTACTCTAATTTGTAATAATCATACTTTTGTCTTGTCCTTATCAGATGATTAGTAATAATTAACCACTAAGCACCTTTACTCATCCCTATCCCTTTTTTTTTTTTTTTCTTTCTCTTTCAATGATTTCGAATGCCACTGCTGCTTACTTTAGATGACTGCATTAATTACATTTAATACCAGTTGTAAATTTTAGAATAAACAATAATAATATTAAATAATTATTAGTAATTATTCAAAACCAAATACTATATTTTGCACATACAATTGGTATTTATTTATTTAGATAAACGCTTTATGATAAATCGACTAAAATACTCTTTTAGATTATAAATTATATTTTTATGGACTTTTCTTCCCTATTGATTATTTACTTTACTCACCCTGGTGTTTTTACATTTTTTAAATATTTTTTTGTTAGAAAAAGTTCAATAAATATAAAATAATAATTTTCATCTCACTGTTTAGGCTTTATAATATTATTTTTTAGTTGATTAGGTATTTATAAATTTTGAAATAATGAAGGTATTTGTAATTATATAAAGTCAAATCTGAAATGTATTAAGATAAGGGTGGGAGAGGCAGAGCAAAATTACTCCCTACTGGGCTCATTGTTAAAAGGTCTGCGAGCAGCCCAAAATAAAGCCATATTGGGCCTTTCTGTTGGGGCCATGTAAAAGTGTGAGAATTGGATTGATGGCCGAAAGCAAAAGAGTCCATCATGAGTTGTGGTGGGGTCTGATAAGGTGGGCCTCCTCACATCAAATACCTGTCTCCCAAACCAAAATGGACCCATTACGATGCCCCGCTAATAATAAACGTACTGTTCTTGCTTTCTCCATCATTTTACCCGCACGCCTCTGCCTCTGCCTCTCACTTGCATTACATTATTACACAAAACATGATAGAAATAATATTTTCTTTTAAAAAAAACATTAATAAGAAAAAATCAAATCATATTAGAAAATGAGAGTAATTAATTATTTAAACTATAAAAATGTGAATAATAAAAGGGAGGCATGTACCAAATTTGCATTGTTGGGCAATTGATATTGGTTGCGGTTTGAAAGGGAACCATGTTTGTGTTGACTAAATCAACAGCTGCTCAAGAGTTACAAGTCATTATAGGTGCAAGCGGTTAGGACGTGAGTTATTAATAGTTTGGAAATGCTAACACTTCAATTATTGATGGACAAATACAATTGATTCATTTATTTGATGTTGAGTTGGAGATGATACTGTATTTAAGTTTCGGAATCAGTAACACACTACTATTCTACAGCATTGATTTTGTGGAAGATATTAATGGATTGAATTTCAAAAATAAAAATATATAAGAGTCTCAGAAAAAGGGTCATTTTCGGGTGGGCACTGAATTATTGGGTTATAGGTATAGTTGAAGTATGATACTGATACGTGCACAACATATTCACCAAACAACATGAAATGTATAGTTAGTGTCACGACAATGTCATTTTCGGGTAAGCACCTACTCATTCATTCATCCACCTCACACATATTTATTTTTATTTCTCCCATCTTTTTAGAACTATGCCTATTTCAAAAGTGGTATATCGAAATTAACACAATATTAAAATATGAATGTTAAAAAGAAAAGCTTGGGTAGGTAAGTAAAAAGGGTAAATAATTGGCGCCTCGTCCGCAGCAATATCCGCAGTCCATGCTGACTCATCACAGCAGTAGCACATATATTAAATAATGCTCCTCTTTTCACAAATTTAATAATAAATCCAACAAAACTCTGATTTATTAACGGCTAAAAACTTAGATTAGATGAATCAAAATAAGCAAGACAATGATTCCCCCTTATATCACTCCTTCACTCTCTTCACTTCACTCACTCTCTCTCTCTCTCTCTCTAACCATGGCTTCCCTTCATCATCTTCACTTGTTGTTCCTCTTGCTGGTCTTGGTTACCCAAATTTCAGCTCATCACACCCCTCAAACTTACATTATTAGAGTAGACAGCTCATCCAAGCCTTCCGTGTTCCCAACCCATTACCACTGGTACACTGCCGAGTTCACTGCACCCACCACCATCCTCCATGTCTACGACACTGTTTTTCACGGCTTCTCCGCCGTGCTGACTCCATTCCAAGCTGCGTCAGTTCTCAAGCACCCCTCAATCCTAGCCGCATTCCAAGACCGCCGCCGTCAGCTCCACACCACTCGTTCGCCGCAGTTCCTCGGCCTGCGCAATCAGCAAGGGCTGTGGTCCGAGTCTGATTATGGTTCGGATGTTATAATAGGAGTCTTCGACACTGGGATTTGGCCGGAGCGCCGGAGTTTCTCCGATCTGAATCTCGGCCCCGTGCCCAAACGCTGGAGAGGTACATGTGAAATAGGTGTGCGGTTCAATAGAAAGAACTGTAACAGAAAAATCGTTGGCGCCAGGTATTTTTCGAAAGGTCATGAGGCGGCTTCTGGGTTTGGGGGAATTGTTGGTGGAATTAATGAGACTATTGAATTTAAATCGCCGAGAGATGCCGATGGGCATGGGACCCACACTGCGTCCACTGCTGCCGGAAGATATGCTTTTAGGGCAAGCATGGAGGGCTACGCTTCCGGAATCGCAAAAGGCGTGGCGCCGAAAGCGCGTTTGGCGATCTACAAAGTGTGCTGGAAGAATGCGGGTTGCTTTGATTCTGATATTTTAGCGGCATTTGACGCCGCCGTGAACGACGGAGTTGATGTCATTTCAATTTCCATCGGAGGTGGTGAGGGCATTTCCTCTCCGTATTATCTCGATCCGATTGCAATCGGAGCTTACGGCGCCGTCTCGAGGGGAATTTTCGTTTCCTCCTCAGCTGGAAACGACGGGCCCAACGGAATGTCGGTGACTAATCTCGCGCCCTGGCTCACCACCGTCGGCGCCGGCACAATCGACCGAAATTTCCCTGCTGATGTGATTCTCGACAATGGAAGAAAATTCTCCGGCGTATCTTTGTACGCCGGTGAACCGCTGAATGGTAAAATGTATCCTTTAGTTTATCCTGGTAAATCAGGGGTGCTTTCTGCTTCCCTATGTATGGAAAATTCACTTGATCCTAACCTAGTGAGAGGCAAAATAGTAATTTGTGATCGTGGCAGCAGCCCACGAGTCGCAAAGGGATTGGTTGTTAAGAAGGCCGGTGGTGTAGGAATGATCCTCGCCAATGGAGTTTCAAATGGTGAGGGTTTAGTGGGCGATGCTCACTTGATTCCAGCTTGTGCTGTGGGCTCCGACGAGGGTGATCAAATTAAGTCCTACTTGGCATCCAATCCTGCTGCAAGCGCAACCATTAATTTCAGGGGCACTGTAGTTGGAACCAAACCAGCTCCGGTCGTCGCTTCATTTTCTGCCAGAGGGCCAAATGGGTTGAACCCGGAAATTCTCAAACCCGATTTGATTGCCCCAGGAGTGAATATCTTGGCGGCCTGGACCGAGGCAGTTGGTCCGACAGGCTTGGATGCGGATACCAGGAAAACAGAGTTCAATATCTTATCCGGCACTTCCATGGCTTGCCCCCATGTGAGCGGTGCAGCTGCCTTGCTGAGATCCGCCCACCCTGATTGGAGCCCCGCAGCAATCAGGTCAGCAATGATGACAACTGCAAGCTTAACTGACAACTCTTTCAATCCAATGCTCGACGAATCTAGTAAAAAACCTGCTACACCATATGATTTTGGAGCGGGTCACTTGAATCTTGATTTAGCCATGGATCCAGGACTGGTCTATGACTTGACCAATAATGACTATGTTAGTTTCTTGTGTGCAATTGAGTACGGGCCAAAGACAATTCAGGTGATCACGAGATCAGCGGTGAACTGCCCAATGAGGAAGCCATTGCCGGAGAATTTGAATTACCCATCAATAGCAGCTTTGTTCCCGAGCGGGTCAACAGGGGTCTCGAGCAAGACGTTTTTCAGAATGGTGACGAACGTGGGCGAAACAAATGCAGTTTACAGGGTGAAGATTGAGCCACCAAAGGGGGTGAACGTTGGTGTAAAGCCTGGGAAGCTGGTGTTCTCTGAGACTGTTAGGAGACTAGGGTACTATGTCACTATAACCATCGACAGCAAGCATCTGGTGTTGGATGATTCGGGTGCGGTTTTCGGGTCGCTCTCTTGGGTTGACGGGAAGCATGTGGTGCGGAGCCCCATTGTGGTAACGCAAATAGATCCATTGTGAAGTTGTGAATCTTGAAGTTAATTGGGGTTTTTATCTGATAGAAAAATCCAAATGGAGCATTGGCTGATGCTCAAACTAGGAAATGGTAGCATGATCCAGTTTGATAATTATTGATGATGGATGATGAGGCGGGGTAGGTAGGTTGTTGGTGTTTCCTCTTGTGGAGGGTGGATTGTAGAGTATGATGGGGGTGGGATATAGGAAATGCATTTCAGTGTGTTTCTTCTACCTGGTTTTTGGAAGAGTTTAAATAGTGTGATGGATGTATTTATAGATGATAATAGTGTTTGTGATCATCTTAGTATCAGCAGTAAGGGTTGTAAGTGCAAGGGATGCATTGTTATTCTATAGAATTCGCCTATATTTGGCTTTATGTTTGCTAATTTGCTATTTCTTTCTTCCCACCCCAACAAAAGATAGTAGGTTTATTATATCCCTTTTCAGTTTTTTTTCTAATTCTAAATTCTTTTTATTACAACATAACTTTGATATGTTATTATTACTCAGGATAAAGCCCAATTCCGCGGAAATTCAATTCTTGCAATAATTTATTTTACAAAATTGGAGTTAGTCAAAGAATTATAATTATAGAAATTACCCAAAACACAAAGTATAAAATAAGCAATGTTTTCCCCCCATTATGAATAATTTAGCGAAGAAAGGGAAACACACACACATATATATATAAAATAATGAAGTGAGGAGGTAGTGATCCATTTGCAACATGATAGGGAGCAAACAAATGAAGCAGGGGATTCTCACCCAAACATTACATAAGAATAATAATACCATACAATATCACAGGCTTGACTGAGCATGAAATGATTGATTAGGGCAGTCAGCATCCAATGAAGTCATGCTTTCAGTTTTTATATATTTTCACCGTAAAAATAAAAATTATTGAACCTCCTCTATAGTATTGTTGTGCAGAAATACAATCTTTTTACTTATTTAAAGAATATATATATAAATATATTATATGTTGGCTTCTTCCTCTATTTAATTTTAAATTTTGGCAGTGAATTAAAGAGTGGAAGCGTGTGCTTATAGAGCAATATGTGATGTGATGTAACAGATGGGGTCTTGCAGTCCACATGATCATCATCTTACCTACTAAAACCAAATCTCATTCTCAGATTTCAATTGAAATACCCAATAATTTCGCCTAATTCTACCATTTTTTTTTTAAAGAAAAAATTATGTGATGAGTCAGTATAAATATGAAGATGATTTCTGTTCTCTTAATTGCTTTAGCTGCCAAAGAGGAGATATTTGGAGTGATTGTCCCTCCATTTATGACCTACAACCCTCCCTATTTTATATGGATTATTATTTATTATGCACAACTAATCATAAGCTCAAAAAATTTAGATTCAAACTTCATGAAACATAGTAGTCGAAAACAAAATTATTTTATTCATTTTTTTCCCGGAAAATAAGAATTAAGTGAAATTTAGAATGAATTTTGTTACTGGAGTGTGTTGTGTTATGAAATCAGGAATATCAAATGGGCCTACTTCCTGGACTGGACTGACCCGATACAAAAATAAGCTTTAGATGGGCTAAGATGAAATAGTAAGCCGCTAACATACATTGCTTGGGCTTTTCGAAATAGTTGGGCCCAATCAAAATGGGAATATCGCAGATTTTTAAGGTTTTATTTCAGACAGAAAAATCTGATTATTAATAAAGTGCATCAGCAGTTACTTTTTACAGTGTTACGGCTAATCCGCGGCAACCACGCGGCCTCTCCAGCTCTTGCTTCGTGGCGTCAACTTCCAGTTCCAGAGCCAACTCTTCTCCTTCTTCTTCTTCACATCTTTGTCCTTCCTTAAACCGACCCCCCCCTGCATTCCTTATTTCCTAAGATTCCAACCATATAAAAATCTTGATTTCAATCCTCCATCTCAGTCTCATTCAAGAATCAACCTAAAATCAAAACCATGTCTTCTATGAGTCCCAAACACCGCAGCTCTCTCTACCCAGAAGTTGTTCAAACCAACCCTGAATCAACTTCTCCATTTATCTCCAACCCCAGCAAGAACCCTTCTTCCTCTTCATCTTTATACCCTTCTATTGAAATGAAAGATTTAGCGGAAAATCTCTTCCCAGAAACCGAGGAAGAAGGCCAAACCGGCGCCGCGCATCGGGGCGGAAATGCTTCTTTTGAATCATCTGAGGAAGTTATAATCAGAGTCCCGGGTGCAATTGTTCATTTAATTGATAAGGAGCAGAGTGTTGAGCTCGCCAACGGGGATTTCTGTGTAGTTCAACTGAAACAGGGAGATAATGTTGTGGCGGCTTTGGCTCGAGTTGGGGATGAAATTCAGTGGCCGTTGTTGAAAGACGAGGCAGCGGTTAAGCTTGATGATTCGCATTACTTTTTCAGTCTCAGGGTTCCTTCTGAAGGCGGCGAAATCAACAGCGACAGTATTTTGAATTACGGGTTGACAATAGCTGCTAAGGGTCAGGAGGGGCTGTTGAGGGAATTGGATTCAGTACTCGAGAAGTTTAGCGCTTTTAGGGTGGAGAAGGCAGGGGCGGTGGTGGAGCAAGGCTGGTGGGGAGCGGTGGCGAAGGAGGTTTCTCCGGAGGAGATGGAGAGAAAAAAAGAGGAGGTGGAGAAGAGCGCCGCTGCGTACTGGACCACGCTGGCACCGAACGTGGAGGATTACAGTGGGAGTGTAGCAAGGATGATAGCTGCGGGGTCGGGGCAGGTGGTAAGAGGGATATTATGGTGTGGTGATGTGACTGTGGATAGGCTAAAATGGGGGCATGAGTTCTTGAAGAACAGAGTGGGGAAGGCATCGAGCTCGGATGTTAGTCCTCAGGCATTGAGGAGGATGAAAAGGTATTATCTTTTGCATCTTTAGTTGTTAATATTCCATATATTGTGTCGTGTTTTATTACAATGTGAATTTAGTATGTGTGTTCGTCTGTCCTGACAGTCTTTTCTGTTTCCCAGTGGATGTCTTTGTGGGACAGGATAGCAATTATAAAAGAAATAAAAAATGAACTCATTTGATTAGGATTGAGTTTCTGCTAATTCCATTTAGATGCTTAAGCTCTAATCTTCGAGCAGAAATTGCTTAAAATTTGAATGACCTTGTCTGAATTCGCTTTTCACTAAAGCAATCTATGCTGGGATTATTATTCATGTAATTCAGAGAAAGTAGGCCCATGCTCCTTTTGCAATGTGTAGGTGTGTAAGGGAGAGATGTGATCTATTCATGAAACTGGTTGGCACTTCTGGAAGAAGAATGCTTTTTAGATGCTGATCGTTACTCTTTTTTTGGAGCGTTGTTCTAGGCTTTAAGTTGTGGAATCTACCTTCTCGAATTACACTTGTTGTGCTGTCCTTAGTTTGTTAAACTTGGGACATAATTACATCCTCCATACTCCACAGCTTTATTGGCTTGCATTTTGGTGACTAATTTTGGATGGTTCTATGTTTAAATGTACCTGATCCTCTTGTTCTTTAAAGTATTCATGTGTTTTTTATTGTTGAACTTAACAGGGTTAAGCGATTGACAAAGATGTCAGAGCAAGTTGCAACTGGCATCCTTTCTGGGGTTGTCAAGGTCTCTGGCTTCTTCACTAGTTCAGTTGCAAACTCCAAAGTGGGCCAGAAATTCTTCAGCCTTCTTCCTGGAGAGATCGTTCTTGCTTCCTTGGACGGATTTAGTACGTACTCTCTCCCCACTTCTGATCTCTACTTGATTTAGATTTTTGTTTCTGCCTTGATCTCCAAGGGTGATGGGCTTATTCCTCGGATGCGTGCTATATGCTGCTCTTCTCAGAACTGTAAAGTAAAATTGCATTAACTTTTCGCTTGCATGGCTGTTATTTGGCCTGAATTACAGACAAGGTGTGTGATGCTGTTGAAGTTGCTGGGAAGAATGTAATGTCAACTACTTCTGTGGTGACCACCGGTCTCGTGTCACAAAGGTGATCATTTGTTGCCTATTAAGTTTCTGAGCTTGCAATGAGCAACTAGGTTCTGGATTCTCTTTGTTTTATGATTTTTATCATACGGATTACCAGGATAGAAGATATTAATCAAATTGATTTTTTCTTACACGAGTGATTCCTCATGTAGTTTGTTCTTTGGACAGATATGGTGAACAAGCCGGAGAGGTGACGCATGACGGGTTAGGCGCCGCAGGGCATGCCATTGGCACTGCTTGGACTGTGTTCAAGATAAGGAAGGCTCTGAACCCGAAAGGTGTCCTTAAACCTACAACCCTGGTGAAGGCCGCTGCCAATTCTGCTAAATCAAAGGCTAAATGAACAAGTGATCGTCCCCTCGGGTCTTGTTTGACGTTTAAGTTACGGCCTGAAACTTAGACCTGTGGGTCATTGTAGATAGTTGTATTATGTTTGGCTTTGAGATGTAACTCGTACTAGCGTTTTTCTTCCCCTTGCTGCTTTTTGTTTCTCTTCTTTTCTTCTATCATTTGAATTGTCCCTCTTAATAGACTTATGGATTTTTTTTGTCAATGTGATGATTGGATTGGTTTGATTCAAGTAAGTTTTGACGAAAGACTGCAGTTGGCAGTGTTAATTGTATGTGCATCTTATCTTGTTGGTCTAGCGGAGCCGAGCATTCCGAAGGGCACCAAGCCAAGGAATGCAATAAGGCTCTACTGCTCTATCCCCATTGCAGCTATGAGCTTTGAGCTATGAGTTAGCTGTTCTGAGTTCTTTCTTTGAGTTAGGAGTTAACTGAGTTAGGAGTTAGTAGCTAGATGTTCCTTATGAGTTTGATGTTAGATGCCAGAGTCCGAACAGAGCTATTGAGTTATTGCTGGATCTTCTTTTTGTTCGTATAATAGAGATTCAAGCAGGCCTTATAGAGGGCTAAAGACTAATCAGCTTGTCTTAGGACTCTTTAAGAGCCTCTGGACCAACATGGGTGTGTGGGTAGATAGCTTAGTTAAGGACCTTAAAGGTTTGAACTTCAAGAAGCAAGCCGGCGTCTGACAGAGCGCCGATGTGAATGGAAGGCAAGAGTATTTGCTTTGATAGAAGCATTTGTATCCGCTGAAGGACTTTGTGCCAGCCAAAACCCATTAATATAAATTGAACTGGGCTCAAGTTCTTGCCTCTCTCCTCTGAAATACACAGATCCGCAATATTAGTATCCGCTCTTCAATCAGAGTGGCTTGCTAATAATGCACCTAAGTATGATGATATTAGGCTATGCGGGCCTTTTATGTGGATCCCTTCCGTGGATGAGGATAGAGGCCAATTGGCTCAAACGCTGGCGTCTATTTCGGAACCTTTACGCTTGGGGGAGCTGATGCTGACGGATGTAGTGTAGAGCTGATACTAATACTGTGGATTTGTTAAAGCAGCAAGTGGGGTTGGGAGGGCCAACGGTTGCTTCGATTTTGGGCTGGGTTTCTGTCAAACTTATAGGCCCAGGAGGGGCACGAACTTATAATCAATCAATGCACAACTTGTATAATAATAATAAATATAGAGAAAGACGTGACAGTATGATAGAATATGAAACGAAGATGTGCTTGTCCTGAAACCTTATCTTTGATGCTGATATTAGGCAGTGAGGGCAGGAGGAGGAGGAGAGGTAGTTCAAATTGGATGGTGTGGAGTGTGGTGTCTGTTGTAGGGAATTGGAAGTCCCTCGCTTGTGTGATAAATTATTTGTGTGATGTGTACATGACCACCATGACTGCGACCGCGCCATGACCATAAATACTCGAACAACTCCTTAATATTCAATATATAGATGAGTGCAATCAATCCCTTACCAGACCCTCCAACTCCATACTCTCCCTGCTGTCTGTAACCAAACGATTTGGACATCCTTCGCCCTATTTACAAGTTTAATATGTTGAGAGTTTGTACAAAGTGTGAATTAGAGTATGAATTCTTAGTTATTGGAGAGACATGAGATGGAGATGAATGTATGGGACCTCCTCCTCAACACCTCTTGCACTCACTTCATCATACATAATTGTTGGTAGTAGCTACTAGCTAGAATGGAGTGGGGGTGGGGTGGGGTCCCATAGTAATTAATTAATAAATAAGGGGGAAAATGAGAATAGGTGAGATTAAAGGGTTAATGGGCAATAAATGAGACAAGACAACCACCAAACCCTAAACCTTGTGGCCCATCCGGAGTCATGGTGGCCTCGCACTGCTTCCTTATGCCCCTTTTTCGCCCTTAACCCCCTCCCTATTAAGTTTTTTTTTTTAAATAAAAAAAATAAATAAATAGCACCCCCACCCCCACCCCCACCTATTCTTATCAACAACTAGTGGCCCACCTCCTCTCTCATCATATCTCACCAAACTCGCTTAACTTCTTTCACCTGCTCTGCTTTTGCTATCTTGCGCACCCTCCATCTCTCCACACCCCCTCTCCTTTTCTTTTTAAATTTTCAACGGAAGCCATTATCGATTCATTAATTACACCTTAAATTATTGGAGATATTATCAAATTTAAATCTCTCTCTCGCTCGCTCGCGCGCTCTCGTTCTCTCTATCTATATATATTTTAGGAATAATTACACTCTCGTCCTTTGAGATTTGATTACGCATAGATTTTCTATAGTTTGAAAAATTATATCTAACACTTTGAAGTTTGCTTCCATTAAACAAATAAGTCCTTCTGTTAGTCAAAATTTACTAAATTTGTTGATATTAACAAAAAAAAATTAAATAAAAGTTATATTTACCCAAAACTGACTTATTATTGACTTATAACAGGTCAAATAATCTTTTTATATCAATTACATTCATATATCTTTACGTGTTAATGTATGTGAAGAATAATATCTTTACCATTATAAAGGTGGTTTAGTTTGTAGCAAATTTTAAAATTTTAAAATACTTTTGTTCTTATTTAGTTTGTAGCAAAAATTATAGCATCACCACAATTTAATTATTGGCTTGATGCCTGTTTAAGTATTTTCTCATGCCTAATGAAAACCAAACATGCCGAGTGATTGAGAACCATTTGCGGTTCAAGCTAACAATCGGGCCCAAGTAGGTTGGGAAGCCCAAATAGAGAGAGGTAAAAAACTCAAAATCAACCTAGCAAGTCAAGGTCATTTCTCAAGGCGCATAATTGAAACGCCTCAAAGCTAAAAAATCAAAGCTCCCTTGGAGAGCATAATACGCCCCACAGCCAAAAGTCAAGCTTCCTTGAGGCGCATAATATTCTCCAAAGTCAAAACTTAAAGCTCTCTTGATGTGCATAATACGCCCCAGCCAAAAATCAAAGCTCCTTTTAGGTGTATAATACGCCCCGAAGCCAAAAGTCAAATTTTCTAGACGCGCATAATACGCCCCGAAGTCAAAACTCAAAGCTCCGTTGAGGCGCATAATACGGTCCAGAGCCAAAAGTCAAACTTTCTTAAGGCGCATAATACGCCCCGAAGCCAAAATCAAAGCTTTCTTGAGGCGCATAATATGCATCGAAGCCAAAAATCAAAACTCCCTTGAAGAGCGTCCAAAACTAAAGCTCCCTTGAGGTGCACAATATGTCCCGGAGCCAAAAGTCAAACCTCCTTGAGGAGCATAATAAATCCCGAAGTTAAAACTCAAAGCTTTCTTAAGGCGCATAATACGACCGGAGCCAAAATTCAAGCTTCCTTAAGGCGCATAATACGTCCCTCATAGGAGTACGTTTCATTATAATTTTAAGTTATATTTTGCTATATTTTGAGGTTAAAATACTACTAATCAAGTGTCATATTACAACATTATCTTATAAGGGATTGATGAAACAAAAAAGGAATAAAGAAGCAAAAAATTAACACTTGATAGATTAGAAGGAAGAGTTAGGCATACCCACGCCTAAACCTGCAGGGATATGACTGGAAAAGTAAATTCCAAGACGTGAATTTTGGAAGGATTTGAAATTGATTGGGACCCCTTTGGCTGATTGGAAACTACCTCAGCTGGAAGAATTTGTTTAGAATATTAATTTTACTTCCTAAGCTTTAGTTTTATTAGAAATTTACCTTTTTTTTTAACTCTAATAGGATTATGTAACTAGTTTGTATATATATGTGATGCAATTCTTTGATATCTCATTTTTGGAGGATATTCTCTGTGTTTTTCTATAATATTTTCTCTTCTTCTTTTATTTACTCACTTTGAAATTGTTCTCATACTTAACTTCTAAATTTTAACACAACACTATAAGACATAACATACCTGCAAAAAGAGTCCGTGCTCCGATCAAATTTCCAAATATCCTATAAATAATCAGGAACTAGAGGGTGACTGATGGAGGAAAAAACCAAACTAGAAATGAAAAGGTCATCATTTTCGAAAGAAAAGTGTTAGAGAAGGAAAAAATATCAATAAAAAGGAAAAAAAGTTGACATTTCAGAAGAAAGGTACTGAAGAAAGAAAGGAAAAAGAGAAAGATTGACATTCCAAAAAAGAAAGATATTGAAGAAAGAAAGAAATTTAAAAAAAAAAAAAAAAGAAGAGTTGACTTACTAAATTAGTGTAATATTGTATTAGGATATAAATACTCCATTCATTATTGAAATAAAAAGTTTGTATAGAACTCTATTGTAATGATACTGAATTTGCACCCCAATCAATATGTAGCAGGTACGTACATGAGGAGGAGAGTCAGCTCACCATACCATGGGATCTCATTATCATATCAATCACATTAGGTAGCCTTATTTCAGTGTCACATCATGTCAATGTGTTGGTTAGTGGTCGGTAATGCAGATTAAATGCAATGTGAGGTGTGCATGCATGCATGCATGCATCTATTCCAATCATTCATACATTCATTAATAATTCCCCTACCCCCCATTTTCTCAAGTATACACTATCATTTATGTCATTTGGTAGTTTGCACTTTCATTCACCAATTTGCATCTTTTGCATTAATTAGTGTTTTGTAAACTACTGGGTCAATGGCCAAACTAGTACATAGTGATTAATGGCTTCCTATGGTTGAAAAATCATGAATGATAAATTTAAAAATAATTTTAATTAATAATGTGTAGGTGATATGTGAATCATAGTTGATAACGTCCAATCATCGTATCTAATTAGTCGACTATGGGTCAATCACTGAAGTTGTGTATCCTGTTGATTGAAATCATATATTTATTACAGTGAAATGGTATACACTTTGAGTAAAATAATATGTTTGTTGGAATGAAAATCATAACTTTTTATTATCTTTTTTAGAATTGGACATATATATATATATATATATATTCACTTCATTTTTATCAAATCAAATCCTAAACATTCTAATATGTCGATTTCATAGAGTTCAAAATATGGCAAATTGTAATTTACCAAAATGTGATATATATAAAAAATAAGCAATTTACCCCTTATGAAAAATAAATTGAACAATTTATCCCTATTTAAAAAAGGTGCACAATAACCCCTTCATGCGAACGATGTTGTGCACATCACGTGCGTGATGTATACCGCCTATGTGAAGGGGGTGTTTTGCACATTTTCTTAAAATTTAGCGTGGTAAATTGGTGTTTTTTTTTTTACAAGGGGGTTAATTGTCTATTTTCTATATTATAGGTCGGTAAATAGCAATTTGCCTTTCCAAAACATCATTTTGATTTGCTGGTTATCAAAATTTGTAGTGCTACCAATTTAATAGTGTAAAATCATTGTATTCAAAAGACAAAATTACCATTGCCAACATTAACACCAGTGCTGAATAATATTATTATATAAATAAAAAGTAAAACTCTTATCTCAACTTCATAATACATAAATACGTCACATCCCTCCATCTTTGAACAACACATATTGATGCATGGAGTATTGAGGGATTGCGGTCATACTACACCAATATATATAATATGCTTAATTAATTTGTGCCCTCATTGCGTACGTATACGGATTAATATACTTAGATATATATTTTATTAACAGTCTGAATTTGGCAGCCCTATGAATAAATTATAGCGATGAAGTCGTCAATCAACCTGCACTTCCATCCTACCCAATGTATTTACTCACGTATCAAACATATAAATAAATTTAATAAAAAAAACAGTGTGTTTTATATAATTTGTGACGTACCCATTATTTATATATATTTTATTATATACAGCAAGCAATTAATCATCTAGATTTATTTATTTATAATAAGTATATATAGTGATGCCGCCATTCATGCTGTAAAATGTAATAAATTGCAGCATAGGAAATTAATTTTTTTTTATTTCTGATGAGATAGATAGTTTTTTTTTTAACAAAAAAATATAATAAACTTATTTATGTTTGTATACTTGTCCCTTTCTACACCATAATATTGTCATCAAATCATTAGAAATTGAAAATTTAATGATATTTTATTAATAGCAAAGGAAAAAAATATTGGAAAATATAGACATATACTAGTACAAAACCCGTGCCAAGGCACTGAAAATATTTTCAATTTTGATCTTGACTATAATAATAAATACTCAAAAATGCACATTTATAGGTTGATAATGACACCACCACACTATCTTTTTAAAGTAAAAAATGCCCTTCATAACAAAATAACTAACTTATTTAACTTTTCAAAATTATATTAATTGATTACTATAATGTACTGGTTTATATATTTTACTCTTATTTATAATATATTTTAAAGTGTAAAAAATTATTTATTATATATACGTAGGAACAACGTGCCACAATATCTAGTAATAAAACAACCTCTATGCAGTGATTCTAATAAGAATTAGATAAAATATTATTTTTTTTGGACTTGAATGAGTTATTATTAATTATTTAGAAAAATGTCTAGAAAATCATTGATTCTTATATATTTCTTAATTTAAATCATGGTTTGCTTATGTCATAATATCATATTTTACTTATATGGTATCTCTCTAACTGCAGTCTGCAGATACAAAATATCCTAAATTTTCAAAACTACATTTTTTGTTTTGTGCTTTATTTAATTCATCAGTTCATCCTTATTTTAAATATCATACAATTTACCTTCAATATGTGGAGCATAGCTTATAATTATTATTAAAGTATGTATCATTGTAGATAAGTGGAACTTAAATGGATAGATGTTTTATTGTATATAGATAGATAATAGGTTGGTTGGTCAAATGAAAAAGTGTAGATGAGAAAGATCAAGTGGAAGAGGGGCGTTGAGTTTGGAGAAGATGAGGCCTACGTGGTGGGGCGGCGGCTGCCAACCAGCCGGAGTTAGTGTTGGTGGCGCTGCACTTCATTTCACTCCATTTTTCCTTCAACCCTCAATAATTAGGAATATTTAAAAAATAAAAAAAATTGTTACTTTCCTATGATGTCATTATCACAAAGTAAAAAAGAGGTAAGCCCATATTATAAAATCAAAGGAAAAGCAGAAATGGAGTGGAAGCCTACACACTCTCTTTCTCTCTCTATACTTTCTACTCATCACCATCTCACTTCCCACATGCTTCTTCTAATTCAACCTTCAAGAATTAATTAGGGTTGTTAGGATTTGGATGAATTAATGGATGCATCATGTTGGAGTCTATAGTATGAGTAATCAGTAATCTCCCCCCTTCATTTTTATCAATTTGTTCAACTCCAACCTACCTACTCATTAATGATTGATGATTTAGTATTCTACTCCAACCCTACTAAGCTAATTATCTCTTCACCTCACCTCATTCTGAATCTAATTCATAGTACAACATACTATATATAGCAGTACTTGAACAAGTACCTCATTTTTTCTTATATTTGCTTCATTAAATCATCACTATCCTAACAACAATTTTCAAATAAATATTTCTTGCAAATTAACTCAATTCATGAAACAGACGCTTATTTAAAATTCCTATATATATATATTGTTGAATTGTTAAATCAATATAAAAGATTGCAAAACTGATTTAGTGGTGTGGTGTGGAGTGGAGTGGAGTGGAAGAGATGAGTTGCATTCAAAGCCGTATGACCTAATCTCATAATGGATTTAGGTACACCTTAAATCAACTCAAGTATTATGATGTCACTATTATAATAGGCTACTGTAGCAATATTAAAATTATATATGTAACTGAAAATTTAATTTTTTTTGAAAAAAAAAAAGATATTAATGTAGACAAGTATCCCATGTTAATTGCAAACGGGGAATTTAAGCGGCTTGTATATAAGTCTCAACAGGCCTTCTCTCTCTAGAAAAACATATTTTTAGAATGAAAGCATGAGACTCATACAAAATTAGAACGAATAATACATCGAGTAATCAAATTGTAAGCTATATCATATATATAGTAAATATTATATTTATATAAAAAAAAAGTATATATTAATTAAGGGAATAGTAAACTAAAGTTGGTAGGAGGGATATTGGAATGTATGTATATGATGAAAGGAGAGGTGCAGCAGATGCTACTTTCTTCACGCATATATACTATCTATCTATCTATTAATTTATTGTTATTGAATAGGTGTAGTTGAATAATTATATGTATGTATAGGTTGGAAGAGATAGGTTACCCACCTCTTTTCTTCTCATCCTCTCACAGCTTATCCGTTGGGTTAATGCCCCTTCATATATCTTTTTAGATACATACATACATAACAAATAATAATAATTTAAATAAAAAAAAAAAAAAGAAGACAAACAGGAAAAGGGAATCTAAAATTAGAAAAAAGAATTAAAGTGATGAACAGAAAAATGGTCATCTTCGTCTGTGTGACTTTTCTCACACCATCTCACATGATTCATCATACCAAAGGTGGACCAAGGATAAGGATCCATGCACAATTATTATTTTCTTTTAACTAATTTCACTTTTATATTCATTCATTCATTCTTCTTCTTCTTTTTCTTTTAAATATATATATATATATATATATGTATATTTATGTAGTCATTAAAAAGAATTTATAGTCCGGCTTGAATTTAGTTAGATATGAATTAATCACATGATAATTATAATTACACTACTATTAAATATAATTAATTTAATTTGACTAAACTCGATCTGTATAAAAATCATAATAAACGTGTTAAAATAAGAACAAATGTGCTATATATATACTGATTCTTGTCAGGTATTATCTGAGGTGATTCAATACTTCCATCCTACAATACTACCAAATAGTTTTGTTATTTAAATACTAATCGTCATGGCACGCTGTCCCTACATGCATATAATAAATAATATTTTATATTTTAAAATATATTATGAAAAAAAAATTCTATATATAAACCAACACATCATATTTCTAAAGAAAGAAAGAAAGAAAGAAAGCAACAAAGAAAGAACAAAAATATATTATTAACATAATAATAAAATTGGTGTCATGATGTCATAATTGTAATTTATAAGATACAAAGACCTTTTTTTTTTATATATATATAATATAGATATGTTGAATATGGTACCTACAACCTCCTTTTTAAGAAAATGTTGAGTAATTTTTTTTAAAAGGAAAAGAAAAGGAAGAAGATTAGAATTAGGTGATCAAGTACCAAAAATTAATGAAAATTTGGACCACAGTAAGGGTGGACGCAACATAGTACCCAAGTTAATTAAGCTGTGGAAAGGGGCAAATGCATGAAATTTTAATGCTCTAAAGGAATTTTTGCAATTGATTAGGCGGATGTAATATATCAAAATTGTCACTGCACTAAGTTAAAGACCAGACTTTGAAAAATGATAAATTACAGTAGTAATTAAGAATTCATGTATACTTAATTAAGTAGTAGTTATCTACCACAACACAAGTGCAAAACTGTTAATTGTTAATGGGTATGGATTAATTTCCCCTTTCTACTGTACAGACAGAACAAAAGGGCCTACAATTTCAAGTACTGAAAACCCACCACCGCCACCTATATACACCAATTTTTTTTTTTTTTTTTTGAGGAACAATTTTAATTACAACATGATGAATTTCAAACATACATTGCTTTTATATAATTATATTATATATCTCCGCAAATTGTGTAATAAATAATCACAGTCTCTGCACTGCTAACTATCTATATAATAATTAATATAAATAATATTATTTATGCAAAATATGTATCAAATATACAATAATATATCAAGATAAATTTCTTCATGAGGAAGATCTCTCAACTAATTAATTATATATATATATATATATATTACCTCTATCTTTAACATTAATTAATAATTTCTACTATTTCTTGATGAATTAATCTTTAATAATATTGTTACAGATTAGAAAGAAAGAAGAAAAGCTTAATTAATCTCAGATCATGAAGTAGTTGATATTTCTGATGAAGATATCATTTCATCTCCACGCTTCTGTAGTCCAAAACTCCGGTCTTCAACCCCAGAAAATCATACCCTGGATTACTGCTACGGCCGCTGCTGCAGCTGCAGTCTTTGCTGTTCTGTATCCCAAGGCTACAGGCGAAGCACGAACTACTGCTAGAAGTATCTCTGATTCCACCTGTTCTGAGTGGGTCTTGATGATGATGATCCTGCTGCTGACCGTAAGGAGGGCTGATTCGGAGCTCCAGATTCAAATCGGGGCAACGCTCTGCAGCCGGGCTGTTGTGATCTTCTTTGGTGATCATCAAACTCCCACCACCACCAGTTGTGTTTTTGTCGTCGTGGTCGTCGTCTTCTTCTTTTGAATTAGCAGCAGAAAAAGAGATGGTTTTGATGGATTCCTGTGAAGCTGCTGCTGCTGCTGCTGCGGGCTCATTGATTGGCCTGTGAGTGGTTGGATCAATACCCCGGCTCAAAAGCTTTCGTCTGATGTGAGTGTTCCAGTAATTCTTGATCTCATTGTCCGTTCTTCCCGGCAATCTTCCAGCTATAAGTGACCACCTAAACAAGAATTTAATTAATTAAACCCTCCCTTTATTATTCTGAATGATCAAATATGATAGTAATTAAAACAATTTTAGAGAAGAAAATTTAAATTTGATTATTATCATCAATGGTTATCTTGATATATATATATATATATATATATATTTATGGGCTTACTTGTTGCCAAGAAGGCTGTGGAGTTTGATAATGAGTTCATCTTCTTCTTCGGTGAAGTTGCCACGTTTGAGGTCAGGGCGCAAGTAATTGATCCAGCGGAGGCGGCAGCTCTTGCCGCAGCGGAGGAGGCCGGCGGCCTTGGGGAGGGAGCGCCAGCAGCCCTCGCCGTGTGCGCGAATATAAGCGATGAGACGATCGTCTTCTTCTTTGGTCCAAGCGCCTTTGTTTGTGTGAGCTTTTTCACAGCAAGGAGACCTCCCCATTATTCCTTTCCTTTGTAATTAATCTCACAAAACTGCAAAGTAGTTGACGCTCGGCTCAAACCTTGATGATCAGTTGAGTAGTATTAATGTTGTTTGTCTGACCTCCTTTGTTGGATGGCCTTTTGAGTAGTAGTACTATTGACAGTGGATGGATTATATGAAGTGGTTCTTCAGCATCAAGACCGGCCCTTTAAGGACTTGATGTGATTTCTTATACATACATACAATACATATGTGTGTGTGTATATATATATAAGCTTTTGACTCTGGAGAGAGAGAGAGAGAGAGAGGGAGGAACTAATTGCTTCTAGATGTGAGTTGGTGAGACAGGTTAGAGAGTGGCAGCTGGGTGGTATCTCTCTTGGTGATATATATATTAGCACCATCATCATCATATATACACACACACTCTCAAGAGTTCAAAAGCATATATGTTACATATATATATATATATAATGATTTAGGTAAAAGTGACATTAACTATAGGTGACCTTCAGGTAGGTGTAAAGTAAGGTATTAAAATAGAGCAAGAAAGGGAGTACTACTGTTGATATATATCTCCTATCTCTCTCTCTCTATATATATATATATATATGTGATCTCATTGAAACTCTGAACCACCTTTGATTAATAATTTAACTAACAATCACAAAATAAATAAATAAATAAGTAAATTACAAACTCCCATCTAATTAACAACATTCTTGATGGTTTCCGGTGACCTCTGCCCCAAACATATTCCACCTACAATGGTACTATTTCATTTAAAGCTTTAATTTCCTTGACCTAATTTTCATTATATATGAAATTATATTAGGTTTTAATTTATTCTTCAAATATATATATATATATATATATTAACTAGTCTTCATTTTCAGCAATTTCTATTGACTAGTAATTGGACGAGGAGTATGGATTTTTTTTCTTTTAAATTAGAAATATAATAATAAACTAGTTAATTAGTTGTGGTTGAGATTTGTGAACTGGTGAAAATCCAGTGAACCACTATTGTGAGAGATAATTTAATTTGGCAATTATTGTGAGAATATTATAGTAGAGATGGTAGGTAATATTTAATTAACGTACTATATAATTAATGTATTACATTGGTGCCCAACATGCAAAATATATGTTAGAATATATAGATAGTAGATAAAATTGTTAGTAGTAATTGTATTTATGTATGGGTGGGGGGTTCTAGAAGGATTAATTAAGGGGTTGGGTGCAAGTAAGGCAGAGTGTGAGGGGAAAAGATGAGGAAAAGGAAAGAGAAATGAGTGTAGTTTTGGTTGAGGTGTGGGGGTTTTTGCCTCTTAACCACCTTCCACTTCTCCAATCCTAAACCTTGTGGTGCAAGTTAGTTTAGGGTTAGGGGTTATAGGAGGATTCAATTTCATTCATTCATCCACCTTTATTTTTTCTTTTATATCTATCTATCTATCTATCTATTTATCTATCTATATGTATATATATATATGCATTTGTCACCCACCACCACATGATTAATTTGCTTCTCCCCCAACCCGAAAACAACAATGAAAATAACTTGTCCATATCCATGAATCAATTTGGCATACATCCATCATCATTTCAGACTCTTCCATCCATGTCCACTTGTGTAATTTCATGTGTTTCTTTCACCTACCTTTTTCACCTTTTCTCATGCTCCAGAAAAAGGCTCCACCTTTGATGTTCAATATTAATGCCACGATTTCTCATTTTATTTTCATACCAGCATTATCTCCTCTACAACAAAAAATCAATTTCTTCACCATACCCTCCAAAAAAATAAATAACCCTCTCTAAGCTTATCCATATAAATATATATATATATATATATATTTCCTTTCAGAATTTTAACCCTACACCACCAATTATTCAAACCCTATCCATACCATGCTCATCACCAATTATGCAAAGAAAATAATAATAGAAATCACTCACAAAGTAATTTAAAATTTGGAATTAATGACGCACACTACCAACTTGTAGTTTCTTGGCCTTTAACAACAATATTAAACAAATTAGACGGGCACTTGTCATATCAATCAGTTAGGTTGATTAATTCAATTTTGGGTTGGCGGGTTGTACTTGTAATCCCCAACTTGGGTGCCTCATCAACACAAATGCAACAAAGTAGCCAAATCCATAGGGGAAACACTATGAAAAAGGAAAATAATACAAAGCCCAAAGCTTTAAATTAAATGTAGTTTGATTGGTGAAGAAATTAAGTTATATACTAGCTAGCTGGGCAATTAATCTGGAACAGTAGTAAGGTGACAGCCAACTCAGGACCTCGTGGATAACATGTGCTTAGGTAGAGAGAACAAGACTCGTGGGGTTGTCCTAAAAAAAACTCTTACCTACCTCTTTTGGTCCTTTTTCCCCATCCCATGTGAGAACCTCCCCTCCTCCTCATCAACCTTGCTCAAATTAGGGTCTGTGTCAACTGACCCACATTTCCTGGATAAAGCTAATCCTAACTCTCATATACCAACAACATTTTCACATTCTTTATGTGAGTCCGATCAAGGTCACCCCACTCTTGATGATTTGATTGGTTGGTGTGATACAGTAAAGTTAATCAAAATCATCCATATTCACTTATTATGTTCATTAGGTGTATACATAAGCCAAATGCGATTCTGCAGTAGTTCTTGATGAAAATTCTTAGTTGCACGTTCTAAAGTTGTCAACAAGGCATTTTCATTGCTCAGTTATGAGCGTACGAGTGTGTATATATACATTTAGTAAAAGTAGGCCTTTCAAAGATGTCAACAAGGTATTATTCAGCATAATGAATAAGAATAAGTGTGAAGAATGAAAGATACACAAGAGAGAGAGAATTACCACGCCAGGCTTTGTTGGGCTCTAACTGGTGGAGACGACTGTCATTTCACACTTGTCAGCAACTTGATTTTGTCTGATTCTAAGTAACACGACATGGGAAGCAAGCATCAAAATCTTCTAATAAGATATTCTCCTTCCAAAGAAACCAAGAATCAATCTCTTCTATTATATTTGGAAGTGCCCGGTTTACCGCAATCAACAAATACCTGTTTCCACAAGCAATTATCATAAATCCCATCAACTTAAAAACGAGAATAGGTCACAATTACAAATAATACCTGGTCGATCACTGTTTCTAAAGGCACAGAAATCAGGAAGCCACAATTAAAAACTTCACCTTTTTAACTCTCAAACTAAAAAATCTGCATGTGAGATCCCAATGGGACCGGTAGTGCAAGTTTAGGTGGAAACCGCAAAAGCCCTTGCTCAATTATTCGCACGTGGGAGGAGCATAAAACAAATATACAAGCATGGATCTGTGGTGAAGGAAAGAAACTTAATAATGCAGGTTGGTCCATGATCCCCATGTTATGCATTTCGGATCAGTATTAGGACAAATAAACATCTTTTAATACGGCCCCACTCGTCTCTTCACCCATTCTCAATTTCGATTTCCTTGAATAAGAATATGTATTAAGGGTGTACGAAAGAGTTATCAATCGTAAGCTTAACCTATATTCCTTTCAAGCCAACACTGGTTAACAAGTTTAGGCAACTTTCTACCCATACATATCATTGTCACATAAAGCTCCAGTGTGTTATTTTGACATGCAGTATATTGTATTGAGTACAATATATGATTCTGCTAGAGGGCAGTGACCATCTCCGGTCCATGATTAACATAGAATCAAATGGAACCGTTAACCATGAATAACATTCATCTATTTCATCTTTTTCCTGACTTCATAGAGATAACTCAGGATCACCACTGCAGCAGCAACAGCAACTCCAACAGCACCTTGTGCCAATACAGTGCCATCTTTCACAATTGCCTTTGCACCAGTGGGAGTAGGGGTAAACCCTAATTCGGAAAGTTTCTTATGCGATTCAGCGTAATCTTTAAAGAAGGCATCTTCATCCTGCATGTGCAAAATAATGGGGAAACGGTTAGAGTAGTAGGCAAAGTTGCTGATGACATACAAACATCCTGTTCAAAGGTGGTGGTGTGAGGGCAAAAAACCCTGCCAAAGCATATAAACTACACTGCCCCATTAATAGGAATTAGGCAGTTTGGCGAAGAATACAGCACAAACTCTCAAACAATAACTGGCAAAGATACTTTCCTAGAGCACCCTTCAAAGAGATACCAATAATATAAAAACAGAAAAGAAGCCATACTGACCGGGAAAAAAAAGGAAAAACAGTGGATAAAAAGATAAAAGAACTGTGAGAAGAATCAAGATCTATTTCCTTTAATCAGGCATGTGTGAAAGTGAGTTGACTGAAGATGATTGTAAAAGCAGATTTAAAGGGGCTAAAATATTTTCATTACTCGGTCATCAAACACAAGATTTGGCAATTTTATTTTGCCCTTCACATTTCTGTTCCTGGCATTGATGAATTCCAAAGTCATCTCTTAATATAAGATAGAGATGATGATAAAGAAGTTAACCTATTTTTAATTGATAAATTGTATTGCCTCTTCAGCATATAGGTGGAAGCTCAAAAATATCTATATTTTCTTCAAAAGTAACAAACTGCTCTCGAGAACAAAGTTATTATATTCACTAGGGGAGTAAAGAAGGTTCAACATGTTGAATAAAATTAACAATGTTGCGAATAAAACATGATTGCCAATCTAAAATTAGAGCGAAGGTGACCAGTGAGCACGAGTAATTAAGCACCTAAAGGAATAATGTACTACCCATGAATGCGCATAAAAGATTTAGGTCACTGGACAATCATATAAAACCTTTCCATATACAGCAGCTGTGAGATGTAACCTTAAATCGTATACAGTTGGAGGTTCGGGGTAATCATTTGAATTTGACCTTTTAAGAAAAAACAACCTCATTCAATATGTTTGTCTCTGTGAGATTTTGCAACACAAGTAAGCACCCATACAGAGTATCAATTTTGTAAGTATCACTATACTTACAAACATGATACTTGTGGATTAACATCCAGCAGCATATGTTTTTGTACCAAATTTTACTAAAACATTTTGATTTTTTTTTATCAGACTTTATGCAATCAGCTCTGCCTGATCTTAGCTGCACATAATTGCTGAACCAAATAGTTAAAACCGCATACTGCACCTTAGCATAAAGCTCAACATAACGCCTAAAGTCAGGATCATCCAGCAAAGCCAAATCAGTTGGGAGTTTTAGTAAGCCCTCACTCTCCCCCTTAAGAAGCTCCCTGGTTCAGATAAATGTAATCAGAAGGCATAAGAACAAACAAACGGATTTAAAACAAAAGGCACGTCATGCTCCAAGACTTACTGAAAATATGAATTATCAAACTTTAATGGCTCTTTAGTCCAAGGGCCATCAAAGCCTGATCTCTCAGGATGTGCCCTCCCCTGTGAATACATTGACCAAAATTATGTTAGAATGGCTTTTCTTTTTATTTTTCTTTTTAAGGCTCAGTGGGTAGTATATTCATCAAAATGCTTAGATGATAATTACCAGGGTGTGGCCACCCGATAGTGCCACGATATCCTTATCAGACAAACCCATCCGGTAAAACACCTCCTTGAGATGTGGAACACCTAACATCAAAGCACAAAAGAGTAAATCAGTTAAACTTCTAATTAGCTTGCTACGAACATTAACTTTTTGGGACGAATAACCTTTAGAGCTCCTGATGGAACCTCTTTCTCCAAAGTTCACAAGTAACCAGATTCCAGAAACTTAAAGGTAATATATGAGCAAGAGCATGGACTGAAAAATGCCATTGGAGAGAAAACGTGATTCTATAAAGATGCACTAATTGTAATATTTTCACCAATACTTTATGCAGAGAGTGAAGTATAGATAGATGTTATTGAAAGAATATATAGAGAAAGGGACCAAATAGCAAGTGCGAATGTGCAACAACACATTTAGCGGGTCTAAATGAAAAACAACCATCTAAGCTTAGCAAGTGAGAAGATTCAGAAAACTAAGATTTCTATAATATTTTGTTTGACCTTTGTTAGCATCGGGAAGTCGCCCTTCCTTTGGGGAAATCTTTGAATCCTGAAAAGAAATATGAGGTAGCTACCATTAAGATTGCTCTTAATGCAATTATCGTAACTTGCCTATGGATGGATCTAATCGCATCAACCTAGTGCACTATGGGGAATGCTGGTAACTACTAGCACAATACAAATTTGTTTTATCTCTGTAAGATAGAATATGGATACCTTTCTACCAGGAACAAAATCAATTGTGGGGCCTCCAGTGACTTCAACAGCAACAACACCTGCAAGCTGTAGGCAAAATTGTCCAGTTAGCATTAAACAAAGTGCTCTTAGTTTGTCCACCAATTGATACCTCATAATAAGTAATCCCGAACTGTATAATAGTTAATCAAGATCATACTGTTTAATTTCCAAGTCAGTTGACAAAGCAAAGTAACATTACCCTGTGAAGGTTTCATGTTTGCCTTGCACTAAACAGCACCTGTGAAGAATCCAGAGCATTAGGAAAATTACCTGATACAGATCTGCATATGTGATTCTCGGACATTTAGACTTCACTTGTTCTGCAACCCAACCAAAAATCAATAGTAAGAAGAAATGTAGATATACACTTCGAAGTGATATGATCACCAAAAATACATTAAAGATTATATTAAGCTAAATCCTACCACCAACAAATAAAAAACATCCAAACAACAAGGCTCCAATAATCAATGCAAACAAGCCAATCCATGTGAAATTTTGCTATGACAAAGTATACATCAGACAACCAAATGTAAAGACAACCAGCACCAGCCCACGTCTGAAGCCATACAACAATCAAACAAGTATTTCATCCGTCAATGATAGTACTTCAAGCTATGATGCTAGTACAACTGCACTAGATGTGTGAACAGATTATGAATGTAATCCATTAATATGTTAACAGTAAGTTAAACAAAATCCTCCCACCTTACCAAAGTACAGAATCCTAAGAACTATGATCAAATAAGTTGTTCAGAAAATACATGCCGCAAAATGATAAATAATTTTCCTCTGTGAGCATTTAACTAATGAAAATACACAAAGACAGCAAAATTTACCTAGTTTAATTAAATGCTGCAATACTACTACAAGTTATCCGACTAGTAAAACTCCAGCAGATATAATACATACATGCATTATAAACTAGAATAGAAATCATTAAACAGAGACAGATTAAAGTGAAAATCAACTATGAAAAATAGAGTCAACTAACCGCAAAATTCGAGCGCGATTTTCAAGCCACTATTAGCGCCATGAGTGTACTCTTCTTCATTTCGAATCGAACCGTTCGGACCTCCAGTCTTCGTATTCACATCATAAGTCCCCGCATCATGCCACCTAGTTAACCACAAACCAAAAGCATAAGAAAACATTAAGTTAATCAAAGTTTAGCTATCAAACTATTATCTAGATTAAAAACGAAAAGGTTAAAAGCAGAAACGGAAAAGAGAAAATACGCCAAGCGAAGCATAATAGGGGCGCAATTCTTGTTGGAGATGAGAGCGCGTAGTTCCCGGCGAGCTTTCTCGATTTCCTTGAGGTACTCTGAGTCGACGATAACTTTCGCCATTGGAATGAGTCTCTGAAATTTTCTCTGGAAAATAAGGAGATAAGATATTTTTGAATATTGACTGGCGTTTATATGGGAGAGGGGAACAACACTGGAGTTGCTGAGCCCCGACTCCCGACTGGAGGATTGGGTTTCTATTTTTCTTTTTCCAACTTGGAAATTTCTGATTGGTGATAAATCTAATCAAAAGAACCTGGGCTTGGAAAACGAGCCCATTGATAAGGCATGGGCCTGAACAAACCGGGCGGCGTTCGCTGGCGTTATCACTATCTCTATTTTCAGATTTTCTTCTTTTTATTTTCCAGTACGTGATCTTAAATGAGATAATTATACCCTTTTTTTCTTAAATTTAATATAATCACACTGTTTTTATATACATATAAAAAATAATATTTTATTTTTTAAGTAAAATATATATATATATATAAAGCAACTCATTAAGTTTCAAGAAATAAAAGAAGAAAAGAATAGAATAAAACGGAAACAAAAAAATAAAGAAAATAAAATCAATTTAGGGTGCTATCAGCATAACAAAAATATTAGTCTCCCAAAATCATAATTGTTGTTTGTGAGTAAAAAATGTGTTTTTTTATATTAGTATAGATATAAATTACATATTGATCTCATTTACACCGTCCTTCATTAAAATTTGATACAATTACATATTGACTTATTATAGTTTGATGAATTTTATTTAGTATTCCCAAAATTTATTTCTATTTAACAAATAAATCCATCGTTTCTCAAAATTTACTATTGCTAATATTAGCAATAAATAAATAAATATATAAAAATTCATGTTCACCTTAAATTGACTTGTTATTTTCGCTTTACCTCGATAAAGTTTAACTAATATTGAATCTATTTATTGAATGAAAACAACCATTTACATTATTATATGTAATTTTTTTAAACTATAATAAATCTATATATAATTATATCAAACATTATCTAATTATCCTTTTCTAAAGTATGTAGAAACAAAATCAGAGTAATATTTCCAGATGTAATACAGACTAAAAATATATTATAAATAGTTGTTGATATAAATTGAAATTGAAGTTGCATCTTAAGAATGAGATATTTCAATGGCTAACTTTATTCTTTTTCTATTTCATTTTTTGTGGAGTTTTGTGAATAACATCAGTACCTATAGTTATTATACACAGGATCTCAAGGTAAAACAGTAAGTTAGATAATGTCCAATCGCTTTCTACCGGATTAAGCTTTACCAAAATGAAAAAAATATATGTAAGCAATTTTTCCAAGTCAAGAAAGGACAGTACTTTTTTTTTATCTCAATAGTACACTCTGTGAAAGAAGAAACCGGGCCTCAAGAAAATGTACACAAACCAACAACATACGTATCATTGTACACAAGCAACAAAACCAAAGCTCCAACATATGTTTGCAATTACAAAAAGTTCATTTTCTTTCTTTTATTTTTCTGAAGGGGAATGGAAGAGATTGTGAAGGTCAAGATGTTTGCCACTGCAGCTCAATTTGTATCCGTCCATTCTTTGAGTCTATCAGATGGAACTTCTCATTTATCCTTTTGTTGCTGATAACATCTGCTAGGCTGATATCAACATAACCTAGTGTTTCCTGATAACATCAACCAAAGGATTCAAGAAATTAACAAGCAGCAGCCGAAAAGCATTATTAGCACTAACCCACTAACAACAATTATTGGCTGTTTGCTGTTCTTATATGCATAAGCAAGACAATTACAGACATTATGTTCCATTATCGTGTTACTTTTAAATAGATGCTCGGCTTTTGCCTGGATCAAGCTATTTTCGTGCGGAAGAGAGTGTCTATAAAGTGACTATAAAGATATTCTTTCCTATTAAAAAAACTATCAAATTTTAACTTTGTCATCCAAAACCTTTCTTTGTTATTCCGCAACCAAGAAAGTAGTAATAAATAAGCCAATGAATGTGGTGCAAGTCAAATGTGCAAAACATGAAGGCTTCTCATATCTTCCCTACTGCACAATTGCCTTTGAAAAAAATATCTGGTAAAACGCATAAAATCAGTTAGAATTTCATTTTTGGAACTGAAGCCAAAAGGTTAGAAAAGAAGCTTCAGTAAGTATGCTACGACTTAAACCAAGTTGGTAGCTAGCCCATAATGACATCATGTCTAGCCTAGTAACTCTCCTTCTAGCAATTAGTTTATTCCAATTACTAAACAATAAAGACAAGAAGGCGGCAGAATTACCTTGGGATGCAACAGGCCGATTCTGGTCGAGGTGCTGAGTACTTCCACATGTAGCTTGTCTTTTAGAGGAGGTTCTTCCAGCATGAATGTGAACTCCTCTTCCCATCTTGGATCTCTACTCTTTTTTATTTGCTGTGTCAACAAATAAAATGTTAGCCAAATAAATAGCCGATGTACTGACAATCCACAGAAAAGCAGCCTTTAGCAACATACAATTCGATGCAAAAGTTAGATTTCAGCACACGTGATAATTCCATCCAATTGATGTTTTAATTGGGTGTTGGTAAATAAGAAATTTCTGCTACAGCAACATATTACTGATCTTCACTAATTTTCATAGTAGGTATGTAACTCAGTTTAAATTTTAGTGGAACCGTCGGTAAATTTTCTGTACATAAAATTGCTATGGAAAATAAGCACGAGCAATTAAGTTGGAGCTCGTCGCTGGTAAACAGGATCAAAATCAGAAATTAATTATTCTCCAGCATACCCTCTGCAGTGTGGACAGAAATTGCATCTGTACGCACAAAAGCATACTAGAGAAAAACAATTTAGTTGCACACCTTTGTTTTTCGCTCCTCGCCTCTGAATATGATACGCACATATGGGTTAGTGTGGTGCTTCCCCTCAACATCTTGAGCTTCATGCACCGTAACTACTAGTACCCCTCCCCCAGGTGGTGTGCCTTCAGGAGCCTTTTGTACTGCACTTGGATTTTCAATATCTTTTGGCAGATCTTCCTCCTTGAAAGGTTTGTATGTCAATTCCACCACGATTTGTCCTCGCAACTTATCATTTTGAACATCACTTGGATCTATGGTCTTAAGAAGATCCAGAGTCATGTTTTTTGGTTCATCAGGGGGAAGCTCCTTCAAAGGAACTACATTCATACCCATCTTTTCATGTTTGCCAATCTGAACAGAAATAGAACACATCTAGAGTTAGACATTTTAATATCACAATAATACTTGTAACTCCAACTGGATATGTATACCTGCTCCCAATCATAAACATGAAGTTCTAATGCTTGTGTTTCAGGATCTTTTACAACCATGCTGAATTCTTCATTCCACTCGGGGTTCAAATTCTTATGCTTCACTGTGGTCTTCTTCGATGGAGCCTTTGTTTCAGTGAGTTTCAGTTTCACATAAGGATCTGATGCACCCAACAAATCTTTCTTCCTCAGCTTCAGTGCCCGCAAAACCTTCACATGGAGAATTCCAACAGGCTTCTTCATAGCTCTGAATGTTTGAGTTGAATCAGAAGATGAGTTTAGGCCACAGAAGACAAGGCTAAATGTGCAATATCTTACATATTAGGATACATACTTTGTTGGATCCAGAATTTGCACTTCAAGGGTTTTAGGCCACAGATACATGTTGGCAACTTGATCCTTTATAAGCTCCTGAAATAGTTTTTTTCCCCTTCCCCCAATGAAAAGGGAAGGATTCATATTATGGTTAGCACATACATCACCTGATGAAAAAGAAACATATATCACCAAATAATGTAGAACTTTAAAGTACAAACATAAGTACTCCTTCCACACCCAACACCTAGTAATCTTTCCACAGCCACCAATGTGTTTCTTCTTTTTCATTGGAGTTAGTCGCAATACAAAAATCACTATAAAAAATAGATAGATTACCATAATATTTTAGTTCATGAAATTCCAGATCACAAGCCTAAGTTCATCACTAATAGAGATTAGACAAGTAACACAAAACCTGTGAACTGCAGTAACATTCACTGGCGGCAGTTAGAGCTACAAGCAAGTGAGCTTTGAGTACCAATGCAAAAAAGTAAAATCTATAGTTCAAAAGATAAAATTTTCATCTGGTTCACGGCATATATCTGAAATCTAGTGCTTATTTCTAATTTCCATCTAAATTAAAAAAAAAATGCCACTCATCAAAGACGAGATAAAAGATTTTAAGAATTGATGTAACAGAGTTATACCTGAACAAAACGGTACAGGCCAGGAATAGACATAAGGTCAGCCCCAGCAAGCTTCAGTCCGAAGTCAACATGAGGCTGCAAATGAAGGGGCAGCTTAGTGAAATGGAATATTAACAAGCAGAACTACATGCCATATTATGAGTTGTTTGAGCATATATCGACATATAAGAAACTGAATTTCTTATGAATCACAAAGCCTTCAAGTGACCCTGGAAAAGTAATAGAATTTCAGTAACCTTATATGGGGACAGGCTAAAAGCATTACAACAAGTACAGAAATTAATTCAACAGCCTTCCACAACAACTTTTAAGCTGACGAGAAAGAGAACGATCATCTGGTACTTGGTGTTCTATGTCCGAAGTGTTTTTGGTCTTAAAAAATAACACCACCAACCTTCTCCATAAGAGACACAAGAATTTTGGCGAAACATGGAAAGCTGGGAACAAGAGGCTTTAGGGTGATACGGGGTTGAGCAAAGACCTGCAAATCAACGACCTGCAATGTACAAGCAACATATTGCTTTTTAATATGATTGGCAGTCAAGTAGACCCAAAAACTCAACATCTATTATATTTATTATATAGGTGATACATTCTTATAAAACATAAAATAGCAGGCAACCTGAACGGTTGCTTTTAGTCCAAACGCTTTCACAGCAATGATGACATTAGGATTCCCTGCCCATTTCAGTGAAGGCTCCATAATCAACTCCTTTTCTTCAGTAAGATAGACCTTCATACCTGTCATGAGAAACTTGACAGTTTCATTCCCGGCCATGATATATTAGTTCACACTTAGCTAACACAAAAAAGGCATATGAATGCAAATTATGCACCAGACTTGGACATAAACATGAGAGGAAAACACATCCACAGGAAAACGAAGTAATTGAACTTGGGGGATGGTGTTGACCCAGCCACTAGTTAGCATTTATATACTGGTAAAAGGCAAAGCAAGAGCGATATTCAAAGGGTATGAGTTGCTATTTTACATACAGCTATTGTTAGACCAAAGAAGCAAAGGAGAACAAGAAAAGTTCATAAACAAAATCTAAGCACAGGCTGATCAAGTGGCCCACTGCGGGTTTGTTAAATATAGGTATTAATTAAGCACCTAGATAGACATATAGACTAGACTGTAGACTGAAACATGTGTTAAAACACATTATCTAAGAGCTCCAATTCTAAAGTTGGAACTGCAAATATATATATTTTCCTTTAAAATAACATTTATGAAACCTAACTTCATTTCTAAAATATTGTGAACTATGCTGAAACTTTATAAAAGGAAAAGCAAATTCAACAAAACTAATATCAATTACTTCACTAACCTTGAAAAGTGGGTGGCAGAGATCCTAGAGTCAGTGTCTCAAATTCAACAGATTCAATTTTATATTTGGGAATTTGCTCGGCAATAATAGGGGTGGCTATATTTTTTGCCGTCTTGCAAATCGCCTACAAGAAGCAAGACAATTGATGTGAAACAGATGAATAGATATCTTATAAAGAAGGTAAACGATGGTACAGAATATTCAGTGGATATCAATACCTTGTCAAGGTATGGCCACATCACTTCAAGGAACTTGTTGAGCCAGTCAATCTTTGTACCAGTAGAGAAAGTAAATTACAACATAAACATAAGACAACTATACATACAAATATTTGAATGCAATATAAGTGACTATGTCGCCAAACTTACACGATCATAGTCTGGATTCTTTACCCAAAGGGGTATTTCAGGAAGTAATCGCAACAAACTTTGTGAGTCTTGCTCAACCAAAGGACGAATGACAGGATCCTGATAAAATTAAGAGTCAGAAATTGTTTTGCACATTTGACACCTTATTGTTATGTTAATTTTCATCCACAAACAACTATATGGAGCCTAAAAGAAAGGAGATGGTTCGATTTGCAGGATTAGGAAAGGATTGATCTGTACCATCTACATCAGACAAATAGATATCAATAACACACTACTGAGAAACCCAACTACAATATAAAATCCAGCTCATACATCCCATCTTCAACATTGCATCAGACATAAATGCTAAGAGACCCTGGACGTAACTGAATTCTATACTTCAGTGATTGTGAAGATGGATGTATAGCAGTGAGGTGAAATTGCACTAAAATTGTTGGTCCCACAAATTGAACTAACAATTTGAACATGAACCAAGGAATTCTCGATTTCGACCAACCAAACACATTTAGTTTAGTGCATGGTCACCTATGACATAGAAAAATAAGCATATACAATTTGGTAGCGGAAGAAAATGTCTGATACTTTTGTTGACTTTGGCACTGCCTAAAACTGGACTGTCATTTTTAATTACATGGCTATGGGCAAAACATTTTTTAGAACTTATTCTAATATAGATTTAGAATGTTCATAAGCACAAGCCCTTTACCTGGTGAATTTACAATTTTGCATTCACAAGTTCTCACCTCAGACATGTGCTGATGTAAATTCATAATGCGCGTAAAACATTGTGAATGTCAACACATTGTTGGAACTAACCATGAATAAGAAAGAAACTGCTGAGCCTGCTGGATAAGTTTGTAATTTGAGAGGTAACAGGGAGTCGAGTTATACTTGCTTCTTCAAAAAATTATCCTATTGTGGTACTAAATCATAACTTTGCAACCTCTATCTTGTTTCAAGTATCCTCCACCCATCAAAAGAAACAAGTGAAGGAAACAAACAAAATAATCTTTCCTCCGAATTTACAGCATGGAGGAAATGGAGCATTTGAACTAGTCATATCCAGCTTATCAGTGGCCATTTGATCCAATGATCAACAGTTCCAATCACTCAAAGTATAGTTCAACATTGAAAGAAGCAGTCCAGCTTATACTCTAATATAGACAAGCAACAAATTGTTGGACAGTACTTATACATCCTCCATCTCCTCACATGAATTCTATCGGTAAAGCTACAGGATATCAATCAAATAGAGATAACTAGGATATGAGGAAAAACATACAAATTCACAATGAACGTAGTGTGCATAAGTCTCCATTTATTTAGTTTCGTTCTAGTTCTCGCTCTATTTAAAAATCCCCTCCAACAAAAGCTAACATATAACTGACTGCAACTCCCCAAGCAACATTTAAAAAAAAAATTAAATTCCCACATACACATTCATTGGCAAAACACAAATATGCAAATCATCAATGCATAAAACAAATACAAAAAAAAAGGAGCAAATAACTGCAGCTACTGTGTAGCATAAGCAAGCGCGCGAGAGAGAGAGAGAAAGAGAGAGGGAACACCTTAACATCGCAGGGCTGAAAATAGATGAATAAGTAATACCCAAGCACCATTCCAGTAGAAATCCCAACTCCAAATCCACAAAACCCCAATATTACACTTAAAAACCCCATCTCCAGAAAGCTAACCCTTTTTGAAATTTCAAGCAACACAAATTTCTGCGAAGCTGAAGCTCAAATGGTGAAAACAAAACAGCTACTATGTCGTGTCGCAACTATTCAATCAAGCTTCTTCCAGAAACTCTAATCGACAATTAATCACTCCTTTGATCGTCGTATACTAAAAATAAACAAATATTTATGTCGACAGACACAGCACAAGTGCAGACAACGCCAACTAGTAAAAGACATAAGTACCCTTGCGTGGATCTTGACGTAGAGTCAATTCTTTACATAGATTGTCGTGCCATTAATGTCATTTCATACTTAGATACCCCTGACCGCGTTGAGATTTTTGCGGAATGTGTAAAAGAGAGGGAAATCACTTTTTTTTCACCGAAGCAAAGATATATGCTCTTTTTATATTAGCTGTTCGCATGTGTATATAAATAAATAACTATTTATATTTCAAAATATATTATAAATATAAACATAACAAAATATATTAATTAATATATTATATTAATAATAATAATTTATTTAATATAAATATTTATTATGGGCCGGCCCATTTATTTGCTGTAATCAGATGAATGGTGCTACTCTTCATTTGAGAGTCTTGACAAAATCATTATCAATTTTTTGCCTTATCGCTTTCTCTCTTTCAAATCAGGTAAGATTTACGTATAGTTATATTAAATTTTAGTAAAAGATAATTTAATTATTTTCAAAATATACGTTAACGTGATATTAATATATAATTATTTAAAAAACAAATAATAAAAATAGGTGGATAAAGAAATAAATGAGGTATGGTAGATGAGAGATGAGGAAATGCAATATTAGGTTGGAGAAAATGTACTTGGAAGTATAGATTAGTGGAAAGTGGAGATAAAGAAAATAACATAAACGAATAATTACACTTCCCTATACACATATGTTATTCGAAAAATTACATTAAATATTTGTGACTAAACTACCATTATAACGATGAAAATATACATCATTACATGTATTAACGTGTAGATATGAATAAAGATAATTTGATCATAAAAATATTTGTTTTGACTTGTAATAAACCTGTGATAAGTTAATTTGAAGCAAAAAAGCATGCATTAACTTATTTGTTAGACTTCTACTTCGAGGATATTTATAAAATCAGGAGAAAATTATGTATAATTACATCAAATTTTATTAAAAGAGAGTATAATTATTTCCGACACAAATAGCATAAACGAGGTCTCTTTTGAATTATAATCATTTATATCATATGTTCTTGTATCACTATTAATATATTAATTGACTCGGAGGTTAAATATCATAGAAAAAATAGGATCATAGTGTAAAGGCAAAATTATTTTAAATAGCCAATAGAAGAAGCAAAAATAATTAAATGGAGAATACAATAAACGAAGAAACATAACATTTTATTATCTGACAAATTAATTTAAATCATTCACACTATCATCTGTATTTTTTGGTATTATAATATGGTACATGTAGGTGTTTAATTTAAGTTTCATGATAATATTTCATTTCCAAGTTATTAATATATGATAATAGTGGAGGCCATTTATATAATTATAATTTTTAATATTGAATAGTAAAACAAAGGGAATCACAGTGAGTGTGAGCCATATTATAAGAAAGGCTAATTTGAAGAATTTATAGCCCACCTTAAATATATACTTGCTAACTAAAACAAAATACACCGCCTTACTGTTTTCCTCACTGAGTATCAAATCCTCTTTATAAGGCAGGGAGCGTATATAACAACAACAGAAGATCAAGAGGTGAGGAATTCTACAGACAAAAGAGAAAAGGGCAGCCCATACAATTAGGGTTTTCGATTTTCGTATTTATTTACATCTGTTCCAGTATAGTTTTTATATTCGTTTCTGTCTCAAGATTGCGTTGGATTATCTGTACGGTCTCACAACTCGATTACAATTGATATTATTTATTTGAGTTTCGTGTCCAACCTGGGTTCTGATTGTATTTTACGTCGGCACAATTGAATTGATTCTGAGGGTTTTGTATTGAATTAGGGTTTCTGATTCAGTTGATTCGGCATTCATTCTAATTTTTTTGTATCGACTTTGAGGAATTAGGTGTCTTTGGTGGCTGCGGGGGTGACATGATACGGCTTTGGGAATCGATGGAGCGTCTGATCGCCGATTAATCGGCGACTTTAATAGCCGATTGTGTAGGGTTATTGTATGGAAACTCGGAGCCGGAAGCGGGCGGAGGCATCCACCTCAGCAGCGTCCTCTGGCCCAACCACACGCCCCACCAAACGTTCTCGCCTCTCTGCTACATCCGCTATTCCTGCAGCCAACACCCATCTGATCTCCACTCGTTCTCGCACCGCTGCTCTATCCACCTCTATGGACCCCGCACTGGAACCGTCCACCGCATCTGCCTCCACCACTCGTGGTCGCCGTGGCAAGAACCCTAGTGGTGCTCAAAATTGGGATCATAATAATAAGAAGGAAAACACTAATTTGGACAAGGGTAAAGAGAAAGAGCCTGAAATCAGGCACAGAGAAACAGAGAGGAGCTTAGGGCTGAACATTGATTCGCTTGAAGCCGATTATGAGGATAATGACAGTGAAGGTGGAAGTGGGATTTTGCATCAGAATTTGACTTCTGCTAGCAGTGCTCTACAGGGTTTGTTAAGAAAATTGGGTGCTGGATTGGATGATTTGCTCCCTAGCTCGGCAGTAGGATTAGCTTCGTCTTCTCATCAAAGTGGCCGGTTGAAGAAGATTTTGTCAGGGTTGAGGGCTGATGGCGAGGAAGGGAAGCAGGTGGAGGCTTTAACACAGCTTTGTGACATTCTCTCAATTGGGACAGAGGATTCTTTGAGTACATTTTCTGTTGATTCTTTCGTTCCAGTGCTGGTGGGGTTACTTAATCACGAGAGTAACCCTGATATAATGCTTCTTGCTGCTAGAGCGCTCACACACTTGGTTGATGTCCTGCCCTCCTCTTGCGCTGCAGTGGTGCATTATGGGGCTGTATCTTGCTTTGTTGCTAGGCTGCTGACAATCGAGTATATGGACTTGGCTGAACAGGTAAGCTTGTTGGTTAATGTTGGGAAATAATCTGTGCTGAGAATTGTTACTTGAAGCTAGCAATTTTTGAATTACTATGCTTTTTTCATCAAATTCTGTAATTGTTGCTATTGACTGATTTTTCACATGCCCAGCCATGGGGACAGTTTTGTATATTATCTTAACGTTGAAAATGGAGTGATGATTTCGATTTTTTTGAATCAGTCGTTGCAAGCCCTGAAAAAGATATCTCAGGAACACCCAACAGCTTGCTTGCGGGCTGGCGCACTTATGGCTGTTCTTTCATACCTCGATTTCTTCTCCACAGGGGTTCAGGTGCCTCTTAGAATGGGACAATTGAATAGTTAATTTTCATATTTGAACTATCAATTAAATTAAATGTTGGAGTATTTCTACTGATTTAAGCAATCTAATTTCTATTTGATACGCTGTCAGAGAGTTGCCTTATCAACTGCTGCAAACATGTGCAAGAAGCTACCTTCAGATGCAGCTGATTTTGTAATGGAAGCTGTTCCCTTGTTGACTAATCTCCTACAATATCATGATGCAAAGGTGAGATATTATGCTGCAGTTTGATTTGACGAAGGTTTAACAGGTAGATTTACAATTGGTTCTGCATCCTCTTCTTTCAGTGCTTACTGGCAAGTTCTTCATGTGATTAATAGGTTTTGGAACATGCATCTATTTGCCTGACGCGGATCGCTGAGGCATTTGCTTCATCGCCTGAGAAGCTTGATGACCTCTGCAACCATGGTCTTGTCACACAAGCTGCAGCCCTGATTTCATCCAGCAATTCTGGAGGTGGTCAGGCTTCACTTAGTACTTCTACGTACACGGTGAGGTTAATGATTTATTCTGGGTCAGGTATTTTATTGAGAGGCTGTAATATGACATTACGTGCATGTAGGGATTGATCCGGCTTCTTTCGACTTGTGCAAGTGGTTCTGCTTTAGGAGCTAAGTCCCTGCTCCTACTTGGAATCAGTGGCATTCTGAAAGATATTTTATCAGGATCTGGTCTTGTATCAAGCATGTCTGTTTCACCTTCTTTAAGTAGACCAACAGAGCAGGTAAGGACTTTTTCCTTGCTTAGCTTGACTCTCAGCCTTTCCAGGTTTTCCTTTAATAATTTGGAATTGTACTTGCATTCTGGTAACGTGAGATGTCGAAAAGTTCATCCTTCATGTGATTCGTATCTCCCTTTTGCTTTCACACCTGTTTGGTGGAATGTTGAACTACTGTTGTATTTGTGAAATTGAGATCCTATTGCGTAGCTGGATGGATTGGAATAAAGGTCTGGCATTTTCACATTAAACTGTGTTTAGTGTATGACCTATTTGTGAATTTGAGGAAGTAGAACACTTTTGTTCTTCTTTCACTTCTTGTTTTCTGGCCACGTTTTTTTGGCTCCTGTAATTCACCTTTATATGTGGATTTTTTAGTTTTGCAATGGGGTCAAAATAATAAATTTCACACTATCTAGAAAAAAATTTCAATATAACATAGTGGGGTCATTGATCGAGAGTTGGCTGGTAAACTCTAAGCGTAGTAATGTGTACGGATTTACAGACCCAGGCCCATACTTGAAAATAGCCATAGCTATTACCACAACTGACCACATCAGACCTGGTATGAGACCCATCTGGTCTGCGGATCAGGTGTCCCTTACCCTGCCTGACCTCTGGGTTGGGTAAAGACCTGGTTTGATTTTCCCGCCCTTTTCTTGATTTTGGTGACTTACTTTTTTGTGTAGATTTGGGCATGCTGGTTGGCAAACTTTAGTAACTTACTTGAACATTGTCCAAAAATAAGGCTTGGTTAAGCATCTTCAATAACATAGGAAATAAAGATGTAGGATTCAGTTGAAGTTGTTGGGGTTTGAGGGGAGGAATCACTAGGTGACACAGAAAGGATGTTGCTCTATGTTTTCTTTTTTCCTTTTCTTTAGGCGGGAGGGTGTTGCTATTAGTTTTAAAATTTGAATTGTTCATCTGATTGGAATCTATTAGTGCCACTGGCTAGAATTACTATGACAATTCAAAGTGCAACGTACATACCCTACACACACCTGTTAAATTCCTTTAGTCTGGCTCGGTCTGGTGCTCAGGCCTGTTCATTGGGTATAGAGTTGGGCAATTCCAGTCTGCCTACTCCAGTAAGGAATGGACAGGACTGGTCGTTTTAGCTCCGTTATTAATTTATAGTTCTTTGTAACATCAGATCTTTGAGATTGTGAACCTGGCAAATGAGCTGCTTCCGCCACTTCCTCAAGGGACAATATCTCTTCCAGCCAGCAGTAGTTTGTTTGTTAGGGGTTCTTTTCCTAAGAAGGGTCATGTAGGAAGCTCTGGGAAACAGGAAGATTCAAATGGGAATATACATGATGTTTCAACTCGTGAGAAACTAATGAATGATCAGCCAGCGCTCCTGCTGCAGTTTGGGATGGATCTCCTTCCTGTTCTAGTACAGGTCAGTTTTCGGAATGCAGCAATATAGTTCCCTTTTTATGTTAAGAAATAGCATAATAAACAATTTACCTGGGTTTTTCCATGCAGATTTATGGTTCCAGTGTCAATGGTCCCATCCGCCATAAGTGTCTTTCCGTTATCGGAAAGCTCATGTACTTTAGTACTTCAGAAATGATCCAGTCTTTAATAAATGTTACAAATATCTCTAGGTACACAGCTTCACCACACTTTTGATTGCAGTCTATATCTTTTACTGGTCAGCCAATAATATTTTTGTTTGTGTAGCTTCTTAGCTGGGGTTTTAGCTTGGAAAGATCCTCAAGCATTGGTGCCTGCCCTTCAAATAGCAGAAATTTTGATGGAAAAGCTTCCTGGTACTTTCTCAAAGATGTTTGTAAGGGAAGGTGTTGTTCATGCCGTGGATAAGTTGATACTGGGGGGATCTACTAATACTTGTCAACCATTGCCCCATGAGAAGATTAATGATTCTATTCCTGGATCGTCATCACGTTCTAGGCGGAATCGAAGACGAGGTGGTAATTTGAGCTCAGATGCAAATAACGCTGATGATTCTAAAACTTCAGTTCCAACTATTATCTCACCTCCAAATTCAGTAGAAATTCCAACTGCTAATTCAAGTCTTCGGGCGGCTGTTAGTGCATGTGCAAAAGCTTTCAAGGAAAAATATTTTCCTTCAGATCCAGAGGACAATGAAACTGGGTTTACGGATGACCTGCTCCGGTTAAAGAATCTCTGCACGAGGTTGAACTTGGGTATTGATGAACAAAAAACTAAATCCAAGGGAAAATCAAAAGCCTCTGGTACTCAGCTTGCTGATATCTCCGTTAGTAAAGATGAACACCTGGTTGAGGTGATAGCTGAAATGCTACTGGAGCTTAGCAGGGAGGATGGTGTATCGACTTTTGAGTTTATAGGCAGTGGAGTTGTGTCTTCTTTGCTCAATTACCTTACTTGCGGGTACTTCTCCAAGGAGAGAATTTCTGAAGTCAATTTGCCTAAGCTTTGCGAACAAGCGACAAGAAGATACAAGTCTTTTGTTTCTCTTGCCCTTCCTTCGAAGGTTGATGAAGGACATGTAGTTCCCATGAGTGTTTTGGTTCAAAAGCTTCAGAATGCTTTATCCTCATTGGAGCGTTTCCCTGTTGTGCTGAGCCACACTTCCCGGTCATCAGGCGGGAGTGCTCGCCTTTCTTCTGGTCTCAGTGTTCTATCTCAGCCGTTCAAGCTGCGCCTTTGCCGAGCACAGGGAGAAAAAGGTCTCCGGGATTACTCTTCAAATGTTGTACTTATTGATCCGTTAGCAACTTTGGCTGCTGTTGAAGACTTCCTCTGGCCCAGGGTTCAACGAAGTGAGTCTGGTCAAAAGCCCCCAGTATCTGCTGAAAACGCTGAGTCTGGTACTACTCCTGTGAGTGCTGGTGTCTCGTCGGCATCTACTTCTGCTCCTGCTTATGGTACTCGACGTTATTCCACACGATCCCGATCTTCTGTTAGTACAGGTGAAACAACCAAAAAAGATTCGTCACAAGAAAAGAGTTCCAGCTCATTAAAGGTGAAGGGAAAAGCAGTCTT
This sequence comes from Sesamum indicum, assembly GCF_026168435.1. NCBI lineage: Eukaryota > Viridiplantae > Streptophyta > Magnoliopsida > Lamiales > Pedaliaceae > Sesamum > Sesamum indicum. The sequence goes on from NC_142664.1 coordinate 31,450,424, forward strand.
GAAACCAACCCAAGAAGAGGGTAGGGCACTCCACCACGGTAGAAATGCTGCCCTCAGAAGAGGCGCTCTAGACAAAGATAACCAAATGAAGCCAGTGGATGAGAACACCTCTTCTTCTGAGGTATGCTTTTTACTGCATGAAAGAACAATGAGTTGAAATGGTTGGTTTGCTTTAGATTCTGTTGACATCTATTAGGCTCCTGGTGCAGAGTCCTGACATGCTCAATTACATACTTATACTTCGAGAGTAAGTTTTGTTTAAAAAAAAATGATACTCATAGTGTGCATCTGTAACTCACTTGCGATCTCTTTTTGGATTCAGTTGTTGCATCCATGTGAGTCCTTTCCTGGTTATAAACTGCTTAGTAGACTTTTCTTATCAACAGTGTAAACATTTTGTGTCTATGTTGTGTTGTCTTTTAAAATATAGTCAAAAGTGTATGCTAACAGTGCTGTGTCATCAGTTTTTTGTTTTTCTCCATTTTGTCCTTTAGTGGTCTCTCAGTTTAGTAAACTCTGGACTAGGTGATGTTCTACTGCTGAGCTGGATATGAACTATTTTCGTTAATTGATATGTTTGATCTTGTAGCTGACAATCTCATTGATTTCTCTTGACCTGTTACATCTGTGAGATTTTGAATATTTGAGTTTTTGTTTATGTGCTTGTTGCAGGAAGACGAATTGGATTTTTCACCTGTGGAAGATGATGCTCTGGTGATTGAAGATGAAGATATCTCCTGTGATGACGATGATGAGGATGATGATGACAATGACGATGTATGTTGATTATCTGATTGATCTTTTTAAATTTCTTAGGCACGTTAGTATCCTGGTTTGAAATGTTTTCTTGAGAGGGTCCCTCATATTTTACTTTTCCTGGTTGGTAATCTGTTCTGGTTTCTGCAAAATATAACTATCTTTAATGTTGCATGAGTCAGGTGGATATAAAAACAAGATTACGGTTGATCAGAATTCCTGGTTTGAACTAAAAATCAACTGATAAACTGGTACAATATGTTTACAAAATAGACGACACGGGATTAGAATATGGTAAAAGACGTGTTCGTCAATTAGCCAGTTTGAGCGAAGTTGCCAGATGCTTTTTAGTTAAGTTCCACAATATGGCGAGTCCATGAGAGCATTCATGATTAATATGTATGTTTCAGGCTTTCAGCATCTATTATTTCCGTACTGGAAGTAGGTGCTTCCTGATATGAAGCGCAATTTGCTACTAGAAATAGGAGATGGATATTGTGTTTATCACATCTGATTGTTTCTGATGTAAAACATGAGTGAATCTCCTTGTACTGAATTTTTCATTTTTTCACAGGTACTGGGAGATGATACTCTTCCAATTTGCACGCCAGACAAAGTGCACGACGTTAAATTGGGTGACACTGTAGAAGATAGTCCTGTCCCTGCACAGAGTGATGCTCAGAAGAATCCAACTTGTAGTTCTGGCAGTAAAGGTGCTTCAGGCAGAGGATTAGATTCTACGGAGTTTAGGAATAGTATTTCATTTGGTTCAAGGGGTGCAATGTCCTTCGCCGCTGCTACTATGGCTGGACTTGCATCTGGCAATAATGGAGGTGTAAGTGGCGGCAGAGATCGTCAGGGACGCCCCTTATTTGGCTCTAGCGAACCAAAACTAATATTTACTGCAGGGGGGAGGCAGCTTAATAGACACTTGACAATTTATCAGGCAATCCAACGGCAGTTTGTTTTGGATGAGGATGATGAGGACAGGTTTGCTGGGAGTGATCTTGTATCAAGTGATGGGAGTAAGCTCTGGTCTGATATTTACACTATAATGTATCAAAAAGCAAATAATCAAGCTGAGAGATCTTCACTTGGGACTGTGATGTCAACACCTCCGTCGAAGTCTGGAAAAGCTAGTTCATCTAGTAACTCTGCCCCTGATGCGTCCTCGAATCATGTCTCCCTATTAGATAGCATTTTGCAAGGGGAACTTCCTTGTGATTTGGAAAGAAGTAATCCAACTTATAACATATTAGCATTACTACGTGTGCTAGAGGGATTGAATCAGCTTGCTCCGCGCTTGCGAGTGCTGGCAGCAATTGATAGGTTTTCTGAGGGGAAAGTCTCTAGTCTAGATGAACTCAATGCTGCTGGAGTCAGAGTTTCTCCAGAGGATTTTGTAAATAGCAAGCTTACTCCGAAATTGGCACGACAAATTCAGGATGCACTTGCACTTTGCAGTGGATCGCTTCCATCATGGTGCTACCAGCTGACTAAAGCTTGCCCATTTTTGTTTCCTTTTGAAACTCGGCGTCAATATTTCTATTCAACTGCTTTTGGATTGTCTCGTGCATTGTATCGGCTCCAGCAGCAGCAAGGTGCTGATGGCCATGGATCCACAAGTGAAAGAGAGGTCAGGGTTGGTAGATTACAGCGCCAGAAAGTTCGTGTTTCTAGGAACCGGATATTAGATTCTGCTGCAAAAGTTATGGAAATGTATTGCAGTCAAAAAGCTGTTCTCGAAGTTGAATATTTTGGTGAGGTTGGTACTGGATTGGGGCCTACTTTGGAGTTTTACACCCTCTTGAGCCATGACCTTCAGAAGGTTGGATTAGGAATGTGGAGGTCAAGTTCACCAGTGGGTGGAACCCCTATGGATATTGGTGTAGGGGGAGAGTTGGATGTAAAAACTAATTCCTCAGCTGGTGGTGACATAGATATAATTCACATGCCTCTTGGGTTGTTTCCTCGTCCTTGGCCACCCAGTGCTGATACTTCTGCTGGTAGTCAGTTTGCTAAAGTCATGGAGTATTTTCGGTTACTCGGCCGAGTAATGGCCAAAGCTCTTCAAGATGGGAGGCTACTTGATTTGCCGCTGTCTGCTGCCTTTTATAAACTAGTACTTGGTCAAGTAAGATTATTTTGCTCTTGTTGGTTACAAAAGAAGATTTTGTCTGTCTGTAGTTTTTTAAGATTAAATAATTATATCATGACTTCTTAACCCCAGGAGCTGGATTTGCATGATATCATCTCTTTCGATGTGGAACTTGGGACTACTTTGCAAGAATTGCAAGCCCTTGTCCGCCGAAAACAGTATTTGGAGTCAATAGGAAGCTATAATCCAGAGGAGTTGCATTTTCGAGGAGTTTCAATTGAGGATCTTTGTTTAGATTTCTCCGTTCCAGGCTACCCGGAATATGTTTTGAGACCAGGCGATGCGAATGTATGCTCATATGCCTATCTATTCCTGTCATTAGTTTCTGTTCCACTACACCCCTGCACCCACCTTAGTGGCTGTTTACTTTAATTACCGGTTTCTCACCGTCTTTACTCTACTGAAATTTTCAGGTGGATGCGAGCAGTCTGGAAGATTATGTTTCCCTTGTTGTTGATGCTACTGTGGGGACTGGGATCTTGCGACAAATGGAAGCATTTAGATCCGGCTTTAATCAGGTTGGTATCTTTTATTTTATTCTCTTCTCCTTTCAATGTCAAATGCATCTCTCTTCATGTTCCCGGAGAGTCTGTCTAGCAAGTAGCGATTTGTAGTCTGAATGCTCCGGTGGCGTGCCAGATGAAAATAGATAAGACTATTTCACCCTTCTGTTCCAGTCAATGACTGTCTTCTCTCTCATAGTCCTGTTGATCCTCCGAAGTATGTTAGTAAGTTGTAATTTGGCCGTGCTGATGGCAATGCCAGATCAAACGACCCTTTGGTTTGAATTGATGACATGCTTCTCTATCATTGATCCGGTCACACATCCCTTCCAATATTTGTTCAAACCATCACATGTAGCCTAAACCATCACTCAACTGCTTAAGATTGGTATTGGCATGTTGGTGTCAAGGTGATATAGTGATGGTGGGATAATGAGTTGTGATGGAGAAGTAAAAGGAAAAAAAAGTAGAAAATAAAGGAAGAAGGTATGTTATTTAAAGTGCTTCGGCTCCAAGGTCAGTACTGTTATGTGCATGGCTTGATGTGAATTACTCTTGCCTGCTTTTATTTGACCATGCTCCATTCTTTTTGTTCTATTTGTTTCATCCTTTTGTGAACCAATGAGAAGGGCGGCTATGTACTGTTTAAATTAGTGATTGCATGATTGGCAATCTTTTGCTATTCAAAGAGGTAGTGTCCATTATGTGGATACTATTTTTTCAATTGGCTGACAAAATAGTATATATTGATGTTCGTTATTTCTAGGCATGTGTCTGATTACATTAGTGGATCTATGTTTCCTAGGTGTTTGACATCTCAACCTTACAAATATTTTCTCCAAATGAGTTGGACTATCTGCTCTGTGGCCGCAGAGAGCTGTGGAAGGTAATAATGCCCTCAACAGGACTTGGATTCCTCGTGTGCCTGGTTTAACATATTTTTCTTTAAATGCAGGCTGAGTCGCTTGCAGATCACATTAAATTTGATCATGGATACACATCCAAGAGTCCTGCCATTGTCAATGTATGTAAACCTCAATTACATAAACACAGAGAGGAAATTTAAATATTGATCCAGAGAGAGAAGAACAAGGATTGGCAACTTGAATCCTGAACCAAGTTTCTTGTATCACTTTTACAAAGTTGATATATCTGCACTTATGCTGATGTTGTGCCTTTCATCTTGTTATCAGCTTCTTGAAATTATGAGTGAATTCACGGTGGAGCAGCAACGGGCCTTCTGTCAGTTCGTTACTGGTGCTCCTCGGCTTCCACCAGGTGGTCTGGCAGTGCTGAATCCTAAGTTAACAATTGTCAGAAAGGTATATAGCTTGTGATGATCTATTTTTATCTTTGCTTAGCTTATATATATTAATACACCCTTTTACCATTGAACAGCATTCTTCAAGCACAAGCAACGACGCACATAATGGTTCTGGTCCATCAGAAACTGCTGATGATGACTTGCCCAGCGTGATGACATGTGCAAACTACTTGAAGCTTCCACCATATTCCTCCAAGGTATGGGTTGCTTATGGCTACTGTTGATGATCGTGGAGAGTGTACTGTTTGTTTTGATAACTGCTATTTTGCATTGATGTTTTGCTTTTTGGTGTTTTGGGTTTAGGAAATCATGTACAAGAAACTACTGTATGCCATTAGAGAAGGACAAGGATCTTTTGATTTGTCATGAGTTGTAAGACTAACCAGCTGGACCTGCAAGAATATTTACTAGGATGCCCAGAAACTGGTGGGTTGAAGCTGCAGTTAGATTCTTAATAAAGGTGACCCCCTTTTCGCACACCTTTTTAACCTAGGTGTTATTTGGAAGCTCAATTTTGGCATCACAACAATCCATTATGTTTATTTTCCCTTTCTTTTGGGGTTGTAAATTTGGTGGAAATTTGGATGTGCCTTTCAGGTTTGACAAAATGCTGCTCGAGAACACTAGCAATGAGGGGATATCTTAAGCATCTGCATTAATGGCTTGTAAATAAGTAGGGATTCTTTTCCCTTTTTTTTTGGATGAATATTTTGACTCCTCTCCCATTAACTCTGTGTAGGCGTTGGGGTTTAGATGGAGATTGCTGGTGACATTTTTGTGTTGTGTTAAAATGGACAATTAATAATAATTGCAAAGCATTGATCAAATAGTTCGTCTGGTTACCTTTTTTTTTATTCATAAGCTGCTGAAAACATGTTGGTGGATATCTATTTTTCCATACTTGTAGGCTTGTAGCGCCCGTGTTGTTTTCTGAGAATCGGAAGTTTCGACTTGTAAGCAGAAGACACATCCTGTTTGGACTTGGGCAGTGTTGCCTGCCTTGATACAAAGGTGGGGTTGTGGCTACCAAGGGAGCATCATCTACTAAAATTATTCGATAGACATTCTGCTAAAATAGGAGCTTTGCATATTTGGCAACGCATTTGCATATGCGTCAAGGTGCATAGTGGGTCAAGCCAACTTAGGATCCGGCATGGACCAGTTCAGCAAAGTTCGGTTCAGGTCTAGCCTACTACTGTTCATGACTGGTCCTAGGGTGGTGTTGATTTTTAAATGGGCCAAATTGGGTCCATTTATAAATGAAGGGCCACCTCGTGAATCGGCCCAGCTGATGCCCGATTAGGACCAGAACAGGCTTGGATCATGTTCGAATGTGCTGATATTATTTTTATTTTATTATGAAATAGAAGGTTTTTTTTAACAATTACTTCATTTTTTTTGTAGAATTATGAAATACAATAAATAATAAATTAAATCGCCAAAAAATCATAATTAGAAAAATAATAGTTAACATTACATGATGAACTTAGATGATAACTTTTGAAAACATAAATAATGGATTAAATTACTAAAAATTTATAAGTAGAAATGGTAATAATTTTTAAAGTTTCACAAATATAAAAAATTACTAGAATAGTTAGTTTAGGAGAATAAAATTAAGTTTATACGTTATGCATTATATTATAAAAAAAATGGCTCAGCAGGCCTAGCTCAAGTTCGGCTCAGGACCAAGTGGTCGAGGACTACTGGGCTGAATTGGTTTTAGGTTTCAATATTTGAAATTGGCTTGGACCCGAGCAGGCTTGGGCCACTTCAGCTAATTTTTTATTTGTTTAGACCAGTTCTAGATCGGGCGAGCCTCGGCCATTGCACATCTTGATGTATGCATCTATGTTTGGATTTGACATATTTTTTATGAACGAATTGTAATTCCACCCAAGAATTTAAGGACTTCATTGGTAACAAGAAAATATCTTTATGTATGTTAGGCTTCATGAGATTATGCTTGAGAGTAGAGAGAGAATTCTTAGTCGTTTGCGTGAAATATATGAATATTAAAATTGAAATGTAGTCAAAATGACGAGGGCATTTTGATCATATAGAGTTAATAAGAGGCCTTAAAAAAATTAGGTGTAGTTAATTTTTTAAAGTTAGGTAAATTTTTTCTCTGATGACTCTAAAGTTAGGTAAATTCTAAAACTCTACAGACTTTGTTGAAAAGAAAAAAATTCATATGGTCTCAAGCTCTCAACATCGTATAAGCCTAGCCAAAAATTCTTTGAATTTTATCTTAACAATGGATCTTTAATTTGTTTGGATATGAAATTATGAAACTTAAGATGATTCTAAAATCTAGTGCATATATCTCAACATTTTATTTCCAACCACCTTATAAAACAAATGTATATATGTTGGGATGCTCGTTGGAGTTGCACAACATTCATTAATTTGTTCCCAACAAGCACCAGTGTTAATCTATTATGGGCTTTAAATATATATATATTCCAACTTTCTTGAGTACATAGTATATGTATCTGGAATTTTTAATAAATTTCTTGTGTTCTCAGCTGCATTTCTTTTTTCCTCAAAAATAATGAGAGAAGCTAAAATTTGGGAATAATTTTCAAGTATTGCCACGCTATGATTGACGAATGACCAAAGTCTATTTCACCGTTAGGTACATACAGTAATTAAATTCACTTTGCCATGCATATAACAATGCCGTAACGCCGACAAGATAAGGAGCTATGAAAGTAGTTGGGGAACCAGCATTGATCTTCGTTAAGGAAGCAAAACGCTTTCATTGACTTGGAGAAGTGACATAATATATATTTATAAAAGACTTTTTTTTTTTTATTCCACGTACCAGCCATAGTTTTTCATGAATAATATTGTATTGATTAATTGAATTATGTTCATGCAATTTGACTAATTAAATATAATGCATCCCATTAGATAAAAGAAAGTTCATTGTACATAGTACATAGTACTATTAAAACTTAATGCAAGTTCATGTATGGTAAAGAAATCAACTACTATGTAAAAAACATCAAACCTTCCTAATTAATCAATCAATTCAAATCAAAATCAACCAACCATGTCTTTACACCTAAAAGGTGTCCAAAAATCAACCATAGCAGATCAAATACGTAAAATGATGCATGTTCAAAGGTCCAAAGTTTAGAATAAATTGTAGCTAGTATTGTTGAAAATTCCATTGAGGATGAAACTAAAGATTATAGTAGCAGCAACTCTTCGCAATTCTTTGTTGCAGTATGAGAATGCAATACTGAAGCTTTTGGATATAGGAAGAAAAGTTAGAGATGAAATATAATAAAATTTAAATTTTAAGAAAAAACAAATAACAACAAAATGATATTTTAGTAAGTTGTCCTAGTTATATTCGTAATTTATTAGAATTGTTAATTTATAATACTGAAGGGACCATAAATTTATATAAGGGTTTATCGAAAAATTATTATTTTATTAATTAATCGAAATGATTAATTTAGATCTTGAGCCCAGTTGGAATGGAGAAAAATTATTATTTTAAACAAGTTATTAATGCGTTAAAATTGCAACAAATGTAGTAAAATTATGACAGAAATGTGTAGAATCAAGTTTGAAATTAATATCTGGTAATTAAAATGCTAATAAGCTGAGCAGCACACGTTTGGACGCTTCTGAAGAAAAACTAATTAATATTCAGCTTCAAGAAAAGCTATTTTATAACAACTTTTCTAAGCTAAAAGTTGAAGACAAAAACAATTATTCTAAATCTCTCCAAACACCCTCTACACCTGGATAATAATTGGTACTATCCTAGTCCAGTCAGCCGCCGCCGAAGTACAAACTCTAACCATCTTAAACAAAAAAGAAAAACAAAGGGTCGATGATGAGAGTTCTGGCATGCATCATATGATGATCAGATGGAGAATGCATATTCAAGCATCGCTCTTAGAGCCTCCAAAACCGCATTTCACCTGCACCGCAAGCGACTTCTCGATGTCGGGGCAAGGATCAGTGCCAGAGTCCAGCAGAGTCTTCCTGTCAAACGGAATCGTACACTCCGTCTTCCCCAAGCATTCCTGCTTCCATGTATATATACAACGTTGTGATTAATTAAGTAATCGTGAATTCATGATCATGTTTACGTACGTACGTACCTTTTCAACGAGTTTGTGGGCCGTTTTAGAGTCGCATTTGCCGGCAATGAAGGCTCCGCAGGCGCCATCAGCCTCCCCGAAGCTCACGAACTCCACTTTCTCAATGATCTTCTTGTCGGGACAAGCGAGGTGTGCTCCCTTGATAGGGTTAATATTAGAGCGCAGCTTGTTCTCTTTCAAATCAAACGATTTCACGTGAGGCGGGTGGTACTCCGTTACCACACTGCAAATTGTGTCTCTGTTCACTACCAATATTTCGATCTTCCGAGGATCCCCGCCCGTCTCCTCAAACACCACTATCAGATTGTTCGTCGGCTTCAAGAACGATCTTGGCACATGATACCTAATAAACATCGCAATTCCAAATTCAGACTTCACCATGTATGCATGTCTACCTCCACACACACACACACACATACACATATAAACAATTACTTACTCTTCTTGAGTAGGTTTTCCGAGTGGTGAAAGGTAAGACACCCAATAACGGCCAATGCTTTGGCCATTGATCCACACCATGCCCTTGGCCATGCTTGTCATTCTCAAAGCGACAGGGTTGCTACCTTCTGGCGCATCAAAATATGTCTGCACAAATCAAATTAAATACCTTGTAATAATTACTTCAACTTTTTAATTAGGGTTTGTACAATTTTTAAGGATGTTGTTTGTTACGTACCTTGTACCAAGTGAGAGGTGTTGGGGTTCCATTGAATTCACTCCATTTTCCTTTCTTTGATCCTTCCTCAGTGTACAATTGCATCTTTTCCCCAAGTACGCCCACCTGTACAATATTTTTATTACACATGAATTACTTTTGTACGTACCATCATTTTTTCGTATTAACTATATAAGTAATTTATAATTAATTACCTCTTGGCCCCAGTAGTTACGGGTGATATCCAGAGTTCCGGCCATCAAACCTTGAATAGTGATAGCTCGTGGTCCAGCAAATCTTTTCTCCATGTATGCTCCGCTATTCTACATTTCGAAAAATTAATTTCTTCAATACATTAAATTAAAAAATGTACTATTATTATTATTATTATTTTTTTAAATTAGGTTGATAAATTAGTACCGGCAAACCGACTGTCATTGCCAACAATGATATATGATTAACTCCAGGAAACAATTTAATAGACTTCTTGAAAACATGGCTCTTTTCCACATTGCTTCCATGCCCAAAACCTGAAATTCATTAATGTCGATGATCCAGACATTATTAATTAGTTAGTATATGAAAAAAATAGAATGTTTAGGACAACAAATTAATGTTGATTCATTAAAATTACCTATGTATTCTGCATTCACGAATACAAGCAAAGCATGGCCAAGACTTGCAACCTGGAGGATCGGAGAGATGTCCGAACGCATTGGCAGGTCGCGCTTATCAAAGGTGATGCTACAAAAAACGATAAAGATTTAGAAGATTTAAATCTCATATATTCATTACAATTAGTAAAAAGTAAAAATATATAACATATATACATACCTGGTGCTATACCAAGCATAATCCGAGGTATCTTTAGCGAGGTTGTATAATTCCTCCGGCGACTTGCTCTTTCTTTCTAATTCATGAGCGGTAGGAACCCTTTCCTTGAACATCTCCCATTTTCCCAGCTTTGCTTTTGTTGAGATCACAAAGTTTCTCGAACTATGCTGCGCAACAACCTGTGCATAACATAATGCATTGCGTTCAATGAAGAAAAAACGAAAATGATATAGTACTATCATGGCCGGTTAACGTTGTTAATTAGTCACGAAATTTACTAGGAAGGGAAAACCAGTACCGTTTGAGTGTTGTAAACTACTGTTTTGCAATCAGGGAGAATGCTGATGGATTTAGAAGGTAGGTAGTAGTCCACACCCCTGAATTTAATAGTCCCAGCTTCCCTTGTATCATTGTTGGTCAAGAATGCAGCACAGATGTCATCTTTCTCAAAAGTTATGATCTGCGTATTTTAATAATTAATTCAATTTGTGTATTGATTCATGTGCTGCAAAATTTGATTCGGTTCTTACCTCTAAATCTTCAGTAAGCTTTTGGACACGTGGGGTGCCCTTAAGCAAAGCCTTCTTGCTCAACCTCAATGCCCTATGCAAGTCTCTCAGGTGTCCGAATTTAGGTTCCCTCTTCAGACCTGAAGAAAACAGAATACCAACCATCACAAATCAGACTACGTGGTGTGATTTGCATACACACATGCATGATCGATCAGTTTGTGATGGGAGGATTTTTAAGTTTTGTGTATAAGGTGTAAATTAGGTACCAAATTCATCTAATGGAGCTTCATCATAGTAACGACTTGTGACGAAAGATGAACTTGTTCTCCCAAAATTGGTTCCTCCGTGGTACTGTCACAGATAAGTAGTACTTATCAAATTTTGTCCGAATGAGAATAGCGAAATCTTTAAATATTAGTTCATGATAAAGATAACGTACCATGTAATAGTTGTTGAGGGTACCGTTCTTTGCAAAAAATCGAGCAACAGCAAATGCTATGTCTTCTGCTGCACGCTGAGAGGGAGGGTCACCGTATACTCGATACCTGCAACACAAGTTTTTTACATTATATAATATTCATCCATCAACCAATAACAATAAATCGAAACTTAGACTTACTGAGCTGTCCAGTTCTCGGTCCAAAGGGAAGGCTTGTTAGGGCCGTTGGGACCAGGGAAAGTGTCTCCACATTGTCTTCCATTACATGTACTAATCTGAGAAAGAAAAACGGATCGACATTAATTATGAGACGAGATGAGATGCGTAAATATATTAGTTTGTAACAGAAAGAATTAATTAAACATGGATACACCGGCCGGCCTGTCCGAAAATCACCGGTACTTACTACTGTATCAGGGGCGTCTCTTTGCTTGCACATGAGCCAAGGTATGCCGTTGTGTAGGTTAACAGCCAGCTCTGCTGCCCATTTGACATACTTGTGGCCCGATTCTCTGTATGCTTCTTGGACATTGTTGTACTCATTCTCAATCTGCAAAACATAATTAATTAATGATTTATTTTTCGACTTAATTTAGGTAGACATATAGTTGGTGGAAGAAAATGTATGATATTTACTTGTGCCATGATGATGGGGCCTCCTTGGTCTGCGAACAGTTTGTGTTCTTTCATCAAGTTGATGATCTTCTCCGCGTACTTCTTCATGTGGTGCTGCATATGCATGACAATGCCAATTAAATCATTTTTATTTAATTATGCATTTCTAGGTTTAATTGATCCATCTTGTTTGGATAGTTACCAAGAAGGGTTCGTTGTACGAACGAAATGTGATATTTGTAACCCCTTTTAACCAGTATGGAAATCCTCTGCCCAAACAAACAAACACATTTCAATACATTAAACAGTAGGATCCACAACTATGATTATTCTTTGGTGATCGAATTTCAGTTACCCTAAATTCCATTCAGCTTCGATGTAGGGTCCAATCCTGAGAGTCACCCACAAACCCTCTTCCCCGATCAGTTTAATGAACTTCACCAAGTCATAATTTCCTTCAAAATTGAACTGCAACCACAACATTAATTATTACCAATTTACGTTAATTTAAAATTATATCAGTGGGTAAAATAAATATATTTGATTACCTGTCCCTCAACAGGCTCGTGAATATTCCAAAACACGTAAGTCTGTATCAAGTTGAGCCCACCTTCTTTAGATTTCCTAATGATGTCAGGCCACATCTGGAAACCAATTTTTCGTTAAAATTAATTGGGAGATTAATAAAAAGTAGGCTTGTCAGTGTGACTGTACTCACCGCAGGAGTGCTACGTGGGTAATGCACGGAACCAGAGAAAAGAAGTTCTCTACTTCCATTGATAATAATGGACCGCCCGTCATACGTAACTGCCTGTTGTTGATTCTTTGTGTCGCCGTAGACATTTGCAAGAAGCAACGGCAAGAGGACTAAGAACATAGCTCTTCTCATTTTTCTCTTATTCTTGGTTTGGTTAGTTTTTTATTTCTTTTTTCTGTTGGGAGAGTTCAATTGCAACGTTTTCAGGAGCAGCAGTCTTTAAAGAATTTAATGCAGTAACAAATGTTGTTAAGTGCGAGTCATAGGTAGGAGGTGTTCACGGGCCACGTGTGTTGTTGGGCTTCCAGTTTGGTTGTTCGGTTTCTAAATTTGTGTGGTTGGAGTAGAGGATGTCTTTTTTTAGAATTTTAGTGCTATACTTATGGAAACTACCATATGACTCGTGATATGTATGATTTTTTCAAAAACTCACACATAAAAAATTCATATTATTATTATTATTTTGTCTTATTTATGTGGTAATTTTAGTATTTAATAATGTTATCCTAAATAAATGAATTATTTATTAGTAAATAAGTAATAAGTTTATCATACAATAATTCAATATTTGATATGATGAAATAAACAAAACATTGTAATATCTCATCACTGCTGTTCTGAAATTTATCACTTATTAATATAGTTCCATTACACAAAGTAAAGGAGGGGCTATATAATATTCAACAATTAAAAAAAAATAGATAAATTATAACGACTTCCTCTAATATTTGCCATAATTACAAATACTCACTTATTTATTTTTTTTGTTTTTGCTTTTTAAATTAAAAATTTATAAAAAATCGAACGGGGTGAATGAAATTTTTTTAAAAATTATAACAAAAATTATCTACTTAGTCCATTAAAAAAATACAAAATATAAAACTATGATTTTTAATTTAAAAGGGTATTTTGGTTCGTTCGTAAAAAATCTAATAGATTGAATTAATTGTTAGACAACCGTTAAAATCAAGAAAGTATAAATAATTTTTAAATAATAAAAAATATTTATAATTATGGTAAAGGTACAACCCATTGAAAGGAATGGAATGTTCCTCTTCCGCCAATTTCCCTCCTGAAAATTTAAAATCTCCCTCCAAAAAACCAAACAAAACCCTAGTACTAATTCTCTTCTCAAAACATACAATCATATTCCAACTACTTCGACTCACTAATAATCCGCGAAACAAAATGTCGAATTCGAATCACCAAGACGACCTCGATCTTCTCCTCTCCCTTGAGGATCGAGTTCTGGAAACACCTCCTGCTTCGCCTTCAGGTATCCCCTTCTTCTCTGCGCATACACTGTGCGTGTACTGCAAGTAGCAAATTCTGCGTTTGCTATGTTTTAACTGAAATCTTGCTGTTGTGTCCATCTTTCTTTCAGAATTCGTATCTTTATATTTGAAAATACAACGGTAAAAGCATCGTAATGACTTCCCTTTGTGTATGGATTTGCGCATAGGTTATTTATCAGATGATGGGATGCCAAATCGTTCGGGGTATGTGGACATGTCTGTTTTTCGAGAGGCAGTACAGGATTGCCTTGATTACAATCCGAAAGAGAGACATCAGAAATCGGAGCAGGGCAAGCGTTCTAGTGACATTGAGGTTGACAAGTTTTCAGGCCTGCGAATCCAGTAGGTTTCTTCTTTATCTGTGTACTCACTGTTTGATGTTTGCTTTATTGGATGAATTTATCAATTTAGGATTTTAGAGCATGTCGTGTTTTATCTCTTCAAAATTATCATCCTGGTTGAGTGTGCTATTGTGATGTGAAACACTGTATGTTGTGTGGTTGAACCTGCGGTAAATGCTTTAGTTAATGATTGTGAAATTGTTGAAAGGATGCAGAGGTTAAAAAAAGTTCAATACGCGAGCATCCATTTAGGTACATTTTTTATTTTCCTTCAAGTTCTCTATCTTCACTACTATGACCTTGTACGATGATCATAATTTGAGGTTGTAATAAGAGGTTTTTGATACTGGATGAAGTTTTATGCTGCATAAATACATTGGCAATTCAAGAGTGTAAGTATTAGTAGACTTATAGGACAAGAATGTTCTGATCTATGGTAGATTGCTCTCCTGGTGAGGTCCTAAAAAGTTTGTAAGTGGGTTTGTACTGTTCTCTTAATGTTAATTTGTTTTATTGATGTTTACCTTTTCTTATTCAGGAATCGAGTGGTGTCACGTGTCGAGTTGAGCAACCATTTGTCAGATATTAGATTTGTTCGGTTACCCACAATAAAGTATGTTAATTCAGAAGACCTCAGCTGTTTTATGTCGTTGCCACCTGTACAGCCATTGATGGTGCTTTTTTCTGTATTTAGGAATTTGCTGAAGGGAGATACTCTCTCTGGATGTTGGGCCACTATTGGAGTTTTAACTGAAAAGGGGATTCCAAGAACTAGTTCTATAGGAAAGACTTTCACAATTTGGAAGATGGGCTGCTTAGATGAATTGACTATTTCTCTTTTCTTGTTTGGCGATGCTTATCAGAAAAGCTGTGAAGAGAAGATAGGGACCATCTTTGCATTGTTCAATTGCACTGTCCGCAAAGATAACAAAGTATGAGTTTTGACATTTGTGATGTTCTGTCATGGTCATTTTCATAAAAGAATTCCAGATTTCGAACTTTTCCCACAACTTTGTTTCAGGGAAGTGGATTTTCCTTGAGCGTCTATTCTGCTAAGCACATCTTAAAGCTGGGGACCTCAGCGGATATTGGAATTTGTCAGGGAAAAGGAAAGGATGGAGTGGCTTGCACAGCAGTCATTAACAAGTATGCCGGTCTAATTCACTGTGAATATGCTTTATATTAAGTTCTGGGATTCATACTTTTTACAAGCTTGCACATAAATCTCAGAGAGATGAGCATATGTGGAACTTGGCTTTTCTTTTGTGTGTGATTCTATTTGTTAATGCCTTGTAGTATTCTCTAGACTCAATTAGTTTAGACAACTAATACATCAGTTTACATCTGCAGACGTCGTAGAAAGTATTGCAGCTACCATAAACGGGTATAGCTCATATTGTCAATTGACCTGCCTTGATCATTTCCAAATACACACACTTAATAATATCAACTGACTCTTTGCTCATTCTTTTTAAAGAATGCATTGAAGACATATACTTCTACAAGGACAGAGTTGAAAGGAGGGTAGGTGATTATAGCTGCTCCAAGGCATACTAGTCTACCCTGTTCATTAAGTTTCTCTTGTAATTTGACTATTGAATTTCATATGTCAGGAATTTAAGGACAGGCTTTAGAGATTATCTCAAGTCAGAAGGCATTTACGTGGTTAAACCTACAGATGACAGAACAAACATCACAAAGTCCAATCGGCCTGTGAAAGTATTGTCTGTTGAAGGATTAAAGAAGGCATTAAGGTCTGTACAAATTCAAATTCTTTAACTGCTTTACTGGATGCTTTCACAATGACGAACCGTTTTAGATTTGTCATTATATTCTTTCTGACTTCGAAGATCTTAAGAGTATGTCTTCATTAGCATGAGCTTTCACTTACGACTGGAGTCCCTTGCCTTCTAAAGTTATACTCTTGAGTGCCATTTTGGAAGCACATCTCTCTTTATTTGCAAAGAGACATACTCAGGGGCCAGATCTTGGTGATTTTAGTTAAAGAGGCTACAGGATTTACTTTGCAGTTGCTAACTCTCAACTCTGAACCTTACAGTAATGCAGACAAAGTGACAACAAATGTATATTCACAAGGAATTCGGTTTCTGAATCAGCTTACAGGTAGGCTATGATTGCTTGTGTACTAATAATATATGATCTTTTAATTTCTTGTTAACTGGTAAATGTACTTGAATTACAGGGAAAACTGGTCCTAAAGTAACAATTGAAAACACTAGCCGTCCACATCAGCAAATGAGTGGTACAGATAAGAGGTGGTTGGAAATAATTCTATTTTAATTTCTTATTTAAAAATTTGCTTTTTGGTCTTTGCGCTTTCCTGCTGAAAAGTCAGCATGTCTGGTTCCCAGGTCAAGGCCAATCAAAGAACCAGATGCCAAAAAGTTGAAAATGGATCAGAGACAGGCTCCAGGACAAGACACCAAGGTGGCTGGTGTAAAGATGATTGAGTTAGATTTTGCTAGTTCAGATGATGAAATTTGAGGCCTGACTTTAATTCTTGATCTGCAATGCATAGAACTTGAGAAAATTTGGTATATTTTCTCAGCTAGTAGAGTAAGGGCTGTATAGTACTGTTAACGAATTTGCCCATGGCTCAAAATTTTGGATGCTTATCTTTCGGGTGTGGGAGATGTGTTTTGATCTTTTTGCTTCACCCCCGCCCTTCTCAATTATGTATTTATGTTTTTCAGTTTCCCGATATGTTTTCCATTTTTGTTGTCTCATTGAATGCTTGCTTACAAGATAATTACTCGAAATCAATCGTGGCATGTTTTTACTGGTGCTACAGGAGAGTTTGTCAACCGTTGACTTTTCTGAATGTGCAGCAAGAGCAAAACAATATCGTACTACGTGCATTGACTCAACGACAATTCTGTGCACCTAATCATTTTTAAAAACCAAAAATTAAACCGAACATGCTCATTTCTCTACGCTTTTTTAATTTTTCTTTAAAAAAACATACATATATATATAATTTTATTATTTTTTTAATTTTGTTCAGAAGTATCTGTACAAAAATATTAAAATAATATATAATAATACATTTTAATATAATTAATAAAAATAAATATATAAAAAATATTTGTTTCTGATTTGGTTGGATCATCGAATGGTGGGAAAAAAAACTGAATTGAGAATCGATTTTCTTTTAATAAAATCAAAAATGAAACTGAATTTTTTTGTTTGATTTTCGATTCATCGAGTTTAATTGAATTGTCAATACCCCTACAACTAATTATTCAGTTTATTACAATGGGCGACTGGGTCATCCATCTAGTTCTAGTTGAGCAGTTTTCCAATTAATATGGAATAATTTTGATAACCTCAATTAAAAAAAAAAAACACATCAAAAAAGGGAAAAAAATAGAAAAGAGATAATTATTTGACATAATGGTGTAGTTATGTTAGGTTGATTGTCATACTCAGTGTTACCATAACAACTGATTGACTTGTGAATATGTTAGTTTTCTCACGTTATTTGAGTATTTATTTCATTTGATATAAAATTTAATTTGAATTTAAAAAACGAAATAAATATTCACTACAAAAATAGTAATTTGGAGCCAATTGTGCTGTATTGTTACTTTAATTGGAATTTAAATCAATAGAGAAATTTATATAACATTATTTAATATGTCTTATCATAATATACAAATATAAATTTAAGATAGAGATAATATATGGAAACTATTATCATATAACGTGTATCCTTGTTATTTTTCGATGATACAAACTTTTACAAAATAAATTTAATATCAAATAAATTTTGCACTGTAGCGCCCAAATGTTGATTTAGGACATGGGTTGGTGGAATTTGACGAAAAGATAAAAGAAATTTGCGTAAATTTCATTCTTATGCTATTTTCATGGCATTGAAGTAATAATAATATTGAGGATGAAGAGGTTGTTTGAATTCGCTTTTTACAATATTTATTGTATTTTTCTTTAAAATTAATATAAATTATATTGGATATAAATTGGGGAAAACAAGCATTAGTTGATTGAAAAAAGCAAAACACGACTACAGTAGTACTAGGGTGGTGGCACAGCACCAAATTTGCATGATACGGCATCTGAAATCAAATACTAGTGGTAGCTGTGTTTTAGCTGGCTGACCAGTGACCAGTGCCCCCCAACAAGGAAAGAAACCAAAATTTAAAATTCAATCATAAGTTTCTACTTTCTCTTTCTAAATCCTTACTCTCTCTCTACTCAGTCCAGCTGATAGAGAGACTCTTACCTCACTCTGCCCCTCAATTTTAACTAACAATCAATGCAGTTGTTGGGTTAGGTGCTGCTTGATTATTCACGCATACGCAATTTTGTATACCAGTTTTTGGCTTAATGTATTGGAATTAGGGTTTTTTCCTTCTAAACTTCTCTTATTTATTCTCATTCCTAATTTTTGCAGCTAAGTAGCTGGATTAGCAACTCCATACTTTTGTCTAGGATTGTTCATTTGGTTTGCTTGGAGCGAAATTCCAACTAACTAAAGCTGAGATAAGTAGTTCGCCGGTTGCAGAGCTGTCGCCGGCTACCAGATGAGCGCGTCCAGGTTCATAAAGTGCGTCACCGTCGGCGACGGAGCTGTGGGTAAAACTTGCTTACTCATTTCCTACACCAGCAACACATTTCCCACGGTATGGTTTTTCTTCTTTCTTCCGGGTTTGGTTTGTTGTTTCTTTTGTTTGCCTGTTCTATTAGTGCTGTTGTTTCTGAAGGTGTTTTATTGGATGACTCAGTCTTGATACTATGAGACAGTGATGCTAGAGTATTTTTGGGCATTCTCGGAGTTTGATCTTGTGAATTGAAATGAAATGACCTATATTCAAATTTCAATAAACTTTCGTAATATCGAATAGCATGAACTCAATTTTATGGATCCGGAACACTTTTTCATGTTGTACGCGTAAGCATTCTTAGGTAATTGAATGGGATTATGTTTCTGTGTGTGCGGTTCTATGATGGATGGGTTCTCTTGGTCTTATTACCTGCTTTTAGAAAAATGTCAATATTTTATCTCTCTTTGGCATGGGTGCTTTAGGTGGAAGTCAGCAAATATCAAGGAATTGTTGTAAATTAGCTAATTTCTGTTTTTTCAAGAGACAATTGGCGTGAGAAGTATACCTTTTCATGGATCTGATTTGGACTTTAGGAGCTGGGCAATGAAGTACGAACAAGGGAAGGAACGGGATTTGTTCCGAATTGGCAGTGATTTGATTAATGTTATTTGTCTAAACTAATTTTTTTTCTCCCTTATACTTTAGGCTGTTTATCTTTAATCACCTTCCTTTGAAACTATGCTTTCTTCTTGTATAAATCAAAACCGTGTTCCAACAACTTTGGGGGTTGATGTGTTTGTAATGCAGGTTCAACTGAAGTAATGTTGTAATTATTGTTGGTGTTATTATTACTAAGGTATAGTTGGAATTCGGTGACTCTTATTCTAACATTTTAATTATTTTTTCTCCATATTTCTTGTCCTCTACTTTATGCAGGATTACGTCCCAACTGTATTTGACAATTTTAGTGCCAATGTTGTGGTGGATGGGAGCACTGTCAATCTAGGGTTGTGGGATACTGCCGGTAAATTAGTTCTTTCAGTTGATATCTTCTTTCAGTTTTTTCAAACCAATGACTGAACAGGATTGTCCCTATCTTATTGAGCAGGCCAGGAGGATTACAATAGATTAAGACCGCTAAGCTACCGCGGGGCTGATGTCTTTATACTTGCATTCTCCCTGATTAGCAAGGCTAGTTATGAGAATATCCCCAAGAAGGTGAGGCTTCCTTTGCCTTGCGGAGTTCCCTTTTCTTTCTTTCTTTCTCTTTTTTTTCTTTTTCCCTTCTGAATCTTGCCTCTTCATGTTTTCTCTTCTTTGACCGTACATTAAACAAAAAGAAAACAGATAACCAATAATCACATGAATGATCTGTTTGAATTTTGATTTAGCTAGATAAATCAAGGAATACTTTAGCACTAAGTGTTGTCTAGTCTTTGCATTTTGTTTAATTGTAATGTTCTCCTTTCGGGATGAGTGGTTGATGGGACCTTCTAGCTTTCTCATTCCCCACTCCATGCCTGCCATCTTTGTGGGCGAGAGTCAGAATTCCTTTGTTGCTGATAATTTTCTCTATGTTTGTATGATACTCAGTGGATTCCTGAATTGAGGCATTATGCTCCTGGAGTTCCAATAATTCTTGTCGGGACAAAGCTCGGTCAGGATTTCTTTGCATCTTCCCCTTAATCTTGTATTACTCATTTAACACTGCTTTTTTACATGAGATGTTGATATTGCATATAACTGACTGCCATGTAACTATTCTGCACAACTACATCGAGTTTGTATCCTCACAGGTAAGATGTTATTGCTTTGTCAGAGTCATCCCAATGACCTCTTTAATGCTAGGTTATATCTTCTCTTTAACTAATTCTTCAGATAAGTTTCAAGGGGTCGAGGCTGCTTGTTACCATAAATTGTGTGAATGCCATCAAGTAGGGAAAATTTTATATTGTATTCAAATTATAATGGAGAAAGCCACGAAGAATTTTCACAGTGTAAGGCAAAGTCTAAGTGAGATATCTATTGGGGTTGCTCTGTTGCCCTGACTAATGCTATGTGAAGATCATTGTTGGAAAAACATTGTGAGGTGGAATGCCTGTTATGTAACTGATGAGGAATAAAATACAAGGTCAAAATTGTAATATGAGGAGCATAAATATGACGCTTAAGTTTTAAAAGTGGTAGTCTTAAAACACAATCTGTCAGCTCTTCTGTTTCTTGAAAATTGGTAAATGCAACAAAATCTAATATTAGCCACATCAAATAGTATTCGTCGATTCTGAGGGACATCTGAGGATTAATGGATAATCTTAAGCTAGTGTTTAATCTTCACATTTTCTTTTCCCCCATAAAATTGTCATTTACCTCGCTGATTCCTGGAGAAAAGTAAGCTACAGACTAATAATTTTATTAAACTTTTATAGAATCTTGGCTTATTCTGTACATCTATTTTTGCCGTGGGAAATAAGGGGGTCTTCTAACTCAGCTGAATTAACCTTGCGCTTGGTAATATGGAACTTGTATTTGTCTATTTTCTCCCCAAACGAACAGGAGAAGGAAGAAAATAAAATAGATGTGGTTTTCCCTTTACTTGATCCTCATATTGTCAAACCTGTATCTTATTTGTTGTTCAGATCAAATAATTGTATTTTGTTTCCTTCCAGATCTCCGGGAGGATAAACAGTTCTTCATAGACCACCCTGGAGCTGTGCCCATCTCAACTGCACAGGTATGATTTTCTTATGTTTTTTTTTAAATTCTCTTTATCAGTGTATTTTGGTGAAAGGTGACTTTGGTTCTTGCCCATAACTTTGAGAATGAAAGGTTCACCCTCCTAAACAAAGTTGATTTGCCATTTTCTTTTGAAGGGAGAGGAGCTGAGGAAGTTAATTGGTGCAGCTGCCTACATTGAATGTAGTGCAAAGACACAACAGGTAATAAATTTAAGCTTTTAGATGCATATTTTCTTTTGTATTCATTGTAAGACTTCATAACTTCCACAGTTAGTACTCTCTTCTCATTGTCTTCTTCTGAATATTGCAGAATGTGAAGGCTGTCTTTGATGCAGCTATTAAGGTTGTTCTGCAGCCACCTAAGCAGAAGAAGAGAAAGAAGAAAAAGGGTCAAAAAGCCTGCAGTATATTGTGACTGATTAAGAAATGCCAAGAGAAGAGATGAAGTTACAGGTTACTCTTACCATGTCACTTTTCATACCTTTGAATTCACTGCCCCACCCTTGAGGGTGCAATAACCTTTAGTTATAGTCTTGACTGACTGTACTTGGGAGCTCTCTTAAAGCATCAAAAAGTTGGTTTCCCCATTCTCAGCCTTAGTTTGAGATGTATATCTGTGATCGAGACATGTGATGATATGGTTGTACGATTTGTGATTGTGTAAGGTCTTGTGCATACACAAAGCTGTTGTTGTATCGACATTCTATAACTGAGTTAGGTTATTGAAAGAACTGGAGAAGTTTATCTAGAATCGCCATTATGCTGGATGCATGGGCGCTCTCTTGGGTGCTAGGTGGTTGAAACTTGAAATGCAAGGTAAACCATCCATGTTTGCTGATAGGGATTTGGGTTCTGATCCTCCACCTCCCCTGGCCCTCTGTGAACCCGTAAGCTTGTACATGGTCGTGTTCATTCTGGCTATTGGGTCTTATTTGAATTTTCTTCTTTAGAATCTAAGAACATATGAGAGTGATATATCACCCCCAAGGTCGACAAAGCCACTTATAGGCTCCCAACATTAGTTAACCGGCATTCGCAAAGCTAGTAGACTAACCTACGTCACCCTATTGTATTTTAGTTTGTAACAGTAAGGGGCGTTTCCTTTTTTTGTTTGGATCACAAGAATCAGATTAGTTTGTGCATGTAATTTCAGACATAATGATAGACAAGTGGTTATGTGTGTTGTAGTGCAAGGTTAAGGTTTGTTTGAGGAACTTGTCTGATAACTGGTTAAAGATGAGGTGAGACAGATGAATCCAGACCAAAAGAATTCTGGAGGAATTATTGAATGGTATAAAGAATAATGGCGTACCATGTAAATGAATGTAGGGTGATCCTCAATTATTTGAAATTGAGAATGTATGTCATGTGTGATGCAACTTGAGTATCCCAAGAACTAAATAGGTGGGCCAATCAGAAGAGGTTTATATCTATCTCCAGTCACCGACCAAACAGTACATGAGATTCTCACCACAAGAGATTTTTAAAGATGCTTAACTTAATCAATGTGATATGATGATCCTTGACTCAATTAATTTATCATTTGAGCTAAATTTAATGAATATTTACTTGGTGCCTATCAAATCAGACCATCTCTCTCTCTCTCTCTCTCTCTCTCTCTCTTTATATATATGGTGGTAAACAAAGCATACGACGATTCAACCCAGATACTAATCCTAAAAAAAAAAAAACAAATCGGGGCCACGTGTTTAATGTATACAACAAGTGGTGGGTGAATTTTGTGAGAGTGGGTTACGTGGATGATTTGTGATGGAAAAAGACATGTGACCAAATAAAGTAGTTATGACGTGTATGGTGTGGCCACTCTGTTATTATGTCGAAAATCTCTTTTTTTTTTTTTTTTTTTCTATTTCTATTTTACCTATATCAATTCATTTCACCCCAAATCTAAGTTAAGGATAATAAGATATAAAGTTAGTGAATTGTGTGAGGAATGAATGAATGAATTGGAAGTGGTGTTTTGAAATGAATAAAAGAGTTAGAGGGTGATATTGTTTGAGGATGAAAAGTAGGTTCCGTGAGAAAACATATACTATACTACCAACGCCAACGCAGTAACAATGAGTGAGTGCATGCAGTAACAATGCAGCACACCTCATCTACTTTATAACTGGTGGAGTAGCAACACCTTCTTTATCATTACACTCAAATCCTATCAAAATATATTAAAGAATTATCAACTCCTCACTACTAAACTACTTTTTTCATTTTTACATATAATTTATATTATTACCTTATCTTCATATTCTCACGGACACATGAAATTTTATAATTTAATCATACACTGCTTAACCCTTTTGTTCACTCTGTCTTCTTGATAACTATACTCCACAATTATAGTATCTAATTATATTATTTAAATCAAAAAATTGTTTTAGGTAGAGTCAAAACATACTTTGAAAATTCATATTATAGAATCATATCCCATCACGAAACTACTTTTTTTTTCTTTTTACTTTGATCAGTATATGTTTTCAAATATTATCTCCTCTTAATTTCACACTAATTGTTGGTATTAAATAAATAGTTTTATTTATTGTTTTTACCAAAGAAAAGAAAAACATAGGGTGGTGGACTTTTCCAGGTCCCCGTCTTTTCTATTACATCAAATGTGGGTCCCCTACCCCCAACTTGTCCAACACACCAAAAAGTTGACCACCTCGGGATCGCACTGTCCAAATCAGTGGCATTTTCGTCTTTCTATGGGCAAAAATATAAAAAAGAAAAATAAAAGACATTTCTTCCTTGTCTTTTTGTTTGCTTTTTCCACACATAACGTCGTTAGTGTGCCGTTGCAGCAACCGCCTACCCGCAACAGCCGGTGGAGTGCTCTCGCTCCTTTAGTCGGTCGTTATCCTGCGCCACCGGATGTTATGGGTTCCCGCAAATTATTGCCCCTTGTATTAATGGTTTAAAACAAAATTACGCAATAATAATACTCTTATAATCAATTAATTATCCATTTTCAGAGTTTCTCTGTTTTGCTGCTTCCCGGTAAAGTATTTGAATAAAAATCCATCTTTTTTAAGTAATAATTGTTTACTGTAGTATCGCAGCAGCCCACCTTTGAAATTTCATCAAAAAAAACTGTTTGTTAGTTAAAAGTAGGTTTGCTTATGATCATCGTTGGCGGCATTTTCTTGATTTTAAATGTCTGATGGCTTTGAACAACAGAAGAAGATGTTCAAAAACTTTAGGTAGGTTTCTGTTGTCGGGTCCTCCTCATTTTTTATTTTTTGTTTTTTCTAAAGATTCAACGTGTATTTTCTTAAGGGGCTTGTGGGTTTCTTGCTGATTGTTTTATTATATACATATATTCTTATGGTGGAACAGGAATTCGCTGTAGAGGTATGCTTTTGAACTGGAGGTTTGGATCTTCTGATTGGTTTTCTCTGAATCAGAATAATCTAAATGAAGGGCAGTCTCAGGTTCAAGAATTCAGGAACCCCTTTTCTTGAGAAGCAATACATCTTCACTCTGGCGGCTGCCGTGTGTTGCATTCAAACATGGACTTAAGTATTCAATGTTTCTGCATAGATTTTGATGCGAACAGAGGAAAGAATCCGAGAAATACGCAAACGGGTTTCCCATAAATGCGTGTAGAAAGAGCCTATTGGATGTTTTATTGAGTGTTCTTCAGCAATCAAGAAATCTCAAGTGCGAAGATGACGGTTGAGAGGTTGAGTTTGGGAAGGAAGAATGTGGTTGTGGGAATAAGATTGGACGCCCATGCTCAAGAGTTGCTGGATTGGGCATTGGTGAAAGTCGCTGATCCGGGAGACAGTGTGGTGGCTATTCATGTTTGCAGGAATTCCGGTACTGTGACATGGCTGCATGCTGCTGCCTTGCTTGTATAAGTTGGACTCTCGTGTTTTAGTACAATTTGAACTCTTATGTATTTTACTTGAAGTAAATTAGGTTGTTGTGACTTAAAACTTCTTGGTTGCAGATTGTATTTCTAAGGAGAAAACGGTGTTGGATGGTTACTTGGAAGACTATGAAGGTCTATGCAGCCAAAAGCAGGTTAACTTTACCGTCTGCTAGATCTTTTACCATGATTGTTGTAGTAGTGATCACTTATTGAGGATAAAGGTGAATGCCAGATATTGACTAGTTATCTTTGTTGCCTTTTTCTGTTTCTTTTGGGGTGTGCAGGTTGCTCTTAGTACTGAAGTCTTGAAAGGATATTCACTCAGAAAAGCTCTGGCTAGACAGGCAAAGAACCACAGTGCATCAGCTGTTGTTGTTGGGATCAATAAGCATAGTGCTTTGGGGTAAGCAGAGTCTGAAAATGAATATCTGTATATGTAAATTATATCTTGTAAGTTTGACAGCCAGTTATTTTCAGGGGATGGGCTTCGATTGCTAAGTATTGTGCCAAGAGACTACCTCCAACGACTGAAGTTTTGGCAATTTACAATGGGAAAGTTGTTTTCAGCAGGCATTCCGAAATCCAATTAGAAGGTCCGGTATTCTATGTTTCACCAGTAATCTTGTAAATATAAGTTATTGGTTATACAGAAAACTTATTTTTTGTTTTATGGATGATCACCAGGTCCTGGTTTAGATCCAAAGCCAAGTTTTTGTATGAGCGATAACCTCCCATTCAGAGACAATTATTCTGAGTTTGGAGAATCAGAGATATCAGAAATGAGTAGGTTCAGTTTTGATGGAAGAGATGGAAACATAAATTCAAAAGACGACGTTGTAAGCTCTGTTGGAAGCCACAAGAGAGGTTCTCTAAGTTCGATTTCACTTCCTGCACAGGATTTTACAAAGCAAAGGCCTGGTTGGCCTCTGCTTCAGACAGCTAGTTCAGTAAATCAACAAGCACTAGAAGCAAGAAAAATGTCGGTTGTGCAATGGGTAATGACTTTACCACAGCGATCGTTGTCTGATATTTCTGAATCCAACTCCCTTACAAGTTCCAAGACTGATGATTCTCTTGAAGGAGAAAGCGGAAAGGTGTTCGAGATAAGTACAATAGACAAACTAGCCAGTCAGCAAGAGCTGCCCAAGGATTTGGAACTTATACTTGTCAGGAATCTGGTGGGCTGCAAATTATTCGGCCATGATGTTCTGAAAATATCTACATCCGAGTTCTCCTCAGGTTATTATCTCAAACAACTCTACCTCCATAAAGTTCCTTTTACCTTTTGAAAATTTGTATCCCACTTAACACCTTCAATTGCTGCAGGAAATCTTATTGGAAAAGGAGGTTGTAATTCTGTATACAAGGGAATTCTTCCTGAAGGCAAAACAATAGCAGTAAAACTATTGCAGTCCTCAAAAGAAGCCTGGAAGGATTTTATCCAGGAGGTTGATATAATGACCACATTGAAGCATAAAAGAATTGCACCTTTGCTTGGAATTTGCATAGAAGATAATGATCTAATCTCCGTTTACGATTTTATGCCAAAGGGGAACTTGGAAGAGAATTTGCGTGGTAAGTTGGACAAGAATCAAGAATTTTTCTCTTAATGAAAGATTAAAATCACCTAATTTTGAGTTGATTATTGAAGCAGGTGATAGAAAGGAAAAGTCTGTGCTGTCGTGGGAAGCAAGATTTCAAATAGCTGTTGGGGTTGCTGAAGCACTAAACTACCTACATAATGAATGCCCGAGACCTGTGATTCATAGAGACATCAAGTCTTCAAATATTCTCCTAACTGATGAATTAGAACCACAGGTAGTCACACTGCATTTAATTCTTCGTCTCTACATTACACAACATGATTAGTGATTTGATTTCCTTAATTTCATCAACAGTTATGCGATTTTGGATTGGCAACATGGGGACCTACAACAGCATCTTTTCTGACGGACAGTGATGTGGTAGGAACATTCGGCTATCTCGCTCCCGAGTATTTTATGTATGGTAAAGTTAGCGACAAGATTGATGTATATGCTTTCGGTGTAGTTCTACTAGAATTACTATCAGGGAGGAAACCAATTGGTTTAGAAACTCCAAAGGGCCAGGAAAGCTTAGTCATGTGGGTAAGAACATGCATCTCTACTAAAACTTTAGCCGTCTTGTACAAGTTTTCTGAAAAATTAACAAAAGGTAATTCTTGATACTCAGGCAAAACCTAAACTAGAAAGCAAGGATTACAAGAGTATATTGGATCCAAATTTGGATGGAAACATCAATGAGGCTCAAATGCAAAGAATGGCTGTAGCTGCAGCACTTTGTCTAACTCAAGCAGCCCGTCTTCGTCCCAAAGTGTGCCAGGTGATGAAAATCTTGTGAATTTGAACAACATTAATGAAATAAACATCTTACTTTATATTCATCACTAAGCAATGGTACTAAGATTATTGTTTCCTTGTTATTGCATACTTCAGATACTAAATATCCTGAGAGGAGAAGAAGTTGCTGATGGAGGAAAAGCGAATTGTGGGATTTACGATGATTCAGAAAATCAAGATTTTAATGATGATGAAGTTTATCCAGATTCAAGTGCAGAATCCCATCTAAGTCTTGCGTTGCTTGATGTAAATGACAACTCTACATCGTCATTCAGCAGCATTGACCAAAGCAGCCCCCGTTATGTTGAACAGTTGTTGAAGAGAAGATTGATCGTCAGATCATCAAGTATGGATTAGTTGTCTTTGTACAAATTAAGCAAAGATGAGCGTTGCACCCAAGTCGAGGTGGTTTGCATATGTAATCAGAATGAGTTTTTTTTTTCTTTTGTTTTTTTGGTGGTGATTTATTAAACAAAAAAAAAAAGAAAAAAAGAAATCCCCAAATTACAGAGGTGTAGTTTAAGGGGAATAGAATGTTGAATATATTGATATAAATTCTTTTGTTGTATGCATACAAAAATATACAAAGTTTTGAAACATAGAATCAAAATTATTTAGACTAAAGAAAAGGATAAATTATTTTGATATACTTACAAATATTCTTATATTATTTGAAAAATTATATATACTTTTTATATGTCACATAATTATGTAATCCTTCAAGTAAAATGGTAAATGAAACTCTATCCTTATTGAAAATTTAATTTGGAGGGAACTCAAATTCACAAATCAAGCGGAAATATTGAATATATTTTAACTTATTTTTCTTTTCATATCAAATATATAAATTTGATGTTGAATGGATGTTATTATAAAATATATATATATAAAATTTTAAAAAATATTTAAATTATAATTTAGGAGCTAAAAAAGGTATTTTGAACAATTCAATATAAAATTAAATGAAATAGGTTAACTGTTGTATAGATGTTATTATTTGAATCTCGATAATTTTTTAATAATAAAAAATATTTATAATTATATCAGAATTTAAAAGAAGTCATAATTTACCTAAAATGAAATGAAAATAAACTATTGGAAAGGGAGGGACATAGTCTTGTGGGCTTGGTGGATGTGGTAGCAAAATAACTGGGCCTTATTAATCGGCCAAAAACTGGACTACAACAACTAGCCCAATAGGATCCCAATTAGGCCGAGGAAAGAATCTCATCCATATAAAACAAATTTATATAAACCAAAAACCAAGAGACTTGAACCCATAATTGGCCCAGTAGGATGATTCTTGTGACGTGGCGATCAGTTGTAGTAAAGTATTGGGCCTCTATAAATGGACGAAATGTTCGATTATATTGGGCTACAATATTGGAGGCCCTTTTCATCTTGTAAAAATGTAATTGGGCCCAGATGATATATAATTGGGGGATAAGAATAATAGTGAAGCAAGAACAAAATACACTATGCGACAAAAACAAAGAACTAACTAGTCTTTGCCAATACAACTTGATGTGATAGTCATGTTTTTAAACATTAGTATGCGATTTAGCTACATTACATTATTCTTGCTAGAGGTGTTGAATATATTATTATTGTACAAAATATCATCTATTTTTATTAAAAAAAATTTAATATAAGTACCATTTAACTTCATACTTGCGTAAAAATTATGGGTCACTTTTGACTATAGTTATTCTTAAAAAATATGAACTTGTATATCATTAGACTGATAATTCTTGGGGTGCTCACGTTTATAGGGTTGGAGTAACTATTTTGATATGTTAGGAAAAAATAAAAATTGTTATTTCATGTCATATATTACATCTAAATATACCACCATGAATTCAGAAAGAAACAGAGAGAAGCGAAGGGCACACCACTCTTCTCTCAACTCTGATTCCAACTCCAATTATTAAATAAAATTTCTTCATTCGCGGAAAGGAAAGTATTTTTGTAATAGTGATTAGTAGAGATAGAAACAATATTATATTTGTTTGTGAAATCAGCAGCCTTGTTTCTATAAGTAGGGAGAGTGAAAATTTTTAGCTTACTTTCAGAAAGGGACCCTTTTTTCTTCTGTTGGAATTCCTGAAATCTGAATCAGTGGCCCCTGTGCTCTGCCCTGTTTCTGTCCGCCGTTGAATTGTCGACATTTGGGTCTCCTCCATAACTCCTTTTAGCCGCTTCTAGGGTTTCTTTTACCTTCTAACTTTCCCCAACCCCATCGCCACCCGTTACTGCGACTCGCTCGCCTCATTTGTGACCCCTTTTTGCCGCTTGCTTTTTGGGTGCCCGATTCGTTTTGGGAGATTTAATTGCTTCATGAATTAATCCGTTCATCGTAAGTCATTTGCTTTTCGTTTTTTGGTGGCTTTATAGATTTTCAAATTTCTCAACTCAATTTGTTCCGGCTCATGCTTGTAGCTGTGGGATCTTATACGGGATTCTCTTTTAGTTGCATTTTGGTTTAATGCGTTCGGGGCTTATATTTGTTTCTTACTTCTCGGGATACTTGCGGGTAAATTTTAGTTTAAATTGAAGTCAGTCGTTTTAATTCTTCCTAATTATGAACTTCTTTGACATGGATTATGTTTTTAATCCTTGGCATTTTCCTCCTGGTGTCTGTGGTTTCAATACCTTTTTGTTTGTACGATAAATTATTTTGCTTCTGATTTGGTTGTTTTGAACATTATTATATAATTAGTATTTCACTGCAGACTGGACGAGTGATCTATCTTGTTGATTTTATTTCTCTGCTACGGGTTTGGCATGTTTCTCAATAAGGAAAGGACATTGCTGAATGAGATAGCACTGCAAATTCAGTCCGAGCATCGGTGAAGAGTGCTGTATGGTTCTTATTTTCAATAAGATTTTGATTGTTGGTTTTATTCAAACAATATATCTGCTGAAATGGATGATGGAGAGCTTGATTTCCCAAGTGACCAAATGTTATCGTGCTTGGATATGACTAATGCTCAGAGCAGTTGCTCGTTTGACATAGATGAGTTTCTTGGTCGGACACAGGCCTGCAATGATGCTCTTGGGCGGACAGAGGCTTATACTGATGTTCTTGGTCGAACGCAGGCCTGCACCCATGCCCATGCTTGCAACCCATCTGGCCCTGATAAGTCCCACACACACACCTGTATTCATGTTCATACCCAAATTATGCCATCCCCTAGTGAACCCCAGGCTCCCAGTGATGACACTGCTGAGTCAGTAGAGAAAAAAGGTAAAAAAAGGCCATTGGGTAATCGTGAAGCTGTCCGCAAATATAGGGAAAAGAAGAAGGCTAGGACTGCATCGTTGGAGGATGAAGTTGTTAGGTTGAGAGCTTTGAATCAGCAGCTAATGAAGAGGCTGCAAGGTCAGGCTTTGTTGGAGGCTGAGATTGCTCGGCTGAAGTGCTTGCTTGTAGACATCAGAGGGAGGATCGAAGGAGAAATTGGCTCTTTCCCTTACCAGAAAACAACCAAGAGTGGAGATGTCTATCAAAACATTGCTAATCCTAACCTTCCAGGCACTTACGTGATGAATCCGTGTAATATGCAGCGGAATGATCAGCTTTACTGCCTTCACCCTGGATCAGAAACTGCGTTAAATGGCCAAGGCCTTGGGGATTGTGGATTTGACAATCTTCAGTGTTTGGGGAATCAAAGCTCTGATCAGAAGGAGCTCCCTGATTGTGGACTTGGCAATGCTAACGTTGTTTCTGGTGGCAATACTTCCAGCAGCAGTAAGAGAAAAGGTGAACTTTTCTGTTCATCTTAATTTTAGCTTACCTTCTGATGGACATTTCAGTTGAATCTCTGTCGTGGAAAATATGACTGCTGTATCGCATGGTTTTACTGAGTTAGGATTATTTTATTGAATTGTCTTGTCTGCACCAAAAGAATGGTTAACTACTGTTAATTGGTGACTCTTTTCCATCTTATGGCTATTTGTTTGTTTATTAATTAGTAACTCTTTTCCATCTTACACTATTTTTTTCTTATAAACAAGAATTCTCTCCGATCTTATTACCTCTTTGTTTGTTTATCATGTACTCAGATAATATTGTTGGTGCGTCTAGAGAATTAGATCAAATGTCTGGATGAAGGGTTTGTAATTGCGTGTTTCCCACTTCCTTGTAGACTGTCTTTGATGTCTGCTTTATACTGTGTGTTGTTTCAATTGCGTGGTTTGACCTTTGTCCTTCTATAGATAGATGCACATATATGCAGCACAGATACTCATCACACAGAAACATGTACATAGATCAAAACATTTTTCTTGGAATAAGGAGAAAAGTCTAAATAGAATTAAGCAATTTCTGAGCATGCTATCGGTTTCCCCAAAGATTAAACAGAAAAACACATGATCTGCACGAATGTCCTAAACCAAATTTTGAGATAAATGGTGTAAATAACTGTTTGTCTAATGAAATGGATATGAAATTTAACATATAGTTAACTTAATAGTGGAAACTAACGCTGCAATTTTTTTGAAGTTCTGTATATAAGGTCTTATTTCAGTTATTTGTGAATAAGAAACATTTCATGCTAAGAATTTTACATACTTCTTGATATGGGTAGTAGCTGCATGTTAGCATTTTTGTATGGAAAGAATGTTAGGTGTCTCACTGGTTAGATAGTTCTGATGTTTGTAAGTGTTTAATTTATAATGAACCAAACACAATTATCAGGACTTGCATAACCGGCATCCTTAACTTTGTGTGAACTTGATGTTGTGTCAGCAGGGGGACGTGCTGCAATGGCTAGTTAAAGAGCTAATCAGGTGGAGGTATCTTGTTATTGAGAATGAGTATTTGCTGATTTCATTTCCATCTTCTTTTTAGGATTAGCCCTGGCATCTTTTCTTAATAAGCTACTGTTGGCAAGACGTAGAGCTCTGTAGCTGGGGTCTAGTTGGTTTTCCATGTATATTGGTTTTTATTGGCAATGCATTGTAAAGTAGGATGCTGGGAGCATAGCTAGCAGAAACTGAGGGAAAAGGAGACGAAGATTTTGGTTTTGCAAGGCCTTATTAGGTTTCTCTGTCAGCCTCACGGTATCAGAAGGACGAGATATTTGTTATTTCATTCAATGTGTTTTGACTGTATTCTTAGTCATAATATCTGTTCCTTTCACAACCTTGTTTGTTCCTCAAATGGTGATGTTTTCAATGCTAATTACATAATCCAGAAAACTTGTTTCTGGATAGTTGAGGTGCTCCAGTGCCCGTGTGCTTGTCATTGCAATCATGAAGGATAAGTAATTCCATCAATGACACAGGTAATAAGAGTGGGGGTAACAATTTCATGCAGCTGTTGTATATTACATAGCACAGGTGCACTTGGTTCCTCTTCTCTGGCATAATGACCTCTTAGTCAATTGGAATGTGCAACTCATCCCAACCGAAGCTTACAAAGTTGAAACTGGTGATCAACACTCTGGTCTTCGTCTTTTTTGCTCGGCTTTTACTCTCCGCCTCTGATAGTTTTTCAAGCATCATGTCTTGTCGCATCTCACTTTAGAAGTGGATCTGTCAAAACAATTCTTGTATTATTCGCCACTTCACAAAAGCAGCATCTCACCTAGTATCAGAGCACATGGCATCCACATATGTTATTATTAATTTCAAATCGAACAGACAGTATTAACTTAGTATGTAACTTTAACCATGAATGAATAAAATGGGCGTGAGCCCCAAGAAACAGTGTAAAGCATCAGTAACATAACTCAGCATACCGAAGATTATAATTTCAAACAAGTTACAGATTTTCAGGTCATCTACATTTTGAAGGGGAGTTCAATCAGGCAGAAAGAAGCTTCTAATCCTAAGTACAATTTATCTGAAAGCAGCTAAGAAAAATCAGCGGCTTGGATGTCATCCTCATCCCGGTAGATGCTCTCAGACATTTGCCAGACTTGCACTGTATTATCCTCTGCTACACTTGAAATGACCCATGGCTCATTCTTGTTCCACGAAAAGTCTGAAATCTTTGCTTTATGACCACCATGTGAGAAGAGGAGCTCAGGGGGGCCATCTTCAGCTTCCCCTTCCAACTGCTCATCCCCAACCCTAAAAAGCATGACCAGGAATAATTTAGTCATTACTATCGTTATTTCAATCATAAGATGAATACAGGAAGATATCAAAATTAGTGCCAGCATGAGATGCCTGATTCAAAAGGTTTCATCATAGGATGCTCGGTAGAACATACCTGTTAAGGTCCCAAACCATCAACCTTCTGTCATCAGCAGAAGATGCCAAAATAGTTTCATGGTTAGGATTCCATTCTACCTGGAAAACCTCTTCCCTGTGAAAAAAGGAACATAGCAATGAGCACAAATGCTTTCCATAGGCAATATGAGATATCAGAGTGTCTTTTGTTAACACATTGGTAATTCTCTAATTCACATTCATGTGAAAACCATTCCAACTGGTTAAACATCATTAACGCTATGATAGGGATCATCAGTTACTGGTACCAGCACTGAGTTAGCATTTGTTAGGATGGAATTGTATACAATACACTGAAAGTATCATTTCAGTACTGAATTCAGCTTCTGCTTGGTAAGGTCGTCTTGTCCTCCATTGTTTATTTGAGATATTGAGTTAGACAAGATTGTAAAGCATGCGACAGTTCCTTCTCCATGTTTTACTAAGTTCATATCAGAGCAAGCCTTGTCAGACTAAGTTGTAATTTGTAAAACCAACATGGACTAAAAGGACAGTTTTGGCTCGTGGCATCAAAACCTGCTGTTTTATGATTTTTTGGAAATCGTCACAACTCTTTGCCCTTTTTTAGCACGGGAACAAGTTTAGAGTGGTTGACGTTATTACCCTAAAAAGAATCCCATCTAGAGAAATTCGGAAAAGAAGCATCACATATTTTAAGAAGCACTTCCTTTTTCCGGAAAGAATTCAATCTAAATGAGAGGACTTACATATGATTGCCAAGAGCATGCAGTGGAGAACTCAAGTTCCGCATATCAAACAGACCCACTGTGGTATCAGAGGATGCAGTCGCCAAAGCCCACTCGTTAAATGGATTGAAGGATAAATAGTTCACCTGAAAAATTGAAAGAAAGGAATTGTGTTCTGATGCATAATTAAATGATAATACAAACATTAAGATTATGTACAACAACCAGATGTAGAAAATTGGAATTGTATGAAAAACTAGTATTAGCCACATTAAAATCAAGCATTGGTACAGGGATCCGAAACATAGAGAAATGCTGATGAAAGAACAGTGTAGCAGATAAGTCCTTCACCTCCTTTTCATGCACAACAACTGAGTGTTGGCACTTGTTTGTGCGTAAATCCCAAATCATTAGCTTGCAATCATCTCCCACGGAGCCAAACAAATTTTCATTCTTTAGATGCCATGACACATCCTCAACCACATTTTCATGACCCTGGAGCATAAACCACAGTTAAGAAGTTAACTCACCATGTTAGAAGATCACACAAAAGCTCTTTCCATAAAAAGAGATGACAGTGAGATGATCAGAATCAGCACAAGAATGTGCTTGAAAGATAGTAGTTTACCTTATAAATATAGTTTGCTTCAAGCACTTTCTCTTGAGGCATTGAAGAGATATCCCACAAACATATTTTACAATCGTTTGAACCACTCAAAAGATAACCTTCCTTCAGTGAGCTCCACGACAAGCCATATCCTTCCTTGTCATGTCCTTTCAGTCTCAAGTCCGGATCACAGGAAGCGCCTTTGGCCTCCAGCTGCTTAGTACAGTCAAATACATATACTTGGGAACCATTGGTCTTCGCAGCAATTATAGCTTGATTTTGCAACATACATCTTGCCCTATTCACTTCTCCATCAACTTGTATCTTTTGAACTATCTCTACCTGCATACACGCAATACATTTCGGTGTCAACAACTTACCATCAGCATTTTGTTTTTAGTTAGACC
The DNA here is from genome assembly GCF_026168435.1 of Sesamum indicum. Lineage (NCBI taxonomy): Eukaryota > Viridiplantae > Streptophyta > Magnoliopsida > Lamiales > Pedaliaceae > Sesamum > Sesamum indicum. Next base: position 31,486,271 of record NC_142664.1, read on the forward strand.
TGGTCCTCTAGGACTCTCTAGAAAAAGGTGGGGAAAAAAAGAAAGGCCAGTATGATTTGGGATGAACTTTATAAAGACCAAATAAACTAACGCCAGCCCAAGGTCGATGCATGAAATTCTAACGAGAGAACCAGAAAAACAAAGAGAAAAAAATTAGAGAAAAGAAACAATAATCTCTACGTATTAGACTATCAAACGGTTGATGCCTTCCTTCTCACACAAAAGTTGTTTTGGAGCAGTGCCCTGTTAAAAATAGAATAACTACAATCTTTCAGTAGGAACTTTACTCGAACAGTTGGTACCTACCCGTACACAAAATATACGAACATCATCTACATAAAACTTAAATAGAAATCAACACCAGACAACTGACCTTGGGGATGATGGAGTTCTCGGGGTCGACTACGAGGGCAGAGGAGGGGTCGCGGGGGAGGTACGCGTCCGCGAGCATGAGAAAATTGGGGATACCATCGGATGTATGGGTCCCCAGGATCAATTTGTGGACGGCGAGATCACCACCGTCGGACGAAGGCGGCAATGGCAGCCACTGTACGGTGAGAGACGGCCACTCGAGGGAGTGGCAGATGACGAGATCGTACAGCAACGGTGTATTCTTCTTCCACACTGAAAACTCCTCCTCCACCACCTCTTCCATTTCTTACACACTCTCTCTTTACACCACACACGCACAAAAACACACACAGAGGAGAACACGTACTAATGGTATATTTTCACGCACAAATGAGCCGAAGATTATGAGAGGGCTTCTTCCCGCCAAACGTGGAATCGGAGGGAAAATTGGGGAAGGAGCTGACTGTGTTGGGCCTTTGGGCCGCAAAGATTCAAAAACATATTTTAATATGGGCTTAATCTTAAAGCCCATCTAAACCCAGATACGCCGGTCCAATTAATTTCTAAATTATACAATTAGAAAATCAAAGTCCTAAGCCAAAATTCCAACAAATTCAAAGCCGACTAGGTACAATTTGTTTTTTCATATTAAATACCAAATAAAAAATTAATATAAATATATACTTAATATAATTGTGTTATTATAGAATTAAACTTATGCTATTATTCGTATCTATGTAGGTGCGCCCATTGAATTTGTATGAACCAACTTCATGTTGCTACTATTTTATTTGTAGGTATTAAATAAGAGCATGTTGAGTTATTCCCAGATTTGTTTCATTACCACTTTTAATTTATTATAAAATTATTCTAGGATTTGTTCCCTACATGTGGGGTTGGATTAGTCCTATGCCCCATTTTGTTACCTAAATCAAACTTATGTGAACCAAAATTCGTCACCACCCCCGGTTTATTTCCCACCGTTTTCCAATCCTTTGAAATACCAGGGTTTTCTTTTTTAACTTTTAATACCAAGACTTTGTTATTAACTTGCTCGGATAATTATGTGTTGCTTTGTCATGAGGTTTTATATAATTATACGTAAATCTCATCTAGTATGAGAAATTACATTTAGTACTCATGATGTTTACTTTCGTATAATAAATGGATACATCTATTAGTTAAAATTAACCGAATTTGTTGATATTAGCAAAAAATTGAAAGAAAATATATATATTTATTTTCAATTTACTTATTATTAACTTCTTGTAATCCAACAAAATTTTCTAACCAAATTGCCCTTCTACATACATCTTCACACGTTAATGCATATGATGTGGTATATATATTTGATCAAAAAATATTTGTTTGACATATAATAGACCAGTAATAAGTTAATCAGGATATATATAATTTTTCATTCAATTTTTTTTCTAATATCAACAAAATTAATTTAGTGAAGGAATCTAATTATTAGACAAAAACAAATATTAGGAATACAAGATATAATTTCACTAATTACAAAAAATTTTACATATAATTACGTAAAATAATTTGATGGACAGCGGCCTAATTATCCCCAACTCATTTGCTGAAGTTTGTTACCTAATTATTCATCCCAACAACCAGCCTTATTTGACTAACACAAAAGTCCAATTTGGAGAGCTTTGTGTTCTTTAACTGCTACTGCTACCTCTTTTCTCTCATGTGCTGCCTACCTTAAACATATATATAAGTGGGCTAAGGATGAGTCAGTTAAGACAGCAAATACATATCAGTGATAGAGATAGCTAAATAGCTCATTTTGGTGATGGAGTTGAACATGATGGAACAATACATTTTTGGTGGATTCATTGCTTTGGTTTTTGGGTTAATATTGTTATACATATTCCTTGAGAAGAGCAGTAAATGTACTGTAAAGGAGGCACCTAGAGGAGCCAGCGCCAGGAAAAGCTCGGAAAACTTCGTCTGCAGGAAGGATGGGCCCCCGGATGTTGTCATTGTTGGTGCCGGTGTGGCTGGTTCAGCACTTGCTTATTCTTTGGCCAAGGTGCAACGTGTTTTCACATTCATTTTGCATATGATTTTGTAGATAGATAGGCTTGAGTTCTAGTCGGTTGTTGAACGTTTTTATCCATGATTCACAGGACGGGCGAATAGTGCAAGTGATTGAGAGGGATTTAAGCCAACCTGATAGAATTGTTGGTGAGCTACTACAGCCAGGAGGCTACCTCAAATTAGTGGAGTTGGGGATGGAAGGTAAAAGCTATGAGATAGTATTAGATTTTGCATAACTGTTGTGATGAAGTCTTCTAATCTCATGAGATTTTCTTCAAGAAATTGAGCATTGACATTTTATCAATGCAGAATGCGTACATGGGATCGATTCTCAGCAGGTCTACGGCTATGCACTTTACAAGGAGGGGAAATATGCAAAATTGACCTATCCTTTGCAAGATTTCAGTTCAGATGTTTCAGGCAGGAGTTTTCACCATGGCCGCTTCATCCAAAGGTTGCGCGAGAAGGCGGCTTCCCTTCCCAAGTATGGATTTCCTTTTCTTCTTACCGATCCTAAAACATCCCTTTTGCTAACTTTCTTAGTAGTAACCAGATAGAAACAATTTGATTTTTGTCTAATAATATATTGTTAAGATCAAAAGATTCCGACTCTTGGTTTCTTGTGTAGTGTGAGAATGGAACAAGGAACTGTAACATCATTGATTGAAGAAAAAGGAACCGTTAAAGGAGTTAAGTACAAGAACAAAGATGGACAAGACGTCAAGGCATATGCTCCTCTTACAATTGTATGTGATGGATGCTTTTCCAACTTGAGAAAAAATCTGTGTATACCCCAGGTAGATGTTTGAGAAGATACACTTTTCTGGTTGTTACGTTACAAAGAAAATTTAATGAATAGAGCTCTCTTTAATGATTATTTTGCAGGTAAACATTGTATCGCATTTCGTTGGTATGGTCCTGAACCTGGAGAATGGCAAGCTTCCACATCCGAATCACGGTCATGTTATTTTGGCAAATCCTTCGCCCGTCTTATTCTATCCTGTCAGCAGCACGGAAGTCCGCTGTTTGGTTGATGTGCCTGGCCAAAAGATGCCTTCAATTTCAAATGGAGACATGGCCAAGTACCTGAAGACAAAGGTGGCTCCTCAGGTATGAGAAATATCTCAGTTACAAACTTATGACACTGCATGCATGATTCTTGGACGTCTACGCAAGTCTGGTGAGGACATTTTTCTTGCTTATTTATCAGCTCCCACCAGAACTACATGATGCTTTTATCGATCAAATCGATAAGGGAGACATAAGATCAATGCCAAACAGGAGCATGCCAGCCTCTCCCCTTCCAACTCCAGGCGCAGTCCTGTTGGGGGATGCATTCAATATGCGGCATCCATTGACTGGTGGAGGAATGACAGTTGCTCTTGCTGACGTGGTGGTGCTCCGTGATCTGCTAAGACCTGTTGAGGATCTCGGCAATGCAGCTGCACTTACCAAACATCTTGAGTCGTTTTACGCCCTCCGCAAGGTGAGATCAGACTCTGTACTCCAATAGTAACTAACTTTCTTCCATAATCTTGAATGTCCCAAATAAACTCGAGCATGTTAAACTTAATTTGAAATGGTTCGTGTCCTTTTTTTTCTGCAGCCAGTGGCGTCAACAATAAACACTCTGGCAGGAGCCCTGTACAAGGTGTTCTGTCCTGCACCTGATCAAGCAAGCAGGGAAATGAGAGAGGCTTGTTTCGATTATCTGAGCCTTGGAGGAATGTATTCACAAGGGCCAATTTCCCTGCTGTCAGGTTTGAACCCAAGGCCTATGAGCTTGGTCGCACACTTCTTTGCCGTGGCCATATACGGTGTAGGCCGACTACTGCTGCCGTATCCTTCACCCAAGCGCCTGTTGCTCGGAGTTAGATTGCTTTTGGTGGTTTTCTCCTCTTTGATTGATCAAAACTACAGTCTAAAGATCGAAACAGTGCTATTAGTACTAATGTCGGTTTCTTATGACTTCTGTTGTGCAGAGTGCATATGGCATCATATTTCCCATTGTGAAGTCTGAAGGAGTGAGACAAATGTTCTTCCCCATCACCATTCCGGCATACAACAGAGGTGCTTCAGTTGTAATGAAGAGTGCAATGTTCGACATGATGGCATAAAACTAGCTACTTCCGCAAAACACACCACCAACGAGGAGAAGCATCCTCTTCATGCCATCCTAGAAGAGGAGAAATGTACTCTTTTTACTGTATAATTCTTTTTTAGTTACTTTTGTCAGGTCTACTAGGTTGCTTTATTCAATGTTCCCATACTGTCTTTATAACATGCTTCATAGAAGATGAAGGATAGTTTTCCTTTACTTTTTGGGTACAGTGTCAATGCGATTTCAACTTCAGTTTCTTTATCTACTCTCACACTTCGGGCAGACGCTACTTCTGATTCAACAAAACATGACTAGTTCTAGGTGCGACCATTTTGCCAGTAACAATACATAAGCTAAAGCCTTTCAAAAAAAAAAAATACATAAGTAAAGCGAGATGAGCAGTGGTGTCCAACCAAAGTTTCCACTCACACAACTTTTAGCCTGGAAAGAAATCATACATCCATACTTAAACAAACACAGAAAGCAAATACCACGACGTGAATATATAGGTAATGTCCATTTCATGCATGATGACTGCAATTCTTAACATTGAAGAAAAGATCATCAACCCCCATATTATCTAACGTCACAAGATATTCATTGCATAAAACCATATCGAAATACAAAATCACACGTGAACAAACCACTAGGCTAAAAGAACTACTTCAATTTGCACACACACAGAAATTAGAAAGCAAATACAACCACCTAGATACGCTCAACTAATCCACCTACTCCATATCATACACACGGATGTACTAAAGATCACATGACAACACATGCTGCTGGATTCTCATCACTGAAAGCAGTAGTGTAGCGAACTTCAGTTGAGCTCGCCCGTGCTAGCTGCGAAACCTGTGGATCCTCAGAATTTCGGACATAACCCGCTGGGGCTTTCTTGTCATAGACACCAGGTGCATAAGGGTGTGCAACAACGTCATACGGCACATAAGGCCAGAGCTCAGCTTTCTTTCCTGTACGATGAGCCACACGAGCCACAACCTTCTCAGGTTCAACGTAACCGATGACCGTTAGCTTGTTTTGCTTTGGCGACACCTCAACAGAGGTCACCCCTTTCATTCCTTCAACGGATCTTCGCACCTTCCTCTCACATCCTTCGCAATCTATCTTAATCTTTATCTCCACGGTCTGGTTAAGAAACACAACAGGGAAAAAAAATCCCAAGTACCTCAGTTGCATGTAAAATTGAGATGTCTACCAAGAGAAAGACGAATATATTGAGTGAGAAGAAAATGAAGCGCGATACATGCGGCCTGGATTAACAAAATGTCCTTGAATTTTCTTCTGTACTTCCACTTTCCGCTTTTTAATTATAATTCAACAAAGCAAAAAGCAAAAAGCAAACACCTGAGTTCAAGAGAACAATAATTTGGTACATGATGCTGCAAAATCCGGTTAAATTGAAGCAAGCAGCATAATTAACCTTCTTGAGGTAACAATTCCAACCGCCTACATGGATAATTCTTATTTAAGAACTTGTCATTCTCTGTTTGTTCTTGGAAGAGAGTGACATTAATTATACTCATCACCAAGAAAAGCTGATGCTTTCTAAAAGTTGCTGATGTTCAGTATTAATGCATTAATTGGCAGAATAGCATTGCTGATGTTCAGTATTAATGCATTAATTGGCAGAATGGCAGAGAGACCTAACAGTCAATTAAATTCGCAATAATCACTGCCAGTGCCATTGAACTACATAGGGCAGTATGCAGTGATTAGGGACCAAAAAAATAAAAGAAATCACTGGTCATAAATAGCTATTAAGAAGTGGAAAATAAAGCAGAGAGACCGCAGCATGCGGTGAGCTGTCAGGAGAAAGGTCTACCAAAGGCCAGACCTTTCACTTTATGGCAGATCTGTGCCCATATCATCTCCTGCTTTACAAACAAACCAGTAGTATAATTCTTTAACATTTGATTACAAATAACAAAATCAAAATAAATTCACAAATACATCCGAACAAAGATAGAAAAAGGAAAAGGAACTCTACCGAGGAAAAACACACACACACACACATCCACATGTGTGCGTGTGGTGGGAAAGAGAACAGACCTGGAGTTGTTTGCGTTTCTTAAGCTTGGAATGGCCACTGGAGCAATCAAAGATGTGCGAGAGATGATCCAAAGCCCCCATTTCCAAAGATCTCGTCTTTCTTCTCTTATTACCACTGCTAATAGTACTATCTTTAAGTATTAACTATCAGCTGCACCAACTCTTAAAGTTGTCGCTCTCTCTCTCTCTTTCACACTAAACCAGAATGGTGGCAGACAGAAGAATGATTAGAACAGAGAGAAAATATCCAATTTGAGCGGTCTCTTTTCTTCTTGACAAGTGACAAACTCTTATTTGCATTTAGTTGGAGTAGGAGTGAGGGAGCTGCCTGTCTGTTTATATAGGCGAAGTACAGTACAGATTTTCATTTAAAATGGACCGTGTGATGACGAGGGCTGGCTAAAGCGATGTAAGCCACGTGGTGTCGTGCTATTGTAAGGGATATCCCTGCACCGACCCGAGTTTGGACAGTCCGTCAACAGGTTAAAAGATAAGGCGGTGAAGGTTCATTGTCACAGGACTCGGATCCAGAGGGACCCACTCTGACACTCTCAGGCCCCATTCTGCAGTCCTTTTATCCTTCATTATGATCCATGTTCATTTTATTTTATGTGGCCCATAATGCCTCAACTAAGCATTTAAGTTGGCCCATCTTCCCTTCCACCCACTTTTCTTCCCCTTATTAAAAGAACAAATATTTCCCCAAAAAAAAAAAATTCATTCAAGTAAAAGGCCCATTAGTTTACATAAGGCACCACTTGAGCCCAGTTATATGGACCACTGTGATACAGAAGCCGCTTGATAGAGTTTGTTCGTTCTTAATCTTAATGGGCTGTGGCCCAATTCGTACAATGAAGAAAATAGCATCGATTGAATTTTCTTGTATTTTTTTTATTTTATTCAACATAAACATACCATGTTTTAAATACTTAATATGATTTATTTTATTAAAAATAATATATATTAATTAATTAATTAATTAAAATAGAAAACGCATTGGAGTTTAGAATAGAAAATTCAATTATAAAAGAGGGGGGAGGTTCTTGGTCGTAAGCTTTGTCCAATTCCGATATATATAGAGCAGTTGTCTTTCGAGGGTATTGTACATAGATACAAAAAACTAAGCAGAAAAGCAGCTCACCAGTTGGGTTCTTGGAAACTAGAAAAAGGGTCAAGTTGGAAGAAACATAATAAATTATGAGTACCAGATATTATTATATATATATGATTGCGTGTGCGTGTGCGTGTGCGTGTGCGTGTGTTTGTGTTTAAGATGCATCCAAATGTCTGAATTCAATAGTCAAAGTTGCATGAATCCCTTTGAAATAAAATAAGGATAAGAAACAGAAAATGAGGATGGGGGGAAACAAAGGTGGTCTTCCTCACATGAGTTAGTTTTTGCAAAATCAGGTATATTCATTTATGTTTAACAAAAGCAAAATACATAGTCAGAGTCAGCAACAATATTAAGCCAGCCTTTGAATATTCAAAATCAACCAACAACCCATTAACTACACACCCATCCTACTATATAATTTTGTAATATTAAAAAAAGAAAAAAAAGGAATAATGGAAATAGTGTTGGTGCAGAATTCAACTAGCTAGATTGTGCAGATAGAATTTGGGACCATTGGAAGGAAATTACTACACCACACCACCCCACCTGTAGAAATCAAAATTATTGGTGCATGCACTTGTACATGAGACCACATCCCTATTCCTCCTTCACAATAATACTCCTGTTTCCTACTGCATCTTAATATTACCACTTATTTTTCCTTTTTTTTTTTCATTATTAATATTATTATTATTGCTAATTGTTTTAAGTGTTCCATAGCAGTACCAAGAAATAATAGGATATCTCATTATCTGAATCGTGAAGTTGATATCTCACAGACTTTTAATTAAAGGGTATAGAGTTGGAGTTTTAAGTTTATTTTCAATAATAGTACATCATTTATTTTTTACTTAAAAATAAATAAAAATTCCAAATTTATGATGAATTTTGCTATAAAAGGACAAGATTCCATTGAATTCTTGAATCACGAGTATACTAAATTCAAAGATTTATGAATTTTTTTCATCACAATGTGTTTATGTGGGTGTGGTCAAATTTGAGTCATTAATGCTGCGCGCATACTATGGATGTGCGTGTAGATATATAGTAGAGTAGCAATAAATAAGTGAAAGTGGATGTCACGCAAAAATTGGGAAATAATAATTCCTGGAAATTGAATGTTAGACACAAGGGCTACGCATCTTGGAGTTGGACCATCTCAAATTTTTAGCCTTTAGGGGAACAAAAATACAGCAATGTGGGTGTGGTCCATATATAATTTTCTTCCCTAACTATATATATTAAATACCAATATTGGTCCACCTCCACATTTATTTCTTTTATTACATCCCTTATAAATATTATATATTATTATTCCAATCACAATACTTAAAATACTCTATTCTTAATTTTTTATCAGCGCAAAAAGAATTACAACTCTTTGTTGACTTGGTGTTTAATTTTTCTAAACGTATGATGGTTGGAAAATAATTAGGGAACTGAAAAGTCATCCCTTATTAATTACTGTGATTTGCATTTTGTAACTAATTTTGGTACTTTAAGCAAAGGGATTATTGTGTGGGAGGGCATGAAACAAAGCTCTAGGAGATGGAGATGACGATGACCCCAAAATGTCTATAGTTGTAGGGGTTGGTAAAAAATGGACTTACACCACAAGAAAATTAAAACCTTTTTCTTAATTAATTTCTCACAGGTACATTATGAATTGGCGTCTAATGGTAGGAAAATGTGCTTTTCAATCGATAATCACGTGCATGCCTTCTTTATCTTTTTCCCCTTCTAGGATAGACTAAGGAAAATGGGATAGAAAAATTAATACCAACTCTTTTTTTTTTTTTAAAAAATTAATTGTCTGCAATATTTAATAAGTGGAATTGTGTGTACTTATTTTACTATTTTTTTTTAAGAAATGAACTATTTCTTGTAAAAAGTAATTAATAATTGAAGTATAGTCGATATATGTAAATAGATAAAAAAAAAATAAGTAATTGATGGAAACTATTTAATTAAAGTTTTTAAAGCATAAAGTGTATAATGTTGCAGATTAATACAAATTATGATGCCCATGTCATTGACAAAAGTGGAAATTGTTATTTTATATATGGAATTAATAGGGTAATAATGATGGAGCAACTAATAAAGGAGGAGGAGGAGGAGGGGAAAGAGAAAAAGAAAGGCACGAAAAGTCTAATGTCGCGTTCCTCATACCATATGGCGCATCTCACGATGATGGGAAAAACAAAAAACAATTTCATACACACGCATCCAATTCACACTAAACCCTTGTCATTTGTTTAAAGTGTGAAAATGAAGGCCCCATCACTAATTACTTTGACCACTTTAATTGGAGATATGCCCATACAAACATCTCAATAAATAAATATATTTGTTTATTTATTTATTATGCTCTGAATTGTTATATTGATTTTTAAAAAAAAAAAAAAAAAAAAAACAAAATCGTCACGTACATGTCGTCATGTGTATAAAGAGGAAAAAAATAAATTTGTTGGATTGTGTTGTGAATATTGCAATCTGCTGATGGGAATAAAATCGTATGGCTTTTTCATAAAGCAAAAGGACTCACCGATTATCATTAATTAAAAGGTACCCATTCTAAATTATGGAAATTAACAAGTGAAATTACCCACTATAGGCTCTAAATCCGAGGTGCATTTATGGCAAGAAAATTTAGTATTACCATAGGTGGTCTGGAATCCTATTCTCCAGCATTTTACAAAATGACAAATTCTGATTCCTCGCTTACCTTCTTCCTCCTCACATTGTTATGGGCAAATTTTAATTTTATTAATTTCAAATCAATCATATAATAAATATAATATATTCATCATTGACTGTACATTTTTTCAAAAAAAAAAAAAAGTGATTTATACCATTGAATATGCCTCGGAATTGAATTTGTGGGCAGTCTGAAAATCTCTGGCCCCGATAGTTTTAGTCACAAAATCAGCATGTGTACGCCCTTTCCTCAACATCCCTCTTTAATGCATCACAAGAATAGAGAGTGAGAGAGAGAGAGAGAAAAGAAAAAAATTAAAAAAGATTGAAGAAATCAAGAATCCTAGGCCCCCACCCCACCTTCATCTTTTTACCTTTTTAACTTACTTTAATTAATTGAATGAGGATGGATTATCTAAATTTACCTTATAAATTTGATTTCTGGCCATCCCTCCTCTCCAATATAAATACACAACACAAAGACACCCTACCATCTTTGTCCTCTTTTTTTATTTTTTATAATTTATGACACGTTTTTCTCGAAAGAAAGCATTAGCCTCTCACAGACAGTCATCCCCCAATCCAAAACTTATAATAGATATATATAAATTTGCATCATCATCATCATTATAGGTTTTGCCAAACATAAATTTACCCCACTTTGTTTGGTTCATCTTTGGCTGAGTTTGTGTTGGCTGAGGAAAAGGAGACTCTGTTTGGTTGTTGCGGAATTTTTTTTTTATATATATATATATATATATCAGTATTATTGTTATCCCAATTCCAATGGCTATTCAAGCGCAGATATATTCAGGATTTGGTTTTGGGTGTCCTCAAGATCTGTTGATGATGGAGAATGCTCGTGGATTCAGTAACCAGTTTTTCATTCAGAAACCACAACAGGAACACCAACCCCAACCCCAACCCCAACCCCAACCCCAGCCACTCATCATGCACAAATCTCCCATTCTTCTTCCAACAGATGATGATCATCATCACCAATCAATGCTTCTCTCTCACAGTATTGAGAATCAAAGAATGGAAATTGATCTCTTCATCAATTCACAGGTGAGTTTCTTTTTGTTTAAATTAATCAGTAAGAATTGTTAATTAACATAGCTCTGACGATTTTAATTCTTCTCCTCTGGAAAAACAGAACGAGAGATTGAGATTGGCGCTGCAAGAGCAAAGAAAGCAGCAAATAGCGCTGTTCATGAAGAAGTACGAATCGAAGATTCAGTTTTTAATCAAACAAAAAGAAGAAGAAATCGCGAGAGCAGCAAAGAAGAGTATGGAGCTCCAAGATTTTCTGAAAAGGATGGAGGCCGAGAATCAAACATGGCAGAGAGTAGCCAGGGAAAACGAGGCGATGGTTGCGTCGTTGAACAGCACGATCGAACGGCTGAGAGAAGCTGTGGGCAATGCAGCTGAGGATGCAGAATCGTGCTGCGTAGAAGAAGAGAAAAAGACACAAACGTGGGTTGAAAACGCGAGCAAGATGGTGTGCAGATGCTGCAATTCTAGGAATTCGTGTGTAATTATGTTGCCCTGCAGGCATCTCTGTTCATGCAGAGATTGCGAGGCATTGCTTGATTCCTGCCCTGTTTGTACAACGGTTAAGAAAGCCAGTGTAGAGGCATTGTTTTAATTGATTCTTTTCTTTTTTTTTTTGGGAAGCCCTTTTGAGGCCTGTCAATGGTTTAACTTGATGAAGATACAAGGATTTTACCCAGAAAAGACTTCCAGCCCTTTTTCCTTTTTTCTTGATTTTATGCTTTCTCGATGAATTGTAATTGGAATAACGCTTGCATTTTATTTTAAGGGATAATTATAGTTCTCTTGTAGGTCTCGAGAAATTACATCTAATACGTCTGGGGTTTGTTTTCGTGTCTAATAAATAAGTCTCCTCGCTAGTAAAAATAAGCAAATCGTAAGAATGTTAAATGTAATTTTTCAAAATACATGAGGTATACGTGTAATTACACTAAATTTTAGGAGAGAGGAGCAAAGGAAAAGAGTCCTAGAAGAGAAGGTTGAGAGTACTAAAATTTTATTATATTAATAATTATAATAATAAAGAAAGGGATTGAATGAGTAGAACTAGAATCCATTCTTGGGCAAATGTAAAGATGTTGAGGGTTTTCATATTCCTTGTTTGGCTGTTTGTAGAATGAGTCCTTTTTCTGTTTTCCTACGGTTTTAGCTCTCTGTAAACTTAAATCCGTGAAGATGAAAGATGTAGTTTACCCCAAATAGATGAGTGAAGGTACAGAAACCATCCAATCCATCACCCTTTTCTCCTTCATTCATCCCTTTTGTTTGTTGCCCATTTCCATGACATCAAAAGCTTCTTCTCTTCTCACTCTGCATCCATCACTTTCCCTTCTTATGATTAAAGCTCTCTCCACACTCTTCTCTTCTTTTCATAACTCAACAATGAACTAGATTAGACTAGACTAGTCTAGGAGCATCTTTTTCTTTCCTGGACCTCTGGAGTTACTTTCTTTTTTAACTCTAGGTTGAGATTTGTTTTTACCCTAGTAGATTTGATGGAACCGAATGATCATGGAATTGAAACATAAGTGCAAATTCCATCACTCCTCCTCTTCAATCAGATGATAAAGAATGGATCGAGTGTAGTGCATGCAATCCACAACCGAATTTCACTAGAACAAACTTGTTTGGATGGGGAAATAAAGAAAAAAGAAAAAGGGCTATTAAAACTAGGTGGAGAGATGCCCAAATTTGGAACAGCATATTTGGATTGGTTGTGAGGGTGAATTGAAGCAAATGGCTAATAAAGTTGGATTTTGGGAGCTATCACACAGGCTGTATCTAATGGATATTTGGGCTGTCCATCATCCACAAAAGTTTTGTCTACCACTTCCACTTGTGTCATACAATGTGACTTAAAATTTCCTTGTCTTGCTTACCACATTCAATGAAAACTGTGCCCTTTTGCCTTTTCTGCCCTACAACTACAAACTGCATTGTTTCTGACGTTGGGTCGAAGGAAACAAAAACGTCTCTTATTTTTACTTGTAATCTCGGGAAATTCATCCTTTTTCTGCTCTTTATGACAAAACTCATCCAAAGAAAAGGGCAAACAATGGGCCACCTCAGCCCAAATCAATTCTTGGAAAAATCGTGTATCCAAGATTACTTGATTAGCCCATAATAGAGCAATATGGGCCACAGCTTCAAGAACTAAGGATTTCAAAACGACAAAGCAAAATGGTTGTGTAGGAAAGAGGAGTTGAAGATACAGTTAAAACTGGCAGTGGCGACGGGGTTGGTACTTGGTATGGTGGGTGGGACTCGGTACAAAAGAAAAGAGTATGATATTATTGATATGTAGTTTATCCTTTCAGCTCCACTCCTTCCTCTCTTCTCTCTCCCTGCAAAATAATCCCAATAAATAAGAGAACCCTGCCTATAATATAATTGGGGGGGTTCAGGGCTGCATATTTCCGAGAAATGGAGAGGTTAATTTCTTCCAATTTAATCCCTTCCCAGCTCCGTTGCGATTCCCCAATTCTTCCCCGACTTGACTCACTCCGGAGACTCGCTCCTTCTCCTTATTCGACGTTGTCCTTTCCGTTGCTTGCTCGCTCCAAATTGCGCCGACTCAATCTTCTCTCATGCAATCACCATGACCCGTATTTTGTTGCCCCCAAACCCGTTGATGATTTCCCGGCAAAGGATTTGTCTGTTTCTGTGGATTCGGCCAATGGGTCGGAAACTAAGTCCTGTTTTCTCAACCTAATTGCTAGTACATTATCTAAGCAGCAAAAGGTACTGATGCTGTGGAGTTTCCTGTTGTACTATAATCTTTTGCATTTGACGTGATTCCTTGATTGGTTTTTTCTGCGATAATATGCTGCTTGCGTGTTTTACATAGACTCGTGCCAGTTTCCAGAAGAGCATGTCTGTTTTTTCTTTGATCAAGTGGACATATAGGATTTAGACAAAAAAATGTAATTGCCTAGCTAATTGGATCTTGAGGGCTGTCTTTCTTTGTTTATTATCTTTCTGATATCGTGCAGATTATTGCCCTACTTGCTAGTTGTTTTTTGGAAACGCATTGTGATAATCGTGTGGTAGTTTAGGAGAATTACCAATGAGTAAAGAATGCAAAATGCACCTTGCTATAAATTCCTAATTTCGAATATATATATATATTCTAGAAATGGAATTTAGGTTTGGTCCTGACCAATATAAATCCAATATGATCTCCTATGCGTAACAAGAGGAAGCATGCTGGTCGTCCCTTTTGTTGACTGGTTTATTCCATATACTTCAGGTGTATAATGCTGGGAAACTGATATTAATATCAGCAATCTTTTTTACATTACACCATCCGGCCATAGTGCTACCAGCTTTTGCTAGTTTTCCGAGTGCAGCTAAAGCTGGAGCTCCAACTGCGGTTGCAGCAGGGAGTAGTCTCGTTCGTAGTGAGTTACTCAGCAGTGCGTGGACTGGCTTCTTTGCTGGTTGCTTACACACACTATCAGGTCCTGATCATCTTGCTGCATTAGCTCCACTCTCAATAGGCCGTACGAGGATGGAAAGTGCTGCTGTTGGAGCCCTATGGGGATGTGGCCATGACGCTGGACAGGTTATATTTGGCTTACTTTTTCTACTCTTGAAAGATCGACTTCATATTGAGGTCATTAGGACGTGGGGAACAAGAGTTGTGGGTTTTACTTTGCTTGTAATTGGTGCCATGGGAATCAGGGAAGCTTCAGAAGTCCCTGCTCCGTGTGTTAACCTGGAAAATGTTGGATGTGATGTTAGTGGGTATGAGGCTGTTACTAGCCCGTCCATTGCAAAGAAGAAGATTGGATTCGCCACTTTTGCAACAGGGATTGTCCATGGATTGCAGCCTGATGCTTTGATGATGATCTTGCCTGCACTGGCATTGCCTTCTCGCTTGGCTGGTGCTGCATTTCTGTTGATGTTCTTAGTTGGGACAGTAATTGCTATGGGAAGTTACACCGTGTTTATAGGTTCATGTAGTCAAGCGCTCAAGGATAGAGTCCCTAGAATAACGGAGAAGCTCACATGGGCGTCTTCCCTTATAGCAATTGCTTTAGGGCTTGCGATTCTGATCAGCCAATTTTTTGGATTTAGCTTGTATTAACATGTTTAGAATTCCTCATTTGTCTCTTTGTGGTAGTGAAAGATTTTGGGAGGTACAAGGTAGTGAATTGAGAGAAAAGCTTGTGCCTGTGGCTTTGTATGTCCAAGACTCCAATATGATTCTGAAGTTAGATATTTCATTGCCCCGCCCCAAAAGGTATGGGGCAAGTTGCCACTTTGAGTAAGATGGGCTCTAGACTGATTCATTTGCTTTCAGCGCATATCTTCTAATTATGAGGGTTGGAGGAATTTATAGCAGTTAGGAAATATGTGAATTAGAAAAATAGCATTAGTTGCAACGAGCATAGACCATTTCGTCCTCCTCC
Organism: Sesamum indicum; assembly: GCF_026168435.1. Classification (NCBI taxonomy): domain Eukaryota; kingdom Viridiplantae; phylum Streptophyta; class Magnoliopsida; order Lamiales; family Pedaliaceae; genus Sesamum; species Sesamum indicum. The sequence goes on from NC_142664.1 coordinate 31,502,136, forward strand.
TAACTCTCTCTCATTCAAACTCCATTACCAACATTAATTACCTAGTCAAGCATGAGCAAGTCAATGTGTCACCCACCCACTTATGCGTATCTAAGATGGAGAAGAGAAGAGTATTTACAATTTGCATAATTGGCAGAGTAATCACATCAACAAAACCAATAGGGAACCAACTCAATTCCAACAATATGTTTGACATTATATGTGAAAATGAGAGAGTGATGAGATTCGAATATATTTATTATGTGAATATTTTTTAATAATCTTAATCAACCTGTCTAGCAAGCTCAAATCCAACTCGCAATGGCTTATAAGTCACAAGCACTATTAGATTTGGATCTATCAAGCATTTGAATTTTTTGAATAGGACAACTATTGCACTTGTTGTATTCAAAGAAACAATAATGCTCACGAGATTCATTTTGATGTTCCAAGTATAATTGGATACTAAAACTCTATAAATTAATAATATAGGACTACATAATTTTATTAATAAAAAAACAATTTATTAATTTAAAGAGATTTCTTTCATCTTTTCATGTTGTGCTTGTTATAATTCTCAAAAAAAAATTATGATTATGTATTTGTTTTGTTTACCTATGTAATTAGTCTAAAAAGTAATCATTTAGTGAAGCAAATTCACTGGCGTTTAGTTTGAATTAATAATCTTAGAATTTAACATTTAAATTGATGGATTTGAAATACACTTACTATGAAGGTTCTTTTGAATTTTTTTTTTTTTAATAAATTCAAATTGTTATCCAAATGCGGCTTGAGGGTTTGTATTATTTGTTTTCTCGCCTCCTCTGATTTCAACAGCAGCACGCTTTTAAAACAAAATTTGGAGAAGTCGCACTCGAAAGACTGCCGCAGTTTCACTGACCGCCTAACTTCTAAATAACCTGCCCCGCCCACCGTTTTCTCAGTTTGGACTCCTCGCCAGCTCTTCCATCCCCCCCCCCCCCCCCCCATATTTTCTCCAACTCTCTCTCTTAGGTTTGGGTTTTGGGAAAATCTTTTGATCAATCAGATGTCGTCCGACGGCGCAGCGCAGAAGATGATCGTTCTAAAGAGCTCCGACGGCGAGACATTCGAGGTGGAGGAGGCGGTTGCTCTAGAGTCGCAGACTATAAAGCATATGATTGAGGATAATTGCGCTGACACCAGCATCCCGCTCCCTAACGTTACTTCGAAGATCTTGGCGAAGGTGATCGAGTACTGTAAACGCCACGTCGACGCCGCCGCAAAGGCCTCCGCCGATGCCACGGCGTCCGACAAAGTCGCCGAAGACGATTTGAAGGCGTTCGATGCCGAGTTCGTGAAGGTTGATCAAGGCACGCTGTTTGACCTGATTTTGGTATCTCCCTCCTCTCTATGTTTAGCTTGACTATTTTGCCCCTAGGTTTTGTTGTTTTTTCGATTTTGCCACAGTCGCTTTTCTTGATCATTTCTGCCCCTGGGTATTATTGTTTTTACAGTTCTGCCTCTCTAGCTGTTAGCCTTCAATTTTTCCACTATTCTGTTTATATCACTCTTGCGTTTGACAATCGTGCATGCTAGTAGATTTATTTCGTTGGGATTTAGTTTTGTATGTTTGTTGGGGTTATTTTCTGCATGACGCCTTTTGCGTTATCTTATTTGCTCTTAGTATGGTTGTGCTTTATCTTGTTCCTCCTAATTTTGGTCTCCACTTGTTCTTTTTACATGTGTGGAGCTGTGTATTGTTTTTTTTTTTCTGTTCTAGTCTCACTTAATCGTTTTGGATTTAATTGTTTTATGTAGTTTTGTTTCATTATTGCTTTTTCCCTAGCTGGCTGTCTTCTTGTTGTTGTTACGAACTTGGTTCACGCATGTGTGAAAAGGATACTATGAACTTGTGGAGGCTGTTTCAGCATGTCCATTATGCATGTTGAGATATATTAACGGGTTGGAGCATAGCTGTACAGTACACATTGCTATTGTTTTGCTCGTTGCTGCTTTCTTTTACATGGGCTAAAGTTGCTGCAAGGCATTGCTGGGAATAGCTTGCAGTTTTTTGTCTGATGATTTTATCGATCTTCAGGCTGCAAACTACCTAAACATCAAGAGCCTCCTTGACCTCACATGCCAAACTGTAGCAGACATGATCAAGGGGAAGACACCAGAGGAAATTCGCAAGACTTTCAACATAAAGAATGACTTCACACCAGAGGAGGAAGAGGAGGTACGCAGGGAGAATGCATGGGCATTTGAGTGATACCTACTTGATGGCTCGTATGCTGATAGTTGTGCAGTGTTCCTAATAGTGTCTTTGGACAGAGTGTCAATAGTAAAATATGTTCATCGTGTTCTGCTGAAGACATTTGCATGTTTACCTCTGATTCACCAAATTGGAACCTTATTTTGTCGTTATGACGAAAGTTTACTGAAGGTTCTTTTGGATGGTTAATGGTAATTGTGATGTCGTCTATTTTTGGCAGCTCTGTTTATTTCTTCTTCCATTTACATGGAATCAGTGAATGGTGATGGTGTGCCTCTTTTTACGGCGTTCTTCTTCGACTGATCTCTGTATCATTATGATGTGGTATGAGCTTGATGGTAACAGCCGACAAGAGGATGCAATGATATGCTCGATATAAGGATCCTTCATTATGAGTGTCAAACTTGGAAATGCTTGTAGTGGAGCAACAATTCGTTCTGATGAGTCTGATTTGACACATGGAATAAACTGCCATTGTCATTCGCATTGAGATGGTTCCCTGATCTCGTGTTTTGACCATGGAGTTCGACGCATCAATATTAATTGATTCATCCATAATGAAATATTAAATGAATCTTTTGTATAGAAGAAAAAAATCAAGAGCTTCGAGCCAATAAAGACTAAGAAGGTTGACTCAAGAATAAATTGGATTATGAGTTCCATTGAAAAATTCTGAAATAACCATTAAGTACGAAGTGGTCGGAACGATGAAACCTGTGAATACAAAAGATTTTATTAAACAAATGAATCTTACTGATTCACTAGTCGGAATTGCGAAATGAACCAAAAATCAATTTATCTATTCTGAGAAGTCACGAACAAGTGCTACGACTGATTCAGAATCGCGAAATGAACCAGAAATCAATTCACCTATTATGAGAAGTCACGAACAAGTGCTACGACTGAAATAGAGATTGCAGGAGTAAATATTCGCCCGCAAAAACTTTCTTTTTTTTTTGAATTGGTAAACTTGGATAAAGGACAAAACAAAATAAAGCTTTTATGCACTACTGAACAAGTCTCTGCATTATGCTATCAACAGAAAAGAGGAAAAAGGAATGAAAAATTGAGTTGCAAGTTTAGTCCAATATTTTACGGGTTAACAAAGTTGGTACCCTTTCAACAACGTGACACTTTTGATTTTGAAGGCAAATGGCCTTATTTTATTTTTTTGATTCCCGGATGGAAACTATTTCGTCATTGGTCAAATTTAGTTTTGACCAGTCCAAATACACGACTGTAGGCATGCGTGAGGTAGCTGCACTGCTGTTTATGCCAATTACGTTTCAGCGAGAGCAACACTCTATTTCCTTCCTTTGTCCTCGTGTATGTTGATAATAGGAATGATTACCGCCTTTTTTTTTTCTAAAATTTGGTATTATTGTATATCGATCCTCACTGACTCAAAAAATTATGTCTAATACCAGTAACATATATTTTTATTTAACAAATAAATTTTCTCAATAACAAAAAATTAAATGAAAATTTTATATTTTGTCTTCTATTGACTTACTATTATTTTATTATAAATCAAATAAATTATTCTCATTATTTGTAACATCTTTACATTTATAATAGTAGGATAAGAGAAAATTTATTTGACTGCATAAGGTTAATAATATGTTAGTTAGAGACATAAATGAATTTTCATTCAATTTTGTGCGAATATCAATAAATTTAGTAATTTTTTATTGAACGGAGAGATCTAGTTATTAAAAAGAAACAAGTGTTGGTATATAAAATGTAATTTTGAAACAACGTAAATTTATGTGTAATTATATCAAATATCTTAAAACAAATAATGCAATTATCCCTCAATAATATAATGTAGGACAAAATTTCACTTTTATTTCCGCCGAACAAGAAGCGTCACAATTTTCGTTTCATAATTTATAAAGTGAAGAAATAAGTCTCATGATATTAAAAAATGGGGCACTTTTAATCTCGAACGTCAATGGCAAAAAGCCGTATACATTGGTCAAACTCAATCTTGTTGGGAACAAAAAATTATATATTTTTTTTCTTTTAATTTTACGTAACCTACTTTGTTAACTCTATAAAATTTGGATACTAAACTTGTAAAATCACGTATCTTATTAGATTAAAAATAAAATGTTGACTATTATTAATAAGTGACTATTGCTTATTATTTGAAAAATTACAATTTTAGTCTGGTTGGTATTTTTAGTCATGTACGATTTATTTTTTTACATTTTGGTCCTGTAAGTACACGATTTTCATGATTTTGGTCCTATTCCGACTAAAATGGCTAGAAAAAGTCATGTGCAAGGCACATGACCATATTTCAAAAAAAAAAATTCCGGCCTTTTTGCTTATGAGGTTGTCCAACTATGCACTATTTTTATTTTCACTAAATGACATGGCATTTAAATGCCAACTTGATCAAGTCAACTAGTTATTCCCTCCAAAATATGCCATGTAGAATTAAATCGGAACCCTCTCCTCTTTTATTTAACGCCAAAGTGCAAACAAAAGCCTTAAAATTGCGTTTGCCATAGTTCCAGCTGAGGAGAACTACTTGGTGAAGGTTTCTGTTGATAATGTCAAGTGTAGCAGCCTCTACCGATTGCTATTATGGGACGAGAGCCATGCTTTGAACACCATGAACAAGTGAAAATTCTGGAAGAAGATTCATGTAAAATAGTTCTTTACATCATTTCATGTAAAATTTATGTTTGATGTTTTGTTATCTTTTCTTTTGGGTATTTTTAGAGAGGAAGGGGTATGTTGGCATGCCTTCAACCAAAACCATCTTCCAATATTTTGTTCTCCTCAACACTTGCTTCATCTTTCTCCAACAAATCGCTGCCAAAAAAAAAAAAGAAACAATAAATGATTTTTTTTTGGGTATTTTGGTCGTAGGAGAATTGGAGAAAGAAAGCACACTTATATGACAAAAATCACGAAAATTGCATGACTATTTCCGGCCATTTTGGTCATAATAAGACCAAAATCACGAAAATTGCATACTTATATGACCAAAATGCGAAAAAAGAATCGTATAGAACTAAAAATGCCAATCCCTTATACTTACAGGATGAATATTGCAATTTTCCCTTTAGTATTAGTTTCGAGTGGGACAGCCCATACTGTTGGCCCTCTCTACTTCTCAGCCTATGAGTTATCGCCACGTCACGTAATGACAGAAGGCCAAAACTTCCTCATTGACGTGGCTTCCGCTTTGCTTTCATCGGAGGTCCACCTAGCCTGCTGCTCATTTTCCACCAATTCTTGACGTCGCGGCTCCCTTAACAATTTTGTGAAAGAAGTCTGAGCCAACGACTTCCAGAAGCACCTGTACAAAACTGGTTCAAATTAAAGCAAATCGAATCTAGTTCCCCATTTCCTCCACCTCATCCAAAAAAGTGAGACGACCCCCTTTCCCCCTGCTTCCATAAAGTACGCCGGGGAAAAGGCTCTGAATTATAGGTTGGAGAAGATGGCGGAGATCGAACCGCTGCTGCAACGCTTTGGGGACGAGCACAAACCTCCTGAAAGTGAGGAGCAAGCAAATAGTAGCAACACTATTGCTAAAAGAAAAGCTGCTCGCGTCGCTTCGCTCGATGTTTTTCGAGGCCTTTGTGTTTTTGTAATGTTTCTTACCTTTCTTAGCGTAAAATTTGCTCTCAACATTGATCCTTGAAATTGGAGAAGCTGCATTTATTGAGCTGTTGATTTGTTTAACTTTATAGGATTTTATCGAATTTCTTTTTAGTGTTAAGACTATCTTTATGGATTGAAACGGATATGTAGTCCTGGGGAGTTGACTAGCTACATATAGCTTTACATTAAATTTCGCGGCTTCTCTCTCTCTCTCTCTCTGTCTGTCTTTTTCTTTGCTTTCTGTTCAGAAGTTTTCCCGTTTTCTTTTGTATTTCACTGACTGACTTCTATGCTGGAAGTAAAGAAGAGGAGTTCCAGATGTTAAGAGTAATTTTTAGGGAATTATACTATATGACCTGGTTGCTGACGAAGATGTTATCTTGTGGAGTTGTGTTATGAGAAAATCCAATTTTATAGCAATTGATGCCAGCGTTTGATTTGCTTGTTGTATTCTTAAGTTTGTCTTGCTAAAAAGGTAAAAGAATAAGACAAGTAGGAACCAAAATTGTAAGCGATTGAAAAGGTTTTGTCTCCCAGGGTGAATGTGCATGGTTGAAGATTAATATGTTTGATGATATTGAATTTCTGGTAATTTTGAGCATGTGAATCAAGGATTAGGTTCATAAAGTTCATGTTGATATTTTACGAATGTAAACTTGTAGTAAGCATAGCTCAATTTCTACATAAGTTAATTTCAGTTAAGATTTGATGAAGTGAGGATAAGTTGATCTCAGATTTTTTTTGCTTTTGCTCATTTCACTTTATTGAATCAAGCACCAGCTGAACCTGATGGTATGAAAAATCCTAAGAGATGTCCGCCTGTTCAGCTATCCAGTTAAACTCAAGCTAGAATTTCTGCGTGAAGCCATGTTTGATTATCTTAAACTTTTTTTCCACCCCCACCATTTTCTAGGAGAATTCTTAACTTTTAGGTTCTTAACTCCCATTAAGATGTTTATTAGAAATTATAGTCTGCAAATGTCAGCATATTTTCTAAGCCAGGAAGATAATTTTTGACAGCACTTCTTGATCTTTATGGTCAGGCATATAATTGAGGTTATTCAAAAATTTCTGTTTTGACTTTAATACTTTTTCCTCTCAGCTGATGATGCTTGTAGATTACGCTGGCTCGATTTTCCCAATTATTGCTCATGCCCCTTGGAATGGTATTCACTTGGCAGACTTCGTCATGCCGTTTTTTCTTTTTGTTGCTGGGGTTTCTGTGGCTATTGTATACAAGGTAACTGAAAATGTTATAATGGAATTTATCTAGTTTTGACACTTAGACCTTTATTTAGCTAGACAGGTACCAGATTATGATAAGAATGGTATTCTATTTTTACCTTAAAAGGTATAACTTCTAAGTTATTCTGATTTCACCTCTAACTGCTCCTTTGTGGGTTTATATGTGCAGAAAATTTCAGACAGAGTCGAGGCTACATGGAAGGCTCTCTTTAGAGCATTGGAACTATTCATCCTTGGTGTTTTTCTTCAGGGTATACAATGCAACTCCCGCTTTCTTTCTATCTGTTGCTTATGTTGTGCATTTGTCGTTGAATGAAAATGGTACAACAAGAGTGTAGAGAAACTGCACATATTTGAAAAAAATGGATAAGATTGTCAGTACTCCACAAGGAAACAGTTGACAAGTTTAACATTTGTCCATCAAGGTTAATACTAATATATTTTAGGGTCAATTATGAAGAAGTAGCTAAAAATAAACTCTAAATGACAACAGAAACAGGAAGATATCAGCAGTCATGACACGTGAAACAGTTATGATGATGTTACAATATCTGAAGTTTCATATATACCATTGCATAATGGTCTTGTTCATAATTGCAGCTGTCAAAATTTTGGAAGCAGCATTCTTTTTTAAATGTATTTCCAGTGAATCTGCTTGATATAGTGATTGATAGTTTTACTTCATTTCAGGTGGATATTTCCATGGTGTTACTTCTTTGACATATGGAGTGGACATTGAAAGGATGAGATTGCTTGGCATCTTACAGGTTTCATCATGTGTTGGTAGTAGTTAGAGCTTACAATTTACATCTAATTACCAACATCTAGTCAGTTTTCTCTTGGAACAAGAATTTGAAGATAATTCATTATAGAAGAAAATCCATGTGTTTTAATAGTACTTACAAATTTTATTTTGTCTTTGATGTAGAGGATAGCAATTGGATACATCGTAGCAGCATTGTGTGAAATATGGCTTCCATGTCAAAGGTGGAGAGGGGTTGGTTTCCTCAGAAATTATAATTGGCAATGGTGAGTCAGGACTGGCATGATAAAAGGTTGTACAAATTTGGTAGCTAACACCGTGTTTCATTACAGGCTAACAGCTTCTACTATCTAGAAGGAACTCATAGTTTCACTGAAGAGAATGTAATTCAAGAAGAATACATCTGATACATCATTATGCATGAGTACAGAGAGTTTATCCTTGATCGGGTTTTGGTGTTACAAGCAACAACAAATTTCCCACATATGGAAAAAATTAAGATAAACATTTTTGGATCTCCTGAAAATGTTTCATGCAATTTGGACCAAGTTATGTAATCTCTTTTGGATGAAGATGAAACAATCGTAATGGAAGTAGTCCCAGGAATTTCTATTAGATTAGGTAGTTTAATGAACTTACATATTTTTTTATTCTTATTTATAGGTTTGGTTTCATGAAGACCACTCAAATTTTTTCTGTGTAGGTGTGTTGCATTACTGCTAGCTGTCATATATTTAGGGTTCTCATATGGGTTGTATGTTCCGGACTGGCAATACGTGGTACAAGCCGATTCCTCCATGCTGACAGTAAATAACAGCCGTGTTTATATGGTAGGACACTCTCTCTCGCACGTGCGGGCGTGATTATTTTTCTGGATATTGGTTTTTCTATTAAGCATATGAGTTTTATTAAGAATAACTCTTTATGCTTAAAAATTATATTCTGTGAGGTAGAAGAAATAATTTGAGAATTTGCTGGAACTTTATATTTCACTTGGCATTTTTTCCCAAGTTAAAGTGGTCAGTGAATTTCAGTAGTAGGTCTATCTCAGGAGGAGAGTAGGCTAAAGCAAAATTGGTTTCTCTAGAGAATACATCTCTCTTGATAGCAGAAGGGTCAATTTTGGCACCGAGAGTATTTTTTATATGTTACACAGATAAGGAGACCAATAAAGAAGAAAAGTCAAAGAACAAGATAAAGTGTCGCTGCTATAAGACCGCATTATGAGATTATAAATATAGTCAAAAGCAAGGATGCAAAAAGGCGTGGATAAAATTTTCTCATGATTGGGGAATTGATTTTGTCCAACTCCAGGTGAAGTGCTCAGTACGAGGTGATCTCAGTCCTGCTTGTAATGCTGCTGGAATGGTAGACCGCTATATTCTTGGAGTTGATCATCTATATGCAAAACCTGTTTACAGGAATCTGAAGGTATCTTCCTACTTCCTTTGCAAGGTTATGTGCTGTAAATATCAGGTTTAAGGATCCTATTCATTGATTATTAAACGCTCAACTAAAAATGTAGGAATGCAATTTATCCAGCCACGGCCAAGTCCCACAAACTTCGCCATCATGGTGTCATGCTCCTTTTGATCCTGAAGGTGTTCTGAGGTAAGCAGCATGATATTTCTGTTCCTCTGGTCGCCATTTTCACCTGAGCTTCCCCGAACTAATTGGCACTACTTTTTTATTACTTCTACTCATACAAAATCCATTTATTTAAGATTTTAATTTTTAATTTCTTATGTAGACCCTCTGTGTTGCAGTTCACTCACAGCTGCTGTGACCTGCATTATCGGACTCCAGTACGGCCACATTCTAACACAATTGCAGGTTTGGTACAGGATTTCTTATTTATTCTCTTCTGCAACTCAGAAATGATTTTGTGTAAGATACTGTTAATCTTTGGCAAGATTTGGAAATGAAGGAAATGGATGACATTTCCTCAATTCCCATCACATAAAAATCCACAGACTCCAATACATAGACTTGGCTCGGGATAGAAGCATGGTCTTCCGTGACACTAATTATTGTTATGTAACTAACTCCAATCAGTTGTTTTTCAGCAACACAAAGAGCGGCTGTGGAACTGGTCCATTTTCTCATTTTCCCTAATGGGCCTTGGTTTATTTCTTGTTTTTTTAGGTATGTATATTTTCTTGATTTACCAGGTTCTAGCTATGGTTATAACATCAAAAATATATAGAGAACAGAAGGGAGAATAGGGTACTTAAATGATTGCCATCCTCTTTGTCATGTAGGGTCTTTGCTGATATTTGATCTGAATAACTTGAAGGCCACTATCATTTGACATATGTGGCTTTCTTGTGATCACGTTAAACATTTGACAATCTTGATGTTTCTGCTCTAGGGCGCTGTCATTGTTTCTGTAACCCTGTTCTTGTTCTTTGCCTTCAGGGATACCACTTAACAAATCTTTGTATACAATCAGTTATTTGATGGTTACCTCAGCATCTGCTGGAATCACCTTTTGCATACTGTACACGCTAGTAAGTCCAAAATGTCTGATCACTATTATACATGTAAATGGTTTCAAGACATTTGTTGCCCTGATGTAATGATGTTGTGGAGAAAACAAGACAATGTTTTGACTTTGACCAATAGGCTATTGTTCTCTATAATCATGCAACAAGACTAGCCTTTGTTTTCCTGTACACGTGACTCACAAAGAATTGTGTGAACTTGAAAACTCATGTAATGACACCCTGCCATAATTACACTGAAAAGGACATCATTAAAGGTTGAAACTGTATAAACTACAAAAGAGTTATGCTGGGCGAAAAATTAATACCCAATGATGTAGTTGATTTGCTTGGCAAATGCCTCTACTGCAGGTTGATGCTTATGGTTGGAGATGCTTGACTTGTGTGTGGGAGTGGATGGGGAAGCATTCACTTAGTATCTTTATTCTCATAACTTCAAACATAATCGTGATAATCGCTCAAGGATTTTACTTGAGAGCTCCTGAGAACAACATTGTAAGTGTTATATATTGGTAATTTCTCATCACAATGTCAATATGTTATGACGTGTAACCCTTGCAACAATTGAAATAGGTTCACTGGGTTATAAACCGTTTTGTTCATAAATAAGCGTGATGTCTCCAATCCAGCCCTGTATGGAAGCTAGAGGTTGTTTCTTCAAGTAAGTTCCATGGGACAACAGTAAGGTGATTTCATCAGACAACAATGACAATTGAATTTCATACAGCATAGTTGATCGTCTCTTTTGTCATTCATTTTGTATGTCACGAGTTGAATATTGAGTTTCAAGTTGTTCAAAATTATGAGCATTTTCTTTTGATTTCTCTTTTCAGGGAACTCGTATTATAACTTTTTCTCTCCGATCCGTTATCAGCTAACAGGATCGAGGTGCTTTGTTGTATGCTGGTGACCAAGGCCCTAATTTTATACTGATGGGAAAGCGCGAATTGGAACTGTTGTACTAATAGCTAGTGCAGGTGCTTTCTCGGTATTCAACCAGGCAATGCTGATACAATGTTGAACTTTAGTACAGGTGATTACTGATTACTGTAACTTTAAAATTGCAGTACTGATCTGAATCTCTCTTACAATATGTAAAATCCTTAGATGGGTAGACACTCAACTGGTGTACCTCGTACTGAGTAAAGATGGCGATCTCAAGAATAAGTGGTAGTTACTCAGTTCAAAACAATGTAACTAATCTGAATAAAAAAGTTGTGTGTGTGTGTGTGTGTGTGTGTCTCAAGTAATTAGTATTTCACCGCAGCTGATGAAGAAATGAAAATGGTCCAAAATGGGTGTTTGGCGGAATAGATGGGTTGGAGTGCGGTGATGATTGTTTCTGGGCCCATTAGCTGTTGCGTGTTCGGGCATTTAACAATCATTAGCCCAATATATCTTTAAATCTTGAACCCTAATTCAACATTTGTAAAGCAGCTAATTTGAGTACCGAAATGGAAGTTGAGCCTCTTAAGGATGGTGATCAAGAATTAAAATCGAAGTGGGGGCTCTTAATGATGATGATGATTAAGAAATTAAAAATAGTAGCATAATTAGCTCCAACCCCTCATACTAAGCACAAATAGCTTCCACTCTGTATTGCACCAGAAAGGTGGCAAAAAGATATTAGGATGTTTGTTTTTATCTTAACTAGAATGACGACATTTCTCCGACAGAAAGAATTCTGAGACTCTCATCATAACAGACCTCCACAGTCAATCTCTAATAATTGGGCTTCAGAAATATATATATATTTTAATCTGTACACTGGTGTCCTTTGAGTTTTAAGGGGATAAAAGTTGCTGAAATACATATGAATGTAATTTAGATCTTCTATTATAATTTTGTATTTCATCTAATATATAAATAAACAAACATCAAGTATATAAATATTTTTATAGTATACAAGTAAAATAAATATGATACACATTACATATATATAAATTAGTGTGTGGCAGCCAGCTAGCCATGTTTCTCCTTTTCCATGATGCGAAACAAAATGTAGATACAAAGTGTTGGTATTGTATGAATTAGGCAAGGAACTGAAATCGCATTCCCCGGCCTTACCTTTGTGGAACCAACACACCAGAAAGCCATGCCCTATTCTTGTGAAAAGGCATTTCAGTGACAAGTCAAATATATATATATATAGATAACTGGAATATTCTTCTCATAATTATTAGGAAACATTTATTATATATATCCGAAAAGAATTACCCCTTATCCTCAATTATTATGTACCCGTCACAGCTACCCCTTAAACGCAATCATCAAAATTCAAAATCTTATTTTAACTTAAAAATATTAATCAGTCACTTGGTTAAATTTAAAAGTGGATGCAGCATAGCATGCCTGCCCAGCAATTATGTTATGGAATCTTGCATGTCCAGATCATGTGGTGAGAATTGACATAGAATAGAATGCCTTCATTGAGATATATATGAAATGACAACCAAACTGTATCAATGGGTTAATGGAACTTCAGTCGCTAGCATTAATGTTTGTTGTTAATTAATAATTCTACCATGTCAGCAACATGTAAATTTTGCTGGATTTTGATATTTCCAAATCCTCTTTTCACATTAACTATCCCCTATTGCATAATTAATTTAATTTATGCTTCTTATTATTAAAAATTATATTTGTATACGTCGCACAAATTTGATGTCACGAGTCAAAAGATTTACGGAGCAAGAATCAATATTTTGTCAATCAAAGGAAGTTGAGTCAAATTTCATTATTTGGATAGTAGCTAGGACTTAAAACTACATCCACAATGCTTAACGACACGAATTATATTCGATAAAAATATAATGTCCAACAAATTAATACACCAATCAATCAACGACGAATTAAGATCCTTCCTTACTCTAATTTTTGATTCAAACGTAATAAAAATAAAAAAAAGGAAAAGGGTAATTGAGAGGAGAATTGAATTGAATGGGCGTAAATGGTGAATGAAAAAGAAGTGAAAATTGTTCAAGACGTTGAGGGGTCGCTTTCAAGCAAGAAAAAGATGTGGATGTGGGGTGGGGGCATTTAACGTGCGCCTGAGTGGTATTAATAGGGATAGAAGATAGGTAGCAAACGGCAACAAATATGACCGTTAGCGCTCATTGAAAATCCAAAAAGAAAAAAGAGGCATTCGTCTCTTCTCTTAACGCTTCCTCCACTCTCTTTCTTTAGAGTTTACTCCTCCCCAGGAAAAAATGAACCCTATAATAACAATGATGACGAGATTAAGATATAAAAGAGAACAACAGGTGGGTCCTACTCAAATTTCTTTCTTCATCAATGACAGCTGTTTCTCACATGATGATGCTTTTCATTATTCCAGAAAAAAATGAAATAATTGTGGAAATTAATAATAATAATGGGGCAGAAGAGGATTAGGAAAGAGGGTGGGTGTGCAGTTACCAGTCTAGTTAATCTTACACAGAGAGACACATACATGGTTCAGAGAATGTTTATGTAATTAATGTTTGTGATGAGAATGTGGATCATCACTAATCAATCACTATTATCAATTATGCTTTTATAATAAGCAAAATTCGGTGTTTCATTTCCATCCCTCACATTAAAATTATTATTAAGGAGAAAGAAAGCTAACCACTCCAAGTTTCTCAAAAGAGGGAAAATGAGAGAGAGTCGTTGGGACTGGGAGCGTGCTGTACAGCACACAACACAAACAGATAGATGATTACCCCTCACATGGTCTCGCTGTCTCTTTAGCCCCACCTCTCTAGCCCTCTATCACTTGTTTGGGCGTTTAATTTTTGAATTCTCCAATTCCAATAATTAGCTTCAACACCATCAAATTTATATTTTTAAATATTATAAAAGAGTAAGTAGAGTAGTATGTATTTATTATCTTTTAATTAATTACTATGCAACCAACCAACATTTCAAATTATGACTTCATTTCAAATTCTCTCCACCTCCCAATTATATATAAAAAATAATAATATACAATACTTTGTATTCCAGAAATACCCTTACCTTATCCAGAAATCCTCCACTCTCTCTCTCTCACCCTTAAAAACCCCACTCCCCAACCTTCTCAACACCCACCCCATTCACATTCACCTCAGAAACAAATTTCAATTTTCTGTCATACACAGACCAACCAAGCCATGACCAAGGAAGTGACCGAAGAGGGTGTGCAGCACCGTAAGGACTACGTGGACCCGCCGCCGGCGCCCCTGTTTGACGCCGGTGAGCTGAAGCTTTGGTCCTTCTACAGAGCCCTTATCGCTGAGTTCATCGCCACCCTCCTCTTCCTATACGTCACCGTCGCCACCGTTATCGGCCACAAGAAGCTCAACGCCGCCGACCAATGCGACGGCGTTGGCCTCCTCGGCATTGCATGGGCATTCGGCGGCATGATTTTTATCCTCGTTTACTGCACCGCCGGCATCTCAGGTACCTATAAACACAAAGATTTAGCTAAATTTTCACTGAATTTCACTTATCCTTCTTCTTCATTTAAATTTTTTCTACTGTTTTTGCCTTACAGGTGGACACATCAACCCGGCGGTGACATTCGGGTTGTTTTTGGCGAGGAAGGTTTCGCTGATTAGGGCTGTAGCATACATGGTAGCACAGTCTCTGGGTGCTATCTGTGGCGTTGGGTTGGTGAAAGCCTTCATGAAGAGCTACTACAATTCACTCGGCGGAGGCGCTAATTCTGTAGCCCCAGGGTACAACAAGGGCACTGCGCTGGGTGCTGAGATCATTGGTACCTTTGTGCTTGTTTACACTGTATTCTCCGCCACAGACCCCAAGAGAAGCGCACGGGACTCTCACGTCCCTGTAAGTACAAATTTAAGCTTAGATTTTCACTCATGCATGCACTTAAATCATCTTTAATGTAATGTATTTGAAGTTAATTTTGAGGGTTTGTGTTGTGTAGGTGTTGGCTCCACTTCCCATTGGATTTGCAGTTTTCATGGTTCATCTGGCGACCATCCCAATCACCGGAACCGGCATCAACCCTGCTAGGAGCTTTGGAGCTGCTGTCATCTACAACAACGAAAATGTTTGGGATGACCATGTAAGTGAACTTTTGTCCTTGAGAGAGCATGCAGTTGGATTCTAGCTAGTTCGCATAGTGTACTAGATAAACGAGGATCTGAGTTTCAACTTGTCTGTTTTGCAGTGGATTTTCTGGGTCGGACCATTCGTGGGAGCATTGGCAGCGGCGGTGTACCATCAGTATATCTTGAGGGCTGCAGCCATTAAGGCTTTGGGATCATTCAGGAGCAACCCCACCAACTAAGACGTCTCATCAACTCAACTCCTGCAGCAGCAAGGACTCAGAAATTGAATTCATCTGTCATTATTATTGTTAATCTTTGTAATTTGACTTAATTATTTTGTGTGTAATGAGATCAGGAGAATGTCAATTATGAACCCTTTCTTTCTTTAATTTACTGGGTTGTTTTTTTTTTTTCATATAGCTCTTTTGTTCAATGTTTTTGTAATTGTTGTTAGCTTTTTTGGCTGTGTATTTATTTTGGCGGAAGGAGTGGTGTGGTGGTGTTTCCTTTAATTTATATGGATTGGGGGGAAAATCATCCGCCTCTCTCTCAAACAATTTCACTCTTGGCTTATTTCTAGTGCCTTCTTTTGTCTATTCATCTATTAAGATGCCCTCCCAAAAGATTTGGTGTGAGATTAACGTATAGATCCTCTCTTACACATTATACATTTGGTTAATGATTTCATCTAATAAATAAATAAATTCGTTGGTCCCAAAAGATTTGGTGTGAGATTAACGTATAGATCCTCTCTTACACATTATACATTTGGTTAATGATTTCATCTAATAAATAAATAAATTCGTTGGTAAGTTTATGAATATGCTATTATAAAAAAAAATTAAATTAAATCATATTTATTTTACTTAATTTATTATAAATTTATGACAGGGTCCGACAAAAATTAGGTAGGTGTCATGTTATCCTATGGTCGCGTTACCCTCGCGACTTCAAGAAGCTACTTTCGAAAATAGTTGGAATTGAACCAAAAACTCCCAATATAATGGTGATGACGTAGTGTAGTCAGTAGTGTGCATCTTTAAAAATCTAAGCCACTCTTCTGCTATCATCATCATCATATTGTTGATAAAACACGATTTCGGATAAGGCTTGTGTATAAATTTCAGAGAAGGAAACAGGAGGGTTGGTGTCTCTGCAATTACAACCCCGGATAGAGCCGTAAGTTGAACATTAGAGTAGAGTTTTGATCGTAAAAGGTCGTAGGTAGTAATACCGTAATTATGGATAATCAGGAAACTGGGCAGTCAAATCAATAATTGGGGTTACAATTACATACACAGACAGACATGATGACAAAATCTTTTCATGGTTGAAAGTTGAAACACAGACCCTAGTAGTCTTTTCCACTTTATCTTGGTCCTCGCAAAATCCACTAACAGAGAGACACCCGTCGCTTAAATAGAAAAAGAATCCCCTACTCTACACTAGGTGCGCATATATGATTATGGTTATAAATAGAAAAAAAAAGTGTAGGCGAATGGTAGTAGGCATCCAACTTTGTATTTCCCCGAGCTAGTAGAATCTGGAAAGGTCTGAAATTTTTAGGTGAAGAGTGACACATGCTTATCCATCTTTTCGACTTCAAAACTGGCAATGCGATTTACCGTGAAGAAAGGAAAAGCAAGAAATAGAGGGGCGGAAAAGTAATTACGTACTGCCAAGAAAGGGAGGAGGGGTGCGATTCTGATGAGGTTGCCACTCTGGAATTGCTTGTTAATTGTTTGTCATGTGACGTGGGTGGTGCGGCTGGTTGTGCTCACATGAAAGGACATTTGCTCACGAGGGTTGTGGTTTCTAGTGAAGTGGGTGGGGTACCTCCAACTCCAATTCTTTCATCTCCAGCCAAGATGAAGAGTTACAATAATTCCAAACATAAATATGGTTGCATCTTGTAATAGGCTACCTTCATTCTTTTTTCCGGGACTAAGCCTTTCTTCTATTTGTATGTTTATTCTTTTGTTTGGGAAGACTAATTTTTTAAATTTCTTTGCATCTTTTATTTTGTTTCACATGCACACATCATACGTGTAAAAGTTTTCCTTAAATAAGATTGACAACATCATGTTTGTACATGTGACACACACACATATATATAAAATGAAATAGAAGATATAAAATGAATTGAAATAGAAAATTCAATTCAAAGTTGAAGGTGACCACTTGCGTAATTCTGTTGTATTTGTTCCGTACACATTGAATTTGTCATTGGCAAGGATCGGGCCGGATGCATTAATATCACAAGGATGAAGTTTAGAGTGATCAGATATCAGAACGAATTGGTGACTAGTCCAACCTCACCAAACACAATTTCCATTCCCTCCCCATTCCTTAAACCCCCTGATTTACAACTAGGTGACGTATCTAGTACTAAAAAATTATCTTCATCCAAGAATTTTCTTGTCCCAGAGCAGTGTATTGCCAATGCAACCAGATGCTTCTATCAGGGACCAATCTGTTATTCTGAGGACACACTGGACAAACAGAAATGGCATATGTAAACAATAACTTTACACTTGTGCGTCAAAATTTCTAAATCATATTTTACATCTTCCTCCTAGTCCAGTAAACACCAATGGAAGAAACAGGGACAACGCAAAGCAAATGTAAAAGGATAAGTTGCCTTCTAGGATACAAGTGCAGTTCGGAGGTGCAGCAATTCAGTACTACCTTAGTCTGGCAAAGCAGTTCCTCTCTCAAGGTTGTTCTTGATCTCCAGAGTGTATTTCCCAAAGGCCCGCTCAATCTTTTTGTTGAAATGCTCATTCCGGTCATTGATTGAATCGATATCCTTTTCTTCGCGGTACTTTCTCCTCCTACTGAAGGACCTTGACTTCTCCTCTCTGTCCTTGAGCTCTTTCACCATTTTGTCAATCTTCTCCTCTGAGATATTTGGCGCCTGTTCAATTACAATAACATGAGAATATTTCCAATTAAAAGCCGCAAAGTGAAATAGGATTCGCCTCACTATGTGCTACTACTAACTTTTCCATATTGAAGACTTGAAGCCTCTCGATAGAATTCTGGATCCGCTTCTTTCATTCGGTTGTACTCGTCATGGTCTACTTCAACATTCTTCGTCCTTTTCTTGTATGCATTATACAAAGTTTTTTGATTGAAAACTGCAAAAAGATGAGGTTAACTGTCTGTAGAATTGATGCATTGAAGGTAACAGAATAAACTTGCAAAACAGAAATTAGCTTAAAATTCTCAGTGACCAGAGACAAAACAAATATTTACATAATTCCTAAGGCTATATTTTCATCCATGACATCCAAAAAAAGAAAATAAATAAATAAATAGGAGAAACAAGAGGGTAATGGTACGTATGAAGCACAACATAACTACAAGAGGCTGACTGAGAGATAAATAATAACATTTGGTTGACATTGATCTTCATAGGATTAACACACTTTGTTAGAGAAGCAAACAAGTAACAAATGGACATTTATTCATTGAATCAAACTCACAATTACTACAAAAGTGAATAAAAAATAAGGTTCTCGATATAAAATTCAGGACCACAGTAAAAGCTTCCAACATATGGGAAACATGGTTTTCCCAAACTAAGCTGTACTATTGTTGATGGCTGTTCATGTGTATAAAGCATGGGCATCTGTTCAAATTTTAAATGATATTTGTGCACCCAGCAGAAGGTGAGGCTTGCAAGTACTTCATACAATTGCAAAAATGACAACGCAAAACCACCAAATAGTTAAAGAATACTTTAATGTATTAATTCATTCACATATAACATTGTTTCATAAATATATGATTTTAGAATTTAAGCATGACCATGAAAGACAGCTAACATAAGCATGAAATGACCAACAGAAATAAGATATTAAAAACAACAGAAGATTGCCACCTACCATCCCAACCAGCAGGAGCAGGCTCCTTCTCCCATTTCTTATACTTCGACTCTGCCATCTCCTGTGTATCAAGCATATATGCTTTGCTCATATCTAAGCCATTGGCCTCAAGAAGTTTTCCAATTTTCTTCTTCCTCTCCTCAAGCCATTTTTGCTTGGAAATTCCTCTAGATTCGACTGGAGCTTCCATTTTTTTCTTCTCTGCAACCATGGCAGTCTGATTGGCTTTTCTTGCCGCATTCTGCATGAATAAGGAAAATTGATACATTATAAAGAGCAACAAATCTGTTCATGTCCCCGTGCATGAAGAAGAAAACTGTTTATCTGCATTGTGTTTTAAACGCTGATCCACCTTACCATCTTCATCCTCAACTCAAACAATTTCTTCTGCCTCCCTGTAAGATTAGCAAGAGTCTGTGCCCCACCATCATCACCATCCACGCCAGCCTCCTCATCAGAATGCTCTTTAGAGCCATCACTTCCATCATTCTCGTCTTCTTGCTGATTGGGAGCGGTAACTATATTTGGCTGTACATTACTCTCATTGCCTTGCAATCCTATCACATTAAATGGAAAACGACTACTCACCTTCCCATATACAAACTGACCAACACAAAAACCTTATCTTAATTATGCACATATCATATATAAATGAATATCAGCACCAAGCATGGGGATCTAAACCCGAAAACTGAAAAAGAAAAAAAGTTCCCCAGCAACAACTTCAAAAAACACTAGAAACACAGGCATAAAAAAGAATACAAACCTGTATCGCTCTTATTTGTTTTCTTCTTTGCTTCAGCAATAATCTTGAAGCAGTAGTCACTACATTCATGATACGGATTCGATGCGTTTCTGCAATCTGGATGCACTCTCCCTTCTTCAGCCATACGTTTTTTTTCCCTGATCTCCGTTAAAACTTGAAGTAGAATAGTTCCTGCAACATAGAGAAGTATATAAAATTAAGTAATGAAGGATACAAATTATGCAAACCTAAGCCTAACTTAGGTAGAAGACGAATAAAACAGAAACAACGAACGAAAAGAAAAAGCGCCTGCGTAGAACAATTACAACTCGATTAGACTTCAGAAAAAGTAATAACTCTGCAGCGGGCGATCGAAATTGAGAGCGCGAGGCTTTAGGGCTTCCACAAATTCGAGCAGATTTTAAGAAATAATTGGGGATTTCTCCCGGAGCAACGAATTGTAGACAGCTTTTAAAGTTGAGGGAGGAAATCTTGGGCCGTAAAAGAGGTATGGGCCAACTATGATAGAACCTAAAGGCCCATCTGATTGGCCCATCGAGTCCCATCATATGGGTCTCAAAGACTACTATATAACAATCTACTTGGGCCACTACTAACTCGTATTAGATTATGGGAGATTCTAATTTAGATTGAGTTTGACCGAGCGTGAATTAATTATATTATAAATGTAATATACATTGCGATGTGATTGTTAATGATTAATTACATAATACATTTATCAATCTTGCTCTGTAATAGTTTAGTTTGTCCAAATTCGAATTGGATAAAAAAAAAAAAATCGTTTTGCTTCCCTAATTTAAAAGAATAGAAGAAAAAAGACAGAGAAATTTGAGTTGCATTTGTCTTTCATCTTTTCACCTACTAACATTAGTATACAGAGAATAAAGGAGACACATCTTTCAGCTTACTTCTGATTTCTTCTTGGATCGAAATGTCAAGAACAAGTAACAAAATATTTTTCTCCCAGTCCCAGATATGGAATGATGATTCATGCAATGACAACATTAAGGATTTGGCATCAGTTAAGCATCACTATCAACTCAAATTTCTCAACATCTTTCACAATTTCTACTCTTCTTTTGTTTTTTTCTTCTATCTGATGCCCCCATCGATTCTTGTTGAGCCATGAGAGGTAGAGAATCAGGCCCATTTCAAAACAAGAAAGGTAGAACATATATACCATTACTTGCTACTGTTTTTGTCTGAAACAACGGACTCTTAATTGGTCTCTTAACTGACGTACACAACTGCTCTTTTTTCTTGTTTGTACTTGAAAACTTCAATTATCATACACTACCAGTTTCTGTATTTTTCAGGAAACATGCTTGCCAAAAGTTTCTCCAGAGGCTTAGGCCCCCTAGTGGGAGATAAGTGCTGGGATAAGATTGTGCTTTGGAAGTTGTATGATGATCATAGGTAATGTACAGCCTCTACCAATCCACTTCGTTTCACAACGAGAAAGTTAACTAAGACTTTGTTTCCTGGATCGGTTTGTAGGTCTCTTGGGTTGATCAATAGCATTTGTGCTGGAACTACATATTGAAAAGCACGGAGAACGAATGCTTTTTCCTGCTTCTTTTGCTGTTTCTTGCACCACTTTTGAGTCAGAGCATACTCCTTCTATAAAACTGGATTCGGCATAAGCCCTTCTGCCTCAACATCCATGAAAATAGTAAGAGTCAGCATTTTAATGCAGGTGATCATGATTGTATTTCTATTTTCTCAGAATTCATGCAGAGGTTTTATTGTCGAACCACTCCAGATGGTTACACTTCTCATGCAACTCACATTCAAATGCATCAGAAGTAAGCCTCAAATCCTTCTGAATCCTCCGTGGAGTAAACGTTTGTGTATTAATCCACCCTCTTAGAGTCAAGATGAAGTGTTGATGTCTCGATTGATTTCGTAGGAATTACTTGGTACCAGGGTTTTGGTCGCACTGCCTCTTGTATTAGTCCAATTATTTGCAACTAAAAGAGTATGTAATGCATAAAATCTATGTATTGCTTGGAAAACAGAAAACACTAGTACTAGACATTAGTTGGGTTACAAAATTTCCTGGTTCCTGATGATGATCAAGTCATAAACTTTATCAAAACCCAGTGGGGAAGTTTTGTAAAAAAGAATGCAAGTTTAGGTAATTCAGGTTATACAGACTCAAGTTTCAGTTTCTCGTCACGTGGGATCCAAGAAATTCCATCACTCTTTTCTATCTGATGCAAATCTTCAGAAGGATCTCAGCAGCTTCCAGCAAATTTACAAGAGACCCTTTGTCTGCGACTTTGTGACACATCCATGAACCATCCAACAATCAGCCCCTTGAAATTCTCGTATGCAAGTTTTCTGGGCTAGTCTATGGCTCGACACCAAAAACTCATTCTCAATGCTGAGCTTAAATATGGTCAGTAGTGCAGAGACATATTCTTGCGGGAACTAAGAAAATTTTCCTTGCTATGATGCGCACAGCATTTGAGAAGAGTGCCATCAGTTTTCAAATACATCACTCAGCACAAGGAAAGGGAACGAACATCCATCATTTGGAAATATTCTTACACGCACTTAGTGTTTCCGACTGATGTAACATGAAGATACATGAGCATTCGGTTGATGGAGAAATTTTCTGTTTTTTGTATAATATGTTGAACAAAACAAAAGCTGCAATGAATGAAATATCTGAATAATACAACAAAATTTCATCCATCTACCCTCAAGAAAAAGGAAGAGATGAATGGTGAAGGAAAATATCAACTGCCCAACTTAAAAGGCAGGGGAAAAAATGCCAAATAAACAAATGAAAAAAAAAATATAAAAAAAAAAAGAAAAAGAAAGAAAGAGAGCAGAAGTCCTGCCCGAACCTGAGTTCAGAATTCTCAACCACCAGCCGTTTTCCTTTCGTCAGTTCATAAAATTTACAGTTGACTAAGTAAAATCTATGTAATGTTAATCCGGACTTCTGAAGGTAAAGTATCCAGCATGAGAATGTACCGTCCAATGTCCCAATTAGAGCACAAATTCCCTGGAATACAGCATTCATGATCCAATCCAAGGCTCAACTTCTTCGAAGCTTCGAGTGTCTTTATATCGGGAGTACGCAAAATTTCTACCAACTCAATGACATAAAAATGTGTGTTCCTCAGATAGTTTATGATGCACTTACGGTCCTTAAGATCACTGCTATGACTGTATCAGATGCGTAAATTCCTGGCAATCAGCACGAACTTCATTTAGAGCAGAGAAAAGTCGTGGTACAACTTTAGCAAGCATAAGTTTGAAACCAACTGAGTTTGAGTTGGCATTATTATCAGTGCTAATAGAGGCATCCTTTGTGAGCGAGCCAATCAGGTGTCCTTTCATATAAGCATCACAAGCCTTGAGAATAAAATAACCACGCCTCCGGAAGTGCTCGTTGACAAGTTCTTTAAAGTCCTGAAACCAATTGGGTCATTACAATACAAGGAAATTAGTCCATGCATAATATAAGTTGCAGCATTTCACTCCAAGAAAACTGCATTTAAGATATCTTCCAAGTGACAGGACTATAAACATTTTATGCTAGAGAAATATGAGAAAAATATGGAAAATAATTGAAGCAATAAATGTCATATGCTGAAATATGAAACCGTGTTAGTCTCCTATTACAGTTTTAATAAACTTTCACAAGACACTTCTTTTGATGCCAAAGTAACTATTCTCAACATACTGAAGTGGTTAGCATTCAGCCAACCAGGTATGGTAAGAGAAAAATATGAATGTCTCAAGCCTATTGTCACACCGTAACAAATGCCCAGTAACCCCCAACGCAAAAGAAAAGAAAAGATTCGAAACAACAGGCATTCAACAAAAACTAAGATGATAAATGAACAAAGATAACTCAAATTTGGAACAAGTATCACTTAAGTGTTGACCACATAGGAAGAATAGCAAATTTTTTACTTAATCACCTTTGGAGGTTTTCGCATCAGATACATCATCGTCTTACAGTTCAATAAAAATGTATTCTCATTGTAGGACAATGAATTTTTCTCCCCTTCCGCCGTCCCAACTTGTTTATCATACCCAGCTTCATTAAAATACGGCTTGGAATTTAGTACAAGCCCCTGAAGTGAAACGAGTACTTGAAGAATGCTTGAGCTTGAAGGATCCCACACCTCGTTTCCTCTACCTGTCCATGTATTCAAAAGACTGAGACATACTTTTCCTTCCTCATATAAATTTGGATTTATTCGCCACCCTCCAGAATGATAGTATACTGACTGCAAATAAGAGATGTTTTCTTTCAATATTTCATTGCATCACAATGAAAGATAATTCTAAGAATTTTTGTGCATATGAGACACAAAAGATTAAAGATACAAATGAAACTAGCTCTCAAGCTTTTGAAGAACAATAGCCCAAACAACCCCACAGAGAGAGAGAAGAAAGAAAAAGAAACCGAGATTTCTTACAGGTGGAACATCCGGATATTCAGGCGGAAGGAGAAAATCAAAGAAGAAAAGGCCATCCTGGTAAGGTGTCCCATAAGCTCCAACTATGACAGCCCTCAAAAGATCCATTCTATCTTCATAGACACGTACGTATATCCCCTCTGTTCAAGAGTCTTTTATCTTATTATCACATCTTTTGATAGTATGATCACAAGAATTAAAATATCAGAGAATTAGGGTCCTAGCAAGAGTATACCAGGCAGGTTATTTTGAAGAATGTCCCAATCTCGTTGAACTTTCTTGAGCCACTTCCTGGGAGCATTATTCTGTAATTTGGTAAAGTACTCAGTTACTCATGCATGCCCCATAAAACAACGGAACATGATTTATTAGTGACTAATGGACAAACATAAGAGATATCAAAGAGGAGCATAGAAATAACTCAGATGCATAACTGTTTTTCCTGATACCAGAGGAGTCCTAGAAACTAATGAAAAGAACTGACCTGCCCGAGTGCGCTAAGAAAGTAATGGTCAGTAGGATCTCGGACAATATCAAAGCCTTTAAATGTTGAAATAAACTCATCACAAGGAGGAGCACCATCTGATTCTGGTGGTCTTAAGTTACACACAGTTTCAACACCTTCTAACAAATCAACAGCCTCAGTAACATCATGTTCCTCTCCTTCAGAATTAGTTGGCAGCTCCGAAAGTTGATACTCAACATCATTAGGTTTCTGGGAGCTGGATTCACCGAGAGAATCTTTACTAAAAACCAATTCATTGGATTGATGAACATCTTCACTTTTAGTATCTAAATCCAATGAATCAGACTGCTTTTTTCTATTTGAAAATATACCAAAGGCCAGTCTGGTCATAAAACCAAGAGCAGCAAGGGGTATTGAAAGAGCTCCATTGTTTCCAGAATTTTCTGCCGCAATGTCACTATCTTCAATCTCATCCATAATGTGACTAGCATCAATTGTCCCGTGGTCCTAGATTCAAATATGCATATCCACTGTATCAAAGAAATAGAGAGCAACTCTATAGAGATATAAAATAATAAAGTGCTAAAAAACAATATGCTTCAAGATTAAGCATGTGTTTAATGGTCTTTGAGATATATGATATGACAGTTTTGATACTAAAAAACCGATACTACACAAAATATAGAGAAGTTAGTACTGAGTATGATAAGCAAGTTTCACTATGAAAGAAATTCTGGTTACATGGATTCTCATTAGTACTCTATTATGAACCATCATGCCGCAATTTCTACTACATATGGATGAACTTTAGTTTTAAGAAATAAACAATATAGCATTTGCCTAATACAAATTCAGGACAAGAGATTCTGAATAAGTGCTACATTTTCAGCCTTTTCCACATCATTTACATTCGCAATGAGGTCCTACCAGACACATTTTTCTTAAGTTATTTTGATAAGCTTTTCTCCTAAGTTTCTAGGGATAATATGCATCAAAACCAAGCTATTCAAGCAGCACAAAAGCAGCTTCACTGAAGCTCTATCAAGGTTTGTCATATACTAAACAGAAAGGGTACAATAATGTTTCTCGTCATGAAAATGTGAGGATAACTTTAATAAATCTATTCCTTCTTGTTGATGGTAATCCAGTAACTAAGATCTTTTCACATACACCACAAAGCATCCAGCAGAACCTCTAAACAAAAGTTTGAGTAGACATGATGAAGTAAAAGACGAAAGACAAACTAAATTGACCCATCTCATCAATTACACTGCTCTAACCGTTTACCTCCTGTACATTATTAACAGTCTCTATGGTGTCATCCTCAACAGTTTCCCAGCTAGCCGCATCATCACTAGGATAACTTCCAGCTGCAATGGATTCTTCATCATCACGACCAACAACATATATTGCTTGAGGACCAACCTGGTTTAACAACAGAGATTTTTAACTGAAATGTAATTACAGAAAGGAAAAGCAACAATTATTGGAAATTCTTATACAGAAGTGAAGTTATTACAAAGAGTAAAAAAAACAGAATAACCTAGTTTCATAGTCAGTTCTCACTTGCAAAATCGTTACTTGGGGTGGAAGGATGCAAATAGATAAATGTTTGGAACCTAAAAATCAGACATATCATGAAGCTCCAAATCTGTGCTACTGGACAATTGTATCTAAACCTATATTGATAATAATAATTCGATGAAGAGAAGAACTCACATGTACATACTCTCCAGCTTTCAAATAAAATGAGAAGGAATATATAATAAAATGATGGGGAAAGCAGAGTTATGGTAAAAAGATCACTGCCCTAATTCAAATGTAAAAAAGAAATAATAATTCACGACGCCTGCAGAAGAATTACCGTGGATACTATCCCATCAGCCCATGTGACTTCTATGTCACCATCTTTCAGTCCAGTGATATTTCCAACCCAAGAAAGATCTGAAAATTCGATAGACATGTCACGTGCAGATGTATTTTCTATGCTCTTACTTTGATGATGCTTTCCTATGTCAGGTTTGGACTCATCTGGACTCATAAGTGGTGTATCTTCAATTGAGTGCACAAAAGAATTCATTTTGGTTGGTAATGAAACAGGGGACAGCCGAACAACTACATCTCCATAACAATAATCATAGTCCGGATGCCCCTCTAGCTCATATGCACTAACCACTTCCTCTTTATCAAATTCTCTAGGGTCCTCTGCCCTTGCAACAGGCTTCAACCACCGGACACATGCTGTCCGATCTTTTGCATTAACACTTTTTACAACACCAACACGTCTGATCTCTACGCCATCATTACTGTCATCAGCAGCCTTCTCCACTACATACTGTTCAGCGACAAACTCATGATCCCCAGGACTATCAATGGGAATCAAAGATGTCGAATCTAGATCTCGTCCTATCGTTCCGTCCTGCCATGCAACATCAACTTTTGTCTTTGTATTGATAATTAAAAGGGCTCTTTCAAAGTTTTCTACTTTCTTTCGGGCTTTCTTGTCCTTTCTGACTACAACTTTACGGATCTTCTTACGGTGTAGAGGCCAGCTCTCATGTGCGGTTCCCTTTGAATCTGACACTGAACTGCCGCCTAAACTAGCTGCAGGATCGTTCTTAATAGAAGAAGCCTCTGAATCATTTCCGGTCAATCTGTTATACCCAGTTGATTCCTCAGTAGTAGTCACTTCAGCATCAGACTCATCACCTGTTTCAGTAGATTCAGGTTCGTCCTTAACACAATCATGAGATTCTGATTTGGGTACTCCCTTGTCTAAGGGCATGGGTGTCGACCCCAATGATGGCAGGAGGCACCAATCACCTAATTGCCAATTTGTATGAGTGAAACAAGACAACAATTTTAAATTTTTAGGAGTCTGCTCTTCTGCTGGAGTAGTAGCTGAGTCAGGTCCATACCCAGCAGAAGCAATCCAGTAAATGAACAATGATCCTACTGTGACTTTGATCACTGTACCTTCGAGTCGGTTAGCTTTCCACAATCCAGATAACCACCTGGAATTCTTGAAAACTGATGAAGAGCTTGCCTTCACACGTTGGCCTGGATAATATGGAAAATGTCCATCTTCAAGGATGTTCTTTCCAACTGGTTTGAGACGCAATGGATCAGCTTTCATGACTTTGCAGACAGAACCATCATCAAACAGAACAGTAACATTATCGAAAACATCTTCAATTCTACCTAACCATGGCCCAAGCACAACATGATCGCCGACAGTGAAATCTCTAATGCGCTTCAAGTCTCTAGATGGTTTATCCTTCACAATAGACCCATCATGTGTTAATAGATCGACTGTAATATTGACATCAACCACAATACCAATTTGACCCGTTGGATCAGAGGCAGCAGTAACATAATCCCCATGTAAATATCCTCTATCAACAACTGTTACATCATCAATACTTTCTGTAGTTTCTGACTCATCCATCCAAAGCACTCTAACTTGGTCAGCGGTAAGTGAAGTGTGCTTGGAGCCATTGCCATCAGTATTTTCAGCAGCATTCCTATCAGAATCGCCTTTGTTTTCCACATCACCTTCGTCATTGCAACCAGTCTCATTATCTTTTTCACCCTCATCCTCATCTTCATCATCGGTTATGCTGCTTTCAGAATCTGAATCACCGGCAACTTCAGACACAATCCCAGTCTTATTGTTAGTTTTGCTTCTCACAACATCTTGTCTGTAAATATATGACACATTCTGTAAGTTCCTGAGAATCTCGCCGAGTTTATTTTCATCTCTCGATATTGGATCTATAGTTGGCCCATGTGATGATGAATCACCTTGTTTTGAGGTGGCATTCTCACTAGTAGTTGTAGGTTCATCAACATCAGAAGCATCAGCACCTTGCCCAGATTCCATCTGCTAAGCACATAGGAGACATTTAGAAAATCATGAGAGAGATGGCTATTACCGCATTTAACAAATTTTGATTATCCTATAGTTAATGAGCTATATTATACGGTATCTTAGTCCACCACACTGTCCAACCCTTTCTTCGGTTCTCATGTTCTTGAGATACGTAGTAAACTATTTGGTGGAAAGTTCCATTAACTTTATCTAATCTGCCAGTTTCTCTCTATCTGTTTCCAATCTAGGAGATCCTACTATGTTTAACGAATGCCCATATGGAACCCAAATGCAGACAAATGTTCAACATCACAACCCTGATATCCATGTAGATCCATATAATACTTAATAAATGATCAACATTATAATATCAAGTGGTTTGACAACATACTGGCAGTAGCAGGGAAACTGAGAGTTGGATCGGGCTGAATTTAAAGAAATTTTACACAAGTCCTATTTCATTGCCAAATAGAATAAACATAAAAAATCTTCTTCAACGAGTTAAACTTTCAAAAAGAAGAGCCTAGTGCATATAAATGAACTTATATCTGTCAAACAACTCTTTCAAATATAACATTCCTACTCGCCCCATGTAAAAGTAAGATCAGCTTGTCGTGGCAAAATATGTTATCTGGTTCTCCTATAATAGTGATGTTTTGCTGCTAAACTAAGCAACAATAATCATGCCATGAGTACAAGTGCATCACAGAATAACCTTCTTCCAACCATAATTACGCCTATCTATAGCACTGTATTCATGAATAACTACGGAACCCAGAATGATCTCCAGCTCCATGGAACTTCTTGTTGAGACTCAGCCGACCAAGAACTAAGAATATCAAAAGAACTCAAGTATAGCAGCACATTGAAAGAAAGCTTTCAAAAACTGCACCGCATGATTTTTAGTTCACTTCACCCAATTACATAGTCATCCTATCGAATCCCAACACCTATATTAATCGAGGCTCCCCCACAACATCTCATAATTGCTTCAAGATTACTCTATTATAACAATGAAGCACACCATATCAGCTGGTCAAATTTTAAAAAGGAAAAATTCACAGACTACGAAAAGTAACAAAACAATAGAATTAAAACCCAAGAACAGCTCCAAACCCATCATTCGTTGAAACTCGACGTAGCTAAAGAACGAGCTAACAAATAAAAATGTGCCAAAACAAGATCATATCAATTGTTATGCAAGACAATTCATGGACAAGCCGATAAAGAGAAATGATTTACAATACTTTTAAGACGAACAAATGAATAACAACATATCGATTGGAGAAATGCTATTCCTTACCTACGAGCGAAATCAGAAGGCGGAAAACAGATAGAAAAGCGAGAGCTGATTGAAATTTATGAATCAAAGGGCTCTCTGCCTTTATTCTATTGATGATGATGATCGTGAAATCAAATGTTTTAAAAAGGAAAAAAAAAAATAAAACAAAATAAGGTGACGGCCTGAAGTATTATTTATACAGCAGGTATGTGTAATTATGTATGTATAAATATGTGTATTATTTATACAGCAGGTATGTGTAATTATGTGTGTATAAATATGTGTATATACATGTGATGTCCCAGAGAATAGATTATAAGCTGTGGGCTTGTAGTTGTAGCGGAGAGGTCAAGGGCACTTTTGTCATTGCGTGCCGTATAAGTGTTTTCGATGTCAACACGCCTTCTTCTTTTGTTCTTATTTTTTTTAACTTTCCAAAAAGCGTAAATAACGATTTACACCAATTGATGTGAACTCTCATCCATATTTCATATGGATTTTTAAATTGTGGCTCATTGTTTTTACATTTTAGAGTTCAAACGCTCTGTCTTTATTTGTTTGTTATTATAATACTCTTTCTTATATCCCAAATCTATGTGTTTAAATATATATTTTTGGGATTAATTTTTTTAAATATATTAATAATAATATAGAAACTGCGACTCGAATTAAAAAATAATTTTTTTTTAAAAAAATTGCCAAGTCCTGATTTTGGTGTCGTGATTTGCAATCACGATTTGAGGAATTTTTTTATTTTTTTAATTTATTTAATTAATTTTTAACAACATATTAAAGTCAAAAAAATATAATATTAAAATTATATTAATTTAAAAAATTACAATTAAGTATACAAATGTATTAGTTTATATTTTTTTGTACGATTGTAAAAAATGCAATGAAGTATACAATTATTCTTGACAACCCAGTACCGGCACATTTGATTGTGTAGAAGAATTTCTTTGTTGGGCTTGTTGTCTTGTACGCGTTTGCGCTCAATCCATCTCATTGTGAATACGTGATGTTTGATTTCGACTAGGTTGTGAAGAGATGCGAATAGTAGTGTCGTGTACCAACTCAAATCCCGATACATCCCAGTAATCTTGGAATACACAGGCTCAAATGACTTAAATATGTATTCTTGTAAGCCATTATATTATAATAACCATTCACTATTGATGCAACATTAATTATGTATGCAGCGCATACTTTTTGAGTGTGACTGCAAGGAATACCAAATTGAGTCCACTTGCCGCAAAAACATTCTCGGTTCGCAATTTTGACAACATGGGTATTGAGTCCATGTCCACTGTGACGTCTTGTAACAACCGAGGCGGACTGTTGGAACTGATGGTATTTGGTGACGGTATACTCAATAGAATTTTGTTGCCGGCATGTAAATATTTTATATGCAAAATCCGTCCACAGTTGGTTATTGACTAACATTACAGTACATTTTGCCAACCTCTCACGAAAATAATGGACAGCTCGTTGAAGCGTCATCTCAACAATTGCTGTCAACGGCGGCGAACCCCTTTTAATACTATATTTATGCATTCTAATATATTTGTCATCAAAATATCGCATCGTCATCCACCATCATGAGATGCTGTCCATTTTTCCTTATTAATCTAATCTAAATACCCAAACGCGGCTAGTTTCTGGCTCTTTATCTCTTCCATAATTCGATTGAATTTTCTGATATGATATTCAGAGCCAGCTCTCCAACAAAGATCCTTCAACACTACATTTTTGAATTGATTGTTGAAATTGGAACACACATGCCTCAAGTAATATCGGTGCACGCCGTTAGATGGCACGAAATTCGAACTTTCACGTACAACTTTAATGATACCAGATGGCGGTCAGAAATAAGACAGATACCACGTCGTCCTCGTATAATATGTATGCTCAATTGTCTAAGAAACTACTTCCAAAATGAATATGATTATTTACCGACAATTACAAAAGCAAGAGGGAGTACCTGTTGATTTCCATCCATGGCAGCGACAATCAACATTTCGTGCTTATACTTTGTGTATAAATGGGTATAATTGATCATATGCACCATGATACAACATTCACCAATTCCATTTCCATCGTTTAGTGCATATCGTGACAATGTGGAATCTAGTTCTGCAACAACATCAAGTCGGTCCAGTGGTAATGATAATGAGGCGCAAAATGAGCCAATGCAAAATGTGAGCGAGGAAATAAGAAGACCTCGGCGTCAACGCCACATACGCAATTGTGGAACGGATGGACATTTTTTACATTTGAAATTGTATACTTCATTGTATTTTTTATAATTATACAAAAAAAATATACACTATTACATTTGTATACTTAATTGTAATTTTTTAAATTAATATAATTTTAATATTATAATTTTTTGGACTTTAATATATTATTAAAAATTAATTTTATATAATTAATTTATACAAAATTTAATTAAACGAATTAAAAAAAATAAAAAAATTCTTCAAGTCGTCATTTCAAATCGAGACTTAATATTTTTTTTAAAAAAAATATTTTTTAAATCGAGTTGCGGTTAGAAACCGCAACTCATTATATTATTATTAATATATTTAAAAAAATAAATTAATATAATTTATTTATTTTTTTGTAATAAAAAAATAATTAACCCTATATTTTTGTCAATCAATGTAACAATAACATTCAATACCATACCGATAAATAGTCAATTCCCCAAATTAAAAAATTAGTAGATGGAAGTTTGAATAATAATTAGGAAACAAAGTAAAATGGTTTCTTAAGACAATGGAAAAGAAAAAGGTGCAACTTCTGTAACTGAAATTATTTCTCAAAATTTTGTATGCAAATCCAAATTCATCATTTAAATATAATGACAAAGTTTTCAAATTTCAGCAAGATGGAAGAATTTAACAAGGGCCTTTGAATTTGGCAAAGAAATGTGATCAGTAAGCCCAAGTCACCCCTATTTCCTAAATTTTTCCTATACAGGAGAATCGCGTCTTGCTCATCTGTGCCTGGAGACATGATCGTCTGCATCGCCGTCGTTGGCCACCAGGTACTCCTCCTTCTCCCTACTGTATACAGACCGACACCGATCAGTATTTTACAATAGATTTGGTGCAAATAGTTGGAGTGATTTTGGTTGAATCTCGTGCGATTGGCAGAACAATCCGCTCTACATACAGAGTTTTACCGAGGCAGATGATGCACTCAAGCTTCATCACATTGTTCATTGCTCTCTAGATGTCGTTGATGAAAGAGGTGAACTATTTTGTTAGATCCTTTTGCTTTTGCTTATTGCGCTGGTAATTCTATGGATGAGCAGTAGTTAGTTGCATAAATTAGTTGAAGAGACTAAAATTCCAACAGATTTCAGTTGTGAACTACTCCTATTAGGTTAGTTGCGAGGTACCGAATAGTACGGTTGGAATACTTTTCAGCCCTAAACTACGAGCATGCTGGGATCTGTGGAAGCCTTGAAAGGCTCAGATACTGTTCGCGCTACCACTGGCCCTTCAATGAGATCAAAACTAAACTAAATGAAAATAATTTAAGGGATGAGAACAAGACTTATCAGTTTAAGGATGACATTTGCAACGTTAGAATATATTAGCATCTATTTTTGGTTGAATTGCTCTGTTTGTTTTCGCGACAAGCTTTGGAAACAATTGGGATCTAGCATGCTTATGGATCTATGAGTCTGAGAAATACCATACATACAAAATCATGATTTTTGAGCATATGTATAAGAATATTTCCTCAGTAATGAGCTGACTTGAGAAGCTTATCCTGGAATATGTCGCAACAAAAAGGATTTAGCAAGGAGTGTATGCAAAGTTGGTTAAGTCATGGCCATCCAAGATAAGTTGATGAAGGATTATTTGACATGATATAGACATATCTTCAGGAGACTATTAGATCCATTGATTATGAAATTGATTGAATTCATTATAGCAGTAGAATTGGAGGAAGATGGGGCAGCCTTAGATCACATAACGTGAGGTTATTGAACAGGACTTGACCCTTTGAAATTTCATTTTAGAGGTAACTTGGTAGAGTGTAGTAGAAGAGTGCATCCAACTATGACATAGCACTTTGTGTATGTTGTATTATTTTTCTCTTTATTTTCTCTTGTCAGCTTATAGTTGGTATGCTTAATGTAAATCAATAGTGTTCTAGCGCTTCCTAGACCTTGTTCCTGCTGTGTATGATTGAACAAATTTGTTTCTTTGACAATTTTTCTTTCATCAGTGAACAACCCGAAAAAGTCTGGCCCGACACTGAACGAGACATTTCTTGGTTTGCTATACCCAACTGAAAACTATAAAGTGTAAGTATGAAGAGTATCCTTTTCTGTACTGTGGGGAACATGAATATGGCTTTGCTTCATTTTACTCTAGTAACTGCTCTTTGGAGCTCATGATCTAATGCTTTCAGGTATGGGTACTTAACCAATACCAAGGTGAAGTTCATATTGGTAACAACGGATCTTGATGTCCGGGATGCAGATGTGAGAAATGTAAGTGTAGACATGAAGACGTGCCTTGTCTTAAAATTGTGTTAACCATTTTGCACGTTGGAGACGCACTCTCATACTCGCGTGTTGCCTAGTGGCTAGTGCATACCATTTTGAGCTTTCTAACTTTGGTAGAGCTCTTGTAAACACTGGCTTAAGTATCATAATTGTATTTTTGAGAGATTTTATTCTCTTTCTTGTTGCATTTGGGTCCTAAAAATTACTTTGCAAGAGACTAATACCCATGTTGATGATCCACTTAATAGCAGTGACTCTAAGCATTTCCCTTGGTTTATCTGGACTTTTGCCTGAAAACTTGATCATCATATGTAATCTACAACTAATTTCTTATAAAACCTCTGAACGTGTGTCAGGCAATACTGGATTTATATCTGAAACACTAAAAAGATTATTTCTCTTGCTTATAGAAATTCAGTAGATATGTAACATCCATCATGTTGTGTCTTTACCGCATTCTAGTATTTTCTCAATCTAGCATTGATCTGAAAATTTTGACACCAGGTGCAAAGTTCAGTTTAAGATGCGAAAAATATGTTGTTTATAAGTTTCTAACACTACTTTGATGATGATGATGATTCTTTTTTTTTCTCCCCTCTTTTCATTTAGATTGCTACTTCACAGACCCATTCAGCATCCATAAAATGGCATCTAACTTTGTTCTGCTTTTTTGAAATTGCTACAGTTTTTCAGGAGGTTCCATGCTGCATATGTTGATGCAGTGTCAAATCCATTTCATGTTCCAGGTAAAAAGATAACTTCCAAAGTTTTTGCTGAAAGAGTCAGTGCAATTGTCAAGTCCTTTGGACTAAGCTCAGCTGTCTGAGAGTTGAAACCTGTAATCATTGTGTTGTAGCCTTAAGCTTCTCTGTTGCTTTGCATTTTGTTGACATGTATCTAGATTCTCAAGATGACCACAAATTGTAGAAGCTACCACCTTATTGTGAGCATGATCATACACGAGGACTGTTTGTATATCTGTATTTTTCTTATCAAGATCTTTCAATATTCAAGTGCTCCATTTTCTTAGAAATTATAGCACTCTTTACAACATCCCCACCAACATTCATATGAACAAGTGTACACATGTAGTATTTTGTAGATAGTAAATCCAAAAACAATATTTTATGCTCATCTGTGGAGATATAATGACAACATGTGGATGTCAAAAGTTCATGTTGCACAAGTCGCAAAATGACTTGAGAGAATTAGCTCGTTCCGATTCACTTAGCTGATAGACAAGAATGTTTGCTGCTTCATGTATATACCACTTTGGACATGCTGTTTGTGGTCTTCCGGAGTAGAACTTACCCTCTACTAGTCTTATAAATGGGTAGATTTCACTTTACCTCCTGAAGCTAGCACAATCGAGGTTGTTCTAGTTGCAGAAAGATGGGAAATCACATATGGGTAGCCAATACAGATTGTTCTCCATGGATTCGTTACTTAGGTTTTAAATCATCCCATTTATGGATGCAAGGGCTCCACCTCTGGTCTCCGTGACCAAACAACTGCCAAGGTAAATTGATCTAGCAAATCTTGTTCACCTTCGATAATCTTAACCATACGACGTATATTGCAATATAAAGAATTCAGCTCCACTTTTATTGTATATTCTGATTATTATTTATTCAATTTAATTTTATCCTTAATGGTTCAAACATATGCAGAGCAAACTTACAAACACTAACAAAGAATAGCACTCAATTAACAGCTGTTGAATAACCCAAACATCGGTATAAATATTTTGCTTTTCTTGTGCAGTGCAAGAATCAAAGTAATTAATGACCTCATATAACTGTAATCAGCTCAATAAAAGTTGCCAACAAACGCTTTGAGCCTAAAACAGGAACCTGATATAACACCGAGTAGTAAAATGCAAAAAGCTACAGAGAACAAGCAGCCCATTAGTCTGTCGAATTGAAAAATTCTTGCACGAAAGTTGATAATTCTGGTGCAACTTTAAGAGAGTCATACGCAGCCATGCTCCTCTTATCATCAGAACTCATCCTCCTCCTCCTCAGCTATATGTTTGGCAAGCTCTTGCTCTTGTTGCTGTCTTTCTCTTCTCTTCTCTGCACTTTCCTTTTCCTTGTGGGAATTAGGTGGAAAACGGAGGGCGCGAACTGCTTCATTGTGCATATTTAGGCAGAAGGCTATTCTTGAGTTAAAAGCAATCTGCGGCTCATTTGTAGAGTAAATATCCCCCGTCTCCTTCGATACCATCCATCCATTAGCATGATCTAATGTAGCATCAATTGCACCATCTCGAATTGCTTTGGATACAATACTTTCAGCATCAGCAACAGGATTTGCAGAATCCAGTCTCAACTTCTTAGCAACATCAGCTAGTGAGATTCTGGAGTATGAGATGCTAATGTTGCGTAAGCCTGTCCTAATGACATTGTGACGTAGCCTAACAATTAAATTGTTAGTTCGGTCAGAACTGAAAGTGGTGGCAAATTTCTCAGCAACTGCTTTGAAAAGCTCCAAATCTCCAATTCTAACAGCCTGAAACCCACATGTAAAATTAGTTAATACTCGTAAAATCTCCAATTTATAAATTGCTGTTTCAGGGAGAAACCAGTGTCAAATTGCAGCAATTTCCCTCGGATTAGATGATAGAAACTCTCATATCTAGATAAGTACTAAAGCAGACATTAGCTTATATGTTCAGCACGTCCCACCCGAATGACCCAAATATTTTTAGGCTTAATAAATTATTTAAGAATAGAATAGAAAAGAATAATTTGACCTGGTCCTCACTTTTTCTCCTAAATATTCTCCCAAGTGTCTGTTCACAAGGGCGATAAACAAAAACTACGTGCATATGCTCCAGGTAAACATAAAATATTAGGATAAAGGTGAGATAATTGCCAGATGGTCTGTAGATATTATAAGCTTTAACAGTCTTATACTCACATTTGTAAGCTCAAAGTATGGCCTCAGCGCTTTTTCCATCCCTTTCTGCATAAAAACAGTTCTTTCTGGAATCTCCCCAAGCAGTAAGCGGACAATCACAGCCCATTTGTTGCACTGAACTCGGAAACCAAGAGCAGAAACAGGTGCTTTCCTGGCTGCTTGGAGTAGGGACTCTTTTGCATCAGTATACTCTAACTGAATTGTCCTGATCTTTCCAAGGTAAAACAGGTAGCGACAAAACTGCAGAGGATAAGAAGATTCAGCACAACCAGATTGTAGAAACATAACCTTCAATATACAGCTTCACATAATTGTGCCAACACCAACACAACAACCAGTAAAAAATTCTAAAAAGAAAAAAAACGAGAGAAAGAAGGAGAGAGAGGGGAGGGGGTTGGTAAATGCTTGAAAAGAAAACCACCAAGAAGCAGTGCAGAGATTTTATAAAATGATCTACAATAAACATTTGAAAACATAAAATAATGGGCAAAGTGTCTTGAAATTTGCCTGTTGATTCGAGTGAGCTTCAAAACGAGGAGCCTTTGATCTCAGTTTCTCTGCTTGATCATATAAGTTGTAGTGGAGGTAATTCCTCAGCAACAGATTCAGAAGAGTTTCCTGCAAATGTCATCAATCAGAAAAACCACTACCAGATAATAAACTAGTTGCTTGTTAGATAACAGACCAACCTGTCCCAACTCGTCATGGCGCAAAGTTGCAGTCCGGTGCAAAGCAAGTAGATTACTGTTTGAAAAAACTTGTTTCTATTAGATACGAAATTGTAATTTCACAAGAAGACACACTTAACAGTAAAATGAGATACATATTCCGGTTTATTGTTCCCTTGAGCATAAATGGATTAAGAAAATTTTCAATCCAAAATCCATGCATCAAACAAGGATCAACTCATTGTTGCTGTTGCAAGCAATTCAAACTACAGCAGATATGCATACCCTCGTATTTCAGCAAGATCACCAGTAAGTTCATAGCTTAAAGAGTAGTAAAAATAGAGCCTGGATGCTAGGACATCAACAGTTCTTCTATTGAGGTTCCTTAAACGAGCAATACTAGCTGAAGAACAAGCCTTAGCCTGAAAGTTCAGAAGAATTATCAATAGGTCACAAATGATCAAACATCAGTTAAAATAGCAAGCCTCTCTGGAAATTTAATCATACACTTATACCTCACTGTATCTCTTCTGATCAATCAGAAATATTAGAATTAGCAAATAGCAATAAATCTCAAGTTCTGGCAAGGAATGCTTTGCAGGAGCTTGCGCAGCAGATGTTGCGGTATCAACTTCCATATCATGCTCATCCTCCTACAAACATCAATGCAGCTCATAAAATGATGATTTATCTATAAATAAAACCCCCATGGACTTCTACATTATTTGACAAGACAACTCCCACACAATGTCAACTGCTAAACCATTTAGTCAACTTTCCACACAAGAGTGGCTGCAATTTTCTAAACACATGGATTCAATGGATTTATAAACAATGGAATCTAAAGCACAGGACCAAGATATCTAGTCTTCGGTTTTTTATTTTCTTCAAGTAATGATGGTAACATGTCCAAACTTCAAAATGCAACAAATAGAAAAGCAGAACATGAAGTAAAACTGAAGTATGGTCTTGCAAAAATGGAATAACTCAATATTCTGTGTTTATGCCATAATTTCTTCCACTTAAACAGCACTAACTTCTTTTACAGCACAAAATAAGCAATTAACATAACAGATACTACACAAATTCATGTATCTGGTAGATCAATAGACATAAGTCAAACTAAGCAATCCTTCACCCTATCAATCAATCTGAATATTACAATTTGCATAATGAATTCAACAATTCACTTAAATGTCTGATTTTCTTACCTTCGGAACATATGAAGACATGCGAGAATGCGCATCAGATCCAGGCACAAGCACAAAATTGAGAAATGCAGAAAGCACAGAAGCCTTTAGCTTCTTCCTCAACTGAATTGTCCACCGAATAGCCCTCACAATCCTCCGAACCTCTCGTGTGTAAGCTCCCGTCTCAATCAAAGCAGCTATGTCCTTCAAATCTGATATACCAAACGCACAAAAATGACACCCCAAAGAAGCTAACTCTCAGGTCAGATTCGGGATTAAACCAAGCAAAGTGAAATAAGAAAGCAACGGGACCAGTTTGCTTCAATACTACATATGCATCAAGATTTACAACCTTTTCAAACGTATTCCAGTATTACAGAAAAAAAAAAAAAGAAAAAAGAGATGCATCATTTGGTAAATTTCTCTCATAATTATTATAGCTTTTCATAATGCTGCCATTTCCTACGTGTTTTCATTCAAAATCAATTTAATCAAACGAATTATTAGAATTTTAGCTCATTTTTTCTTCATAAAAATCCATAGTCCTAATTGAAATAAATTTATCTACGCATAAGAATTAATCACTCACGCTGAAGAGTAGATGGAGAGGTGGACGAGAGGGAATTGGAGGGGGCAGGGTGCTGCTCCTTCATCTCAACATCTTGGGTCATTTTCGCCAAAATCTGAGAAATAAACGCAATATTCGACACATAAAACACCCAAATAAGAGCTGGAAACTCCATTTCCGTTCGCTTAGATTTACGAAATCTGATTCATTATTACCAGAAATCGAGGGAAGAAATTATTCTTGAGAAAACAATTGATCTGGACCGATATGAAAAGCTAGTCGATTACTTTCTTTCGCTGCAAGTCAGAAGAAAATTTCATAGACGAAAAACAAAGAAGGAAGAATTGAAGTAGATTTCGCGGAGAAGGAAAAGGTGAAGAAGAATCGGAACCTCAGATTGGATGAATCAGTGTGAGAATTTCGAAGATAAACCCTAGAATTGAAGGAGTTGTTCGCTTTTGGGGGTCTCTTTCTCCAAGCAGGCAGTAAAAGAGAATGAGTAGAGTGACTACCCCAAACTTGGGAATATCAGGATGAAGAAGCGATGTGGGCAATATAGTCATTTTTCCTATGTTTCTTATGCACTACTCCACACTCTTTTATCTTTTATTACACTTCTTCTCCAATAAAATGATGCGAAAAAATAGGCAATTACACAAAGTAAAACCCTAAAACACAAACAAAAATGAAGCAAGCAAAGAAACTTGTATCTGTCATCTGTCAGCGATGTATATGTATGTTGGTTAAATGAGGTAATAATGTCAGATGGGAACTAAATTGGCAAAAGAATATAATTTGATCAAACAAGACCTGTATGTTACATAAGAATAAGATTCAATAATCAGCAATGCTGCTGCCACAATCAGAATCAGACATCTTCAACAAAATGGCAGCCAAAAATCCGTCTCTGCTGTATAAAGCCAACCATATAAGCTATACTACATCTCCATCTCCTCTCTTTCGCATACTTTTCCAACCCCATCTTCATCCTCTCCTGCTTGATTTCTTCAGCATTGTCTTGTACGCCCACACTCGGCTTCTGTGTCACTGCTTTGGCTAAAACCCTGGCCAAAACCACACCATCCTCCAGTGCTGAACAACCGCCTTGGCCGATATCTGGTGTCATATGGTGTAGGGACGTCTCCGGCTAGACACACCTTGTCTTTACTGATATTTCCCCAAAGCAACTCCCATGCTTATCTAAATTTTAACTGGGACCATATCATACTGTTCAAATCTGTTTGTTCAAAGATATTCCTGACCTTGTTGGAGGCATTACCGAGCTTGCTCAGTACAAATTGCTTCATCTTAGCTGGATCTTCTTCTACGCCTTTGTCTGCACTGATATTTTCACATCGTTATCAAGAGGTATACAACGAAGCCAAGTTACTAAGACCAACCAGGCTAGGTAACCTAGGAGAAACGATAAGCACCTTGGGGAGAGGGTATATACGTGAAAAACCAGTAAACACCATGGTCATCACATGGAGTGACACCATATCTGACGCCATTTCCGAAAAACTGAAGGAACTTAGGCTCAAAACCATGGCCATTCTCACAATCTAAGTAGCCCCTTATGGATGCTCGCCCCGCAGATGATGGTTTACTAAAGCCTAGAAATTTGGCCACCACCGAGATTACTCCGTCATACCCAATCAACACCTTATATATAAGAATTGGTAGGTCAGAGCATAGATAATACGTATTGAGTAACTCTGGTCAATTTATTACCTTAGTTTTAAGAACAGTTCCGTCAGCCAGATGAATTGTGTTGAAGAAACCAGAATCCTGAATTGACACGACTTTGGACGAATATCTGATGGTTCCTTCAGGAAGTTCGTTCCTTAAGGATTCAATCAGCACCTTCCTATTAATACGCCGGACTTCATGATTGCCCCTGCATCCACATACTAACAGTCTGACTCAAACTTAAGCTCCTAAGGCCAACATTACAAATATTTATCACCTTTAAAATGCAATTTCCTCGGAGAATCCATCCGTATCAAACTCACTCAAGAGACAGTTCTGCTGTTGGTAGCCCAGAAATCACTGATGTACTCACTAGTCTGCAAAACAAAAACAGGCATTTGTAAGAGCTGCTTTAGTTTCACCTCTGACAAAGAATAACCTCAAAAATCTTATTGTGAATTAGAAGCTGTTTTGATGAAGAAACACGAGAGAAATAGATACCTAGTGAGTTGGTTGTGTTTCTGACGCAGATTGTGTCCGATACCAATGGCATCCAATGCCTTCCAAGCATTAGTCCATAATGCAAAGGCAAATCCATCAGTCCTCAATGTGTCGGCCGACTCCAATACCAAGCTCCGAACTCCCAATCTACAAAAACAAAAAAAACAT
Organism: Sesamum indicum; assembly: GCF_026168435.1. Classification (NCBI taxonomy): domain Eukaryota; kingdom Viridiplantae; phylum Streptophyta; class Magnoliopsida; order Lamiales; family Pedaliaceae; genus Sesamum; species Sesamum indicum. The sequence continues at coordinate 31,544,501 of NC_142664.1, forward strand.
TTTTTTCTTCCTTTTTTCTCATTCACTTTGTTTAAACTCGCTTAGACATATTTTAGCAAGAAGAAACACAAAAAAGGGAAAAGAATAGTTCAAAAACAGTCCACGCAGATAATCAGTAATCAGCAAAACATTGCTAAGGTAAAGATTTATAGATATCACCACTTTGCCCAACTGTCATATGTATTACTAAAACCATATCATGTTAGATGTAGAATTACGGAAGAGAAAAAGAGGTACGGAGAAGAAAGTGAGTAAAGTACCTGTGAAGTCCTAAAGAGGTTGTAAGGCCAGCAATTCCAGCACCAACAATCACTATTTCTTGTATAACTTCCATCACTAATCTTGGAATGGTTATGGAACATTAACTCATAATAATCAATGCAAACAAAACACGACAAACTTAAAAGAAAAAGGAAAAGGGACATAATTCCCACAGAGAATCCAACCACCACCAAGGGTTCCTTAATTAGTATTTACTGCTGGCATGGAAGTAGAGAAAGAATCTTACTACTAAAAATGGCTCTCTAACAAACATAACATAGATTAGATGTTCCGTTGTTAAGTCATAATTATACCTCGTCGGAGTTGAGCAATCAAGATAATGGAGTTGAAGAGTTGCTGGTGCCACTACTTAACACAAAACTGTACTACAATCTATGCATGAAGTTCATATTATATCCATCGAATTGTTTGAGCATTGCATCCTGAAAATTTGTGTAACTATGTTTTCGCTTAAGATTATTTAATTTGTACTTGTTTAAGAATGAACCAATTAAGTTACAATTTTCTTGATAAACACCAATCAATTCTCTTCTCTCTTTCGCTACAGTTTTCTTATCCACATGATTCTTCCTCCTACCTGCCAAAATGAAGACACTTGGCAGGTTTTCATGAAGACACATCAGTGGACGCAATAATCACATGTGGAAAAGGATGAAAGAAAGAGAAAGCTCTGATTTATGGAAAGGAGGAATAATGAGGGCTGGAAATAGAGTCGTCCTATTTTTCAGTATAATAACTGCACAACTCTATACACAGAAAGACAGAATAAGGTATTTGAAATAAACGGCAAAGGTAGAGCTTCCAACTCCAATAGTATCTCCATAAAATGCCATAACGACACCATCTTTCTTGAGGTTTTGGGCTTCCAATTACATTTCAATATTTGAATTTTTAATAACGCTACGTGGTCAAAGATTTTAATAGTGAAAATCTAAGGCTATACATATGTAAAAATAATCATATATTAAGAGCCTAAATGGGAGCATTCATCCAAATACAGAATGAAAAATTGAAGACCATAGATATGGGGCTTATGGTACATTTGACTTTTCAGAAGTTAACAAATTAACCAGAATCATAAATTTCGTCACATACATCACAACTCTCTTTATGGCAGAAGAGAGTTTGCCATGACTCTCAGCCATCTAGAGTGTCTGAACTTTTTAGCACCCACGCTCAAATTACATCCAGAAATCATGCGCACGAGATGTAGTGCCGAAATTCATCCCAACCCAACAAATCAAAATTGAGGAAGGTGTGTAAGCAAGTTCTTTAGCAACCCATCTCCCACCGCAGACTTCCTAGCCGCTGCTATCAGGAAATTTAGCCTCATAATTATGGTGAAGCTGCATGATAACAATAAAAGTTTGTGATGATACATTCTGTTCCATCCCAAAATTCCAGAACAATCTACAACACATTTTTAGAGTTAAAAGGAAAAGGACATTACCATGAATGTT